>NW_020449108.1:316378-708511 GCF_003343035.1 Apteryx rowi
GGGCGAGGCCACCGCCGGCGCCTCTCTCCCTCACCTACCCCGGGGGGGAGGAGGCGCCCCGCCCACCGGCCGCCCCGGCCCCGCCCCGCCGGGGGGCGCTTCAGGCGGGATTCAGGCCCTGGGAGGCGTGACCAAGGCAATGTCCACGCCCCCAGGCAATGTCCACGCCCCCACCCGCCACCGCCTCCCCTCGCCAGAGGTGGCGCTCATTCCACCACCGCCTCTGCGACCCCTGACCTCTACGTTGCTTAGTTACCGCGCGGGGCGTCAATCGGGGGCTCGACCACCGCCGCTCGTATTGGCGAGCCGGGCTAAACCATTCGCCCGCCCGCTGGAGGAGGGAAATGGGGGCGTAGCGGGTGCCCCCTGCGTGCTCGCGGAGCGAGTGTTGGGCTTCTTGCTCTAGCTCCCGCCCTCGAGCTACCCTCTCCCCTCCCCTCCGGTCTCTCGTTGGTTTCGTCTCGAGCGGGCCTTAGCGACGGCGGGCGCGCTGGAGGAAGATGGCGGCTCCGGCCTGTGCGCCGCTGCCAGCTCCGTGACCGCGGTACTCGCTCTTTTTCCCCATCCCCTCCGCGCTCCCGCGTCCCGTCCATCCCGCCTGCCCTCCGCCTCTTCTCCTTCCCTGCCGAGGGCGTAGGGACCATGTCGGACTCGGAGGAGGAGGAGAGTTCGGACCGCCAGCTCAAGCTAGCGTTGTTGGGGGACGGCACCTCTGGCAAGGTCAGTGCCGGCCCCCGGCAGCGCCCCGCTCCCCTCCGCCGCCGCGGTGCCCTCCCCCCCCCTCACTCTCCGGCCGCCCTCCCTGCCCGCTGAGGAGGGAGCAGCCCGCAGCGCTTCGAGTCTGTGGCGCTGTCGCGATACCAGGCGCCGTGATGGACCCCGGCGGACGCTTCCGCTCCCGCCGCCCCGCGCTGCGCCTTCTCCGTGGCCTTCCCCCGCGCGCGTGGGGCGCGGGCGCAGCGGAGGCCCGGGACGGGTCCCTGCCGCTCCGGGTCCGCATGCAGATGCGGGCTCCTCGCCGGGGAGCGTAGCCGCGGGGCCGCTTGTGTCTGCCCCGAAGGAGCCTCGGCCGGGGCTGCCCCGGCGCTCGGCAGCGAAACCCTCTAACAGCGTTTCCGTAGCCTCGTAGCCCTCGATGAGGTGACCCCTAAGCCAGCAAATAGACATATACTAGTTTAATCCATTTTTCATGAGTTTCTTGATAAAATGAGCGGCTGACAGCGTAGTTAATATGGTACTGCTTGGCAGTGAGTTTCCTGCTGATACCCGTGCCTTAGTGCGCTGCGGACTTGGTACTGGCAATGCATAATTGCAGCACTGGGGTTGCCAAAACAGCCCGAAGTCCCTAGTGCCTGCAAAGGCACGGGAAGGGGTTGGGATCAGGGGCGAGCACGTGAATTAGTTGTTCCCGCCAAAACAACGAGCGGTGCAAGGGTTGCTTACGTTGATCTTCACGTTGTCTTTTCATTTAGGTTTCAGAGTTAATAATGTACTGAGATGGATAAAACAGTTTACATTTATGCGAGTTACTGTTTCAGGGTTTGGAAAGACACTTTCGGGTTAATCTAGTCTTGGTTTGCGATTTTTTTTTAGGAGTATCTTTTTTTCTATATGAAATCAATGTAGTTAAGTACTGTTCATAAACTACAGTTTACTAGTCCGTGAGTGCAGTTCATACTTACCTTCTTAAAAGATACTGGGAAATTTGGGCAAATATAGACAAAATAAGGCAAAACGGAGACCACTTTGCTATCTATGGAAATAATCATTGATCTTTACTAGACACGTGTTAACAATTTACCTGTTGCTATATGTAGTTTGAATCCTTTTGTGAGGTGCATCTGAAAATATTAATTTTATCATATACTTTAAGAATGCAGCTTTTCATTTGTCACTAACTTTTGAAAATGCGGAGAGACAGGAGGTCTGCTTTACTTACTTTCAGGTGAAAACTAGAAATATTCTTAGAGGTGGCTTAAAAAATTGCCTGACATTAATAAAAGTAAACTCTTAGTGAAAGTATGTGTGTGACTTTGTTCACTTACTTTTAAAGAATTTTATGTTAAAACAAAAAGTTGTTTCTGACTCTAATGATTCTAAATGCAGCCTAAAGTGATACTGCTTTCATGTGAGAGAGTAGATGGACAATTCTGAGTGACTATGTGATGAGAGCATAATGAATGCACAGGATTGACAGTTGGAGTGCTGCTTTCATGGGTAACTTTCCCGAGGAGTTTTTCATTCAAAATGAGGAATCCTTTTCGCTACTGCTGTTCAGCACCTTGTGGCAAGACCTCTCACCAAATATGGATTTTCAAGCATTCTTGAGTTTTGATGTATATTCCTTCTGGTTTCTACCTCTCACATGGGAGCTGCCATTCACTGAATCTCCTGCTGGGTCTAGGAATCCTGTGATTCAAGTATAGCTTATTTTGCATAAGCAGCAGTTTTGTTATGGTGGGCTGCTTTTCCTCTTATCCCCCCTAGATGATGCTGTAATAGAGGCTTCTTCCAGCCATCCTTCTGGCCTAGCAGCAAACAGTTGTAATACCAGATCTGTAGTAAAATCTGGTAGAAATAAAGAAGTGATTGGGTTTTGGTGTGGGAGGGATAAGAGCACCTCTAAGGACTAAATCACTGAGGTTTCTCTCCCCTGTTGGTCTCATTCTGCTTGCTTGTTGAAACGTGTATGTCTATACGTTTTCAACTCTAGCCTCCCTCACATCTGTTTCACACCTAGTCTTTACACACATGCATACTTAGCCTCTCATTTACTGTGGAAGCTTTGTTTTTTCTCTTCCTCTGTCACCAGAATTGCTGGACAGGAGGAATGTAGGGTATAGTGGGAGATACCTCTGAAATACTGCATCTCGTGTTCAGTGTGAAATTTCCACATTTGACTTAGTTCCATAGCTTTTTCCTTTTAATACCCTCCCTCTTGGCTATCAAGAGCTGTCTGGTCTTCTGTTCTTCAGAAAAGTAATGTCCTTGTGTCAGCTGACCGAAGATGATAACTTGCATTTATTTTCCTTGTCCAATATCACACATTATTTAGAAGCAATATGATTCAGGTCCTGTGGAACTGTTGGTAGCAGTTTAAAAACAAATTAGCCTAATTTCAAGCTGAGGACAATGTTTATGTTTCCACTGGCTAGGAATTGCTCTGTTCATGAGGCAAGGGACAGATGTTGTACTTCTATTCATTTGTTCTTTGGTGGCTGAATGAATAATTGGATACTTAGAGTTTTAAGGGAAGGAATAAGCACTGCTAGAGTAAGGTCTAAGGGGAGGAGAGTTGACAGGGAAGAAAGCATGAGAGGAGTGTGGGACAGAGTCTGAAAGAGTATTACAGTGAGATAGAGTCATGAAATAAGCTGTTGAAAAAGAAAAATTAAGGAAGATGAGCTATGTTATTTAAATCCTTTTCTAGTATTGTTTTCTTATTAAAGTAGACAAAAAATAGGAAAGCAATCTGCAAAGAAATCTGAAATTGAACATGGGGACAGTGTGAGACAAAAATAAGCAGCTATTATTAATAGTATTTTTTTTTCCTGAATATTGATTACTAGAAGGAACATACATGCATAAGGCTACTGTGTGTATGTAGGTCTTAAATCAGCTTTCTTGCCCCACTCTTCCTGAGCCAAGATGTTTTTTATTACAATAAATCAGCAGTACTAGTATGGATTGAAAAAATTATGTTATAATCCATGTATTTCTGCTCTTGCTATACAGAGGTTGTCTTATTAAAGTATATGGCGATGTTGATTTGAACTGGAACCATTATGATTTGCTAGTGTTGAAAAAAAACGACTTTGGATCTCTGAAAGTAAATCTTGGAGCTATTCACAGGCAAGGAGGTCCTGAAAAATAGACATGCGGAAGGAGAAAAGCAGTTGCAGTTCTGTCTTTCTGCTGCCCATTGCAACTGGAAAGTAAAGTAGGGTAGCTGGAACACCTTGCCTTTGCCTTCTCCTCCTGCCATCAGATGTTGAAAATGATATATATAGTGCCCAACCTGGTGTGGGAGTTTGTGGAAATTGATACACAAGCTGTAATAGCTGAGTGGGGCCACTTCCTTTAGGATTTTTGAGGATACCATTTTTTTTTAAACAGTATGCTAATCCTGGATCTTCTTGTTACACTTGGTCTCAAAATCTTTAGAAATGTTTACTAATTGTTGCCATTGTTTAGTCTTGTAAATGGGAAACTGTCTTAGGTGTTCTGTGCAGATTGGCCTATATGAATATTTCTTCATAGATTAATGTCTAATTTCAGTCTTGATAACTTCCTCTTTTTCGGTAAGTAGAAGTGGAATGGAAATATATTAGCTTCATATGATAAAACTATTTCCTTTGTTTTCAAAATATGATCTTTTTTTTTTTTTTATCAGATAGCTGTATAGCTTTCCTCCCCCCTGCACCATAAAGCTAGTCTGTTCTCAGTGAGAAGTTCTCTGCGTTGAGCAGTTATGCTTTTTATAATAGTTATTGCATTTCCTTTGTTTAGGTAGCATTTCTTTTCATTTTGTCTGTCTTAAGTTTTTTGCTAGTAGGGATAGCTCATGATTGAAGGGTCAATGTTGCTGTGCTTAGAGAATGGCCTTGGCATTTTAGAAGGGAGTGAGAGAAGGGACAGATGCATGTTGCTTTTTTGGAAAGTGGTAATGAATTCTCAATAGATTGGTGAAGTTGGTACATGGATGGAAACTTGTGGCTTCAGGACTATGTCCTTTTGTGCTATGTGCATTGACTTTAGCTGTATTTTCTCATTTTTATAACTATGGTATTATGCTTTGGCATCCCTTTCTGAAAGCTTTCTTCTGTAGTATTTTACTCAAAGAACTGTCTTTGGCAGGGTTTTCTCTATGAGTTCCCACATTATCCTGGTGAGTAAAAAGTGTCAGAGCTGGCTGTCGTTACTTGTGCTTTGTGACTTGTCTGCTATTATTTCATAAATATTTTTGCTTTCTTTTTCTATTTACTTATATAGTCATTTAGGAATAGCTTGTCAGCAAAGTTTATACAGTGGGTTGATAACACTGAAAAATATAAGCAAGAAATTCTTTCTTGCCTCATCCTTGAGTTTAATTGCATCTTTGTTTATCTCCAAAACAACCCCCCAAGTATCCCTTTATAGTTAGAACACAGTGTTTTGTACATGTTTCACTGCTGTCTTGATTGCTGTTTGTTAGTACCCAATGAACTTTTTTTGTCTTAAAAGAGGGGGTTTGCAAGACCAAGATTCAAAAATGTATTGCTATTTGGAAGAGCATATAAGCGCTTTAAAGCTTTTAAAACAAATGCTTGAATATCAAATTAGGTCTAATGGAAAGTCTACTCTGACAGTTGGTACTCTGGTTGTCTTAGTAGACATGTCAAGGAACAAGGCCTTGTTGAAATTATGTTATCCGCTGATCGCTAGATTACTGACTGAAACTTTATGAATTGAGAATGATCTTCAAAACAGTTGGTGATCATTTATTTATTTTTAAAGCTAGAGTTGCATTAAGCCATTACTTAACTTTTATTACTTTTTAACATTGATCCTACCCATCATAGCTTTACAAGCAAAACTGTTGTGCAGAATCTTCTATGGGAAGCATGGTAGAGAACAATTTCAGGATTGAAGGGAGAATTTGCATTGTAAAAGTGCCTGAATATGCATTGGGATAACTTCTCCATTTCCTGTTGTGGAGGAGTTTGAACTGTTGCTCTTAGTATTTTGTGGATAAATGCTTGTTCTGTGAATAAATAGAGGACTCCAGTCTGGTAATCCAACACCTTTCATGAGCACTAACATTCACTAGAAAAAAAATTAAAAAGGAGTTGGTCAATGATTTTCTGCTATAAATTTGCGTTCAGGAGAGCAGTAGAGAAAACTATTTAAGAGAACTTTGCCGTGCTGTTGATCACTTGTTGCTCTTATTGGTTGGCTGTTAATTGAATGTATGTTGTTTATTTTTACTAACACCCCTAGAAGCCTTCAGGGAATATTAAGTGTCACAGAGTGATAAAGCTAATATTTACTGAGCCCTTAAAACAAGAAGGGAGTGGTTGCTTATTTAATGGGGATCTAAATTAATGTGTTGGAGAATATAGAATACTATGATATAGTCAGATGATATTTTAATTTGTACTCTGGATGCTAGTTACTTTAATGAAAAGGAAAATTGCAAAGAAAAGACTATAAAGTGTATTTCTGCAATGTTGTTATTCTTATCTACATCATTTAGGGTCATGACGGTTTTAAAATAATGTCTTTATAATCCTGAAGTTCTAACTATTGGGATGGAAAAAGTCAGTGATACTGACTTTTTAGTGTTACAGGCCAAGTTTGTATTGAATTTTATTTACATGTCATTAGTATTACAGTCACATAGCTACAGCTAGAAAAATCTTCTTATGATTCATGCTGTGTGGTTCTCAGCCTTTCCACAGTGATATAAATATATAAGCATACTCGTGCTATTTCTAGTTTACATGCTTTTTCATTTATTTATTTATTTATTTTTAATCCCCTCAGGGCTTGAGTTCAATGAAGGAAATGAAAATGTTGCCATAGTCTTTAACTGATTTTTGGTTTACTTCCTAAACGTATGTTCTCATCTGAAAATACCTGTTATTATGTGACAGTGATAGGAACACAAATGTGATACAAGCAAGAAAACAGTAAATCTTGTGTTATTTACTTCACAGGTAATTTTATGTTTGAATAAATGTTTGCCTATTCATACTAGAGCTTTAATGCTGGAGCTCTGGTGGTCATGTTTTCATGCAGAAAAAGAGTAAGTTGCATTTTTATTCTGTGTAAGTACACAGACATATTACAATGACACTTGACATATTACTAGCATCATTTAGATCTCTGTTATAGCAGTTCTATTAATAGAACTTGCCTATTCTCACTTTTCAGAACTACTGGCATTATTTTACTATAGCATTTTTAACTAAATGTGCTCTAACAGCATTTTCTAATAACCGTTGACGTGACTTACCTCTTCAGGTCTTGATGAACTGAAAGTTGATGAAAAACTCCTTTTTGCTAATTTTGAATTTTCTTGGGCAGCATGGAGGTTTTGTGAAGTTGTTATTTTTTTTTTCCTGAATAAATAAACTTAGTTAGGTTTTATTTTTACTATTACTTTGTTTTCATATTTTCAGATGTGATGTTAATGAGAGATTTGTAAGTGTATGCCTCTAATTTAGTGTAGGATACATGTTTAGCTACATGGCATTCACACTTAATATATTTTATTTTTTAGACAATATAAACAGTACAGAGAGTTTGTAATTGCACTTCTCTTTGTCTCTTTTAACCTTAAATTGTGGAGCTTTTTTTTTTTTTGCTTTTTTTTTTTTTTGCCTTTCATGGAGAGATTAAATTGCTAGTGAAAGAACTGAAATACCATGCTTCATTACTTTATGTAAATTAGTTGTGCATCCTCTTAGTGGTAGTAGTAAAAGTAGTGTTCTGCGGTAAAAGCTGATATTCTTTATTAGGCCAATGGTGTATTGGTCTACTTTCATAAAGCCACAAAATACAAATTTAAGAAATAAATTTCCAAAATTGTTTTTAGAGGAATGGTTTTGCAAATGTACGTTCTTAGCATCAGTTCAGTCTCTTTTCTGTGTACAAATGTTTGCAGGCTTTGTTCCCATCTTAGACTTCATGTAGTCCCTGATCCTGAAACTTTCATGTACAGTGGCAGGAATACTGCAACACTTTGGAGCCCCTGTGGGACTCTGCACTGTGCAGATGTCTGTTCCCTCACAGAATGTTGCTTTGGGATCGTGGTGTTCTGTACCAGGGATGGGACCTTATTTTGGAAATGAGCACTTTTTAAAAATAGTAAGCTCTTCAGGTATGGATAGTGTCATTTAGATTTGTGTCAGGTGGAGCATACTGATGGTATTTCATTCAAATCTGTGTAATATTCTGTAATTTGAATATCACACTGTCTTTGAAATGTAATGGAAACATGTCTTTGAAATGGAAATGTAATGTGCATACATTAGTAGCTTTTGCCACCTCCTTTTATTATGTTGAAGCTGGCTGGAATGCTTGTCAATACAAATCCACAAACACTATCAGCATGCATTGATTTAAAAAGTGCCTAACTATATTACATACTTTTGGTTTCATATCAAGTTTTTAGCCTTTTAAAATGTCAACTTAATTTGATACTATTCTGTTCTAGACATCCTTAGCCACACGTTTTGCCCAAGAAACTTTTGGAAAACAGTACAAACAAACTGTAGGACTGGACTTCTTCTTGAAAAGGATAACATTGCCAGGTAAGAGAATAAAGAATCTATCACTGAAATGTTGGGCAACAATAAGACTTGCAAAAACTTAGTCTTCAAAGTAAAGTACACTAAATAAGCTTACTACAGTGCTTTTTATGACAAAGTAAATTAGGTTATTAAGAGAAAATTTTCTTAGTATGTTCTTACCAGGTGACAAAGGGTTATACATTTGCAACTTTTATCTTTAAGTACTTTAGTAAAACACTGAATTCAAGTAAGAGCGGTGTTAGCTATATTCGTAATTTTTAAGCATACTGTGTGTCCGCATGGGTAATGTAACATATAACAAAGAAATAGAACTTTAAATATATTCATTGAAAAAATAGGTGCTTTTTGAAAGAAACAAAATTTTTAAATAAAATACACAACTGGCATTTAGGTTGTGTGGAGAAGGATAATGTAGCTATGGAATCGCAGTGCACTAATATGTGAATGCTGTTTTATGCAAGGCAGCATGAAATTGCTGGCATTTAATAGACCACTAAAATTTAGGGTCCCTCGGCACTCATAAAAATACAGTTTGAGCATTCAAGATGTTTCATTTCACGACGGCAAAGAAACTATTTAGATGCCAGTTGCGGCACACTGCATGGAAAATGCAAAGAAATAATTAAAAAAGAATAGCTGCTGCTAGAAGTTTGTTTCTGAGCAATTGGGAGTTTAAAGTGAGATTTTTTTCACTGATCCGTGGTTGCTCAATTTGTAAGCATGAAAGTATTTCATGGTTGCTCAATTTGTAAGCATGAAAGTATTTCATTAAAGCAGTTTATTCTGGTTTCAGAAACCAGAGCTGGAAAACATGTTTAATTATTAAAGTTGTAGTGAGATTTGATAAAAGTAGATGCAAGTTCTATCTTTTGGGGGAGGGGGGGATGCAAAACCAGAAATTAAATGTTTTAGCTATAACCTGAAGTCTTAAGAAAATATGCTAAGTTTTTGAACTTACTTTATTAAGTTGATATTATTAATTTCTTGATTATGTTTACATTTTTTATTAAGTGAAACCAAATGCAGGAAGACTCTGAAAAGATTATTCTGTTTTTTGACTTGGACATTCCACTGTATCTTTTGTATCTGGTGAGAGAGAAAATACCAAATTTCAGTGCTTATTTCTCCATAAAACCATAATAATTTTTTATTGTTCTGCTTCTTCCTCTTAAAAATATCAGTATGTAGAACACTTACAGCAGTATTTGAAAGTGAAATGTGTACACAAATCATGCAGTGTGCATGCTGAGCACTTGTATTTTTGCAAGGTTTTTTTCCAGCTGTTAAACATACAGAAGCTGTTAGTACATTATTGGGATTCTAAATATTCTTGTTGCGTAGAAAATTTGGAAAACTCTGATCAACTTCTGACCCATTCATATTTTATTCTGTTCTAGTTTGTTTTGTGGCAAAATCAGAATATAGATGAAAATAGCCCTAAAACAACAAAAAAGTCTGTGCATCTATTTTCCTCATTTATCATTAACAAAATAATAACATTCATGCAGTGTGTTCATATCCAGGAAGAAGCTTTTTTTTTTTTCCTATGGATTCTCATTATGTCTTTGCGTATGCCTGTATATACATTTGGGTGAATAGACTTGTGTTTTTTGGGAAAGTTGGACTGGTGGTGGTGGGTAGTGAGAGGGAAGGAAGAGAACAAGAAGGGTGGTGAGAGGTAAAGCTCCGAAGTACTGGAATGGAAAGCACTACTTAAGTAAATGGATTTTTCTGATTTCTTGATTAGTACTGGGTTTGCAAAGTTGCTATGTTTACTGGAAAGGTTAATCCATGAACAGAAATCATGATGTGTGTATCAGTAGAAAAAATAGCCTTGATTTCTATTGTTTAGTAGGAGAATTGGCAGATAACTTTATTACAGTATTTCAAATTGTTTTTTTCTTTTAAATGTAAGCAAACATTTCAGAAGTTAAAATTTTTAGAATTGCATCGAAGTTTACATTAGGACATACATTAGAAGTATGTTTGAACTTGTAAAATAAAGTACTGGTTTTATTTTATTTTTTTCATTAAAGCTCTATTTGTCTTCAGATATTTTAGTAACTGGTACAGTTTTACCGTGGGAAAAAAACCAATATTTTACATGGTGAAACAATATGGTTTAATACAAACAGTAAGTCCTTTGACTAATTTAATTGTGAACAATATGACTTTTAGTGTTCAGCTGCTTACAAATTATCTTCATGCAGTTTGTATTTGAAAAAAATACTTTGAACAAATCAGTTTCAGTATATTTTGTGATACTGTATGTTGTATAGTCTGGATGCAACCACTGTGCAGTCTTCACTGTTTAAAATAGTGTATCTGTTATTCAGAGGTTGGGCTGACAGTGGTTCTTAAGAGCCATAGTCAAAATACTTTTAGGAAGGTTGTGGGTGCAGTTGAGTAAACAGGGTTCTTCTGTGAAAAGGATTTTTTTTTTTTAAGTCTGCAGTACAAGAAGCAGGCAGTCATGTGTTTTTAGTTCTATCTTGACTGACTGTGCAGCAGTCAGTTTGAGTAAGGTTAACCAATGTACCAAGCATACTTTTACAGGGTCACTGTTGAATTGGCCCAGTGGCTTCAGCTCAGGCCAGAAACAATCCAGATACCTGCACAGTGTTTCCGCGCTTATTTTAACTTCTCGCTTGTATGTGTTGCCTACAGAGTAAAGAAGTGCTTACATTTTCTCATTCCTTATCAGTGTATTGAACACTGTTTTTCTGGGATTCTTCAATTATTGTTTATTGGTATGCTAACTTTGTTTCTAAGAACTGTGTTATTTCAAGCATAGGTACTTCTTGTTTTAATAATGTTCTCCAGTTCATTTTTCTTCTAAATCTGTCACCAAATAGAGGATTTGAGACTTTTTGCAGAAAATACAGCTTCATGGTTTACTATCATAGTTGTTAATTAAATATTTATTAGACAAATTGTCTGGGTTTTTTCCTTCTGTCAGAGTAATCCTAGCATCATTCCCCCCTCCGCCCCCCCCCAAAGAAAATGGCAAAAAAGTCCCCCCCCCGAATGATCAGCATGATTTTCACTAGCTACTGACATCTTAATTAAGTCATTTAAGCTTAAATGAACCTACCAGCTTTTTTTCTGCCTTTTTCTTCTCGCGTTAGTAGAAGAAAGTAAGTAATTAATAATCACAAATTTTAACATGAGGAGCCACTGTTAGATTGTTTAACCTCCTGTAATAAAGTTTCTCAGGTAATTTCATATGTTTATCCAGATGCTAAGCCCAGTATGTTGTGCATGATCACTACCCTGGGGGAGGGAGTGGGGGAGAAGTGAGAGACTTATTAAAAAATTTTAACACAAAATTAGGCATCTGAAAAATGTTGGATTTGAAAGCTATAATGTTTATAAAGCTTGTTTCTGCCTAGCTGGTATGAAAACTTCCTGTAGAATGCATACAAACAAGTTAGATGTAGGATACTGCAGCATGGTGGGCTTTTGAGTATATTTAGTTTGTTTACCCACTGAAGAAGCATGGGCATTTCAGAATGCAGAGTGCATTCATGAGCTTATTCATACTAGATGGTTTATAGTCTTCTTAGTGGAAGACTTACCTGCGTTGTTTGCAGTCACTTATGTTCTAAGCTTTAAAAGAATCAATTAATAAATAGTGGATTCATTGTCAAAACAAATAAACTTCTTGTTCTGTGAGAGGTTGAATTTACTGGAGTGTTTATGATGTGTTTACTAAACTCTGTTTAGAATTCTTTAATATTTGATAAAACTTAATTTAGCTTAAAAGGTATTCTGAATAGATTATCTCGTTTCATCCCCATGTATTTGAGACCAAAATACCAATTTAGGAATAAGCACTTCTAACGTGAATAAAACAAGATGCATCATAAAAATGCAATGTGGTTATACTTAATACCACAAGTAGCACATATTCAGCTGTATAGTTGTGATTTATTATTTATATTCATTGACTGCCAGCATATATTTCCATGGAGCACACTCACTTGCATAACTGCAATGCACAAGGCAGTTGGTTATAAATTGATGGCTGAACAGATCACATTGTGTAAAGTAAGGTTGTTCATAACATAAAATAGATTGATTTAAGAGCAAATCTTTCTTAGCAACCCATAGTTAATATTTTGTTCTGTTTCACTCGTCTCTCGAATGTTGTGATATGGAGTTTTTTGACTGATGTGTATATATAGTGTATTTATCTAGGAATAAAATACTTTTTTTTTTTTTTTTTTTTTTTTTTTTGGTAAGTACAGAGAACTGTTATTAACCTGTGAGTTGTATACGGGTTAGGAAAATTTTCATCAGGCTCTACTGTGTTAGACTCTGGTGCTTCCAGGTAATCAGTATAGTTTTGAAAACAGTTTTGCCCATGCAAAATGAGTCAAATGATACTTTCTGATATGTTTGTAGGGATGTGGTGACATAGGTAGCTGTGTGCATGTGTTTGGTCTGTGGGTCTCTGTGTTGCTAGCTTGCAGAATATGTATGACTTGTAGGTTATTAAATATCCTACAGGAGTTACACTGATTTTTTTTTTTATTATGTTTTTGAAATACTATCTGTTAATAATAGTTTAAATATAGCTTTAATATCTGTTTTGAAGACTGTTTAGAGATTTACATTGAAAAGAAGATCTATTCTTGATTTAGAAATAAATTTTTGGAGGATGAAATTATGTAAATCAAGTCAAACTTGGTTGCCTGCTTTGCACAGGTTGGTGGGAGGAAGAAATAAGAGTCATAGTTTGCCTGAAAGCCATAGCTGCTACAGAAAGTAAACTGGTGTGAGCATTTCATTCTAATCTGTCAACTTTATAATTCTGTAACTTTATAGTAACGCTAAGAGCATCACTGCCAAAATTTTACTCTGTGCTTTTTTCCTGCTTCTACATTTGTAAGGAGAATAAAAAAAAAGACACAGAGAATGAAATATGTGGTTGATATTAATGTGAAATATTAGGTTGATATTAATAGAAACTAAAGACAATAGTTAACATTGTGCTATACAACTTTCCTTCTGTAAAATATGCTGTATAATTTCTAGTTAGCAATGTTATGCTTTATGCAATTCTAATCATCTTCTCTGAAATAACTATACTGGGTTCTTTATCTACAGTTTTATTGCATCTTAGTGATCATAGCTGGATGCAGGTGACTTTTTTTCCAAATGCTTTAGTAGTCTTTGTGTTTAGATATGGTTACTATTTGTTGTATACTTGTAAAAAGCTATTTCTGTTGATATGCTAAAGCTGTATTACCAGCTGTGATAATATATCTTTAATTTTATTTGTATCTAAATTTCCAGGTTAATAATGTCAAAGAAAACATCCGTATCTTTTTTCCCCCCTCCCCTCCCTCCCTCCAGGAAATTTGAATGTTACTCTTCAAGTGTGGGACATAGGAGGTCAAACAATAGGAGGCAAGATGCTGGATAAATATATCTATGGAGCTCAGGTACAGTATAAATGATGATAATTTTATCTAAGTAACGAGATAGAATTCATTGGAACTTTGCTCTCAAAATTATACTTATCTTGAAGGCTATTTTTTTTTGTAGATCTCAGTGTTGAATATCTGCTTAACCTAAACTTAATTGATAGTAATATACAACTCTTAATATGGGGTGTAGTTAATTTTTTTGAGCTGATTTTAAAAAGCAAAGTAAAGGTGCTCGTTTGTAGCTCCTAACAACTCTTGAAACAGATGTATGTTTCCGTGCTTTGTGTCTTGAGTTGAGAAAAGCAATCATAGTAAATAGTAAAAGCTATTTGGATATCCGTGTGGTAGATATAGTGGCTGCTTTGAGAGCAGATGCCTCCCGGGGGGAAGAAGTAGAAGGAGGAAATTAAGAGCAATCCTACACCATTAAACTCATATGTGCAGTTGGTGTTATAAGAGGGCAAACAAAAGGAGGCAACCAGGTAGCTAAATATTTTTGCAGAACTCCTATCCAATGACAATTTTATCTAGAGGTTAACTAAGTGACTTAAAGTGAATGGTAGGATTAAGTATGAGATAAATATTATAACAGTATATTGAGCTATGAGATGGTTTGGGATGATGTACTGTATGCCAAACTTTTTAACATGAATGATCATAAGATGTACTCTGTTCTTTAATTTGGAGTTTATAATGAGAACAGTAGGCATAATACACTTCATAGATATATCTGAAAAGAAAACAAGTGTATATCTGTGTGTGGGTATGTTTTCCATTACTTTAAGCAGGAGAAATACGGGATCCTAAAACTTGTATTGGATAGAAACTTATAAGTATAGAGCAGGAATGGCTAGTTAGGGATTAGGATTTATTAATTGACAGCATAAAGACAAACTTGTCAATTTCACATTTGGCACTTTCAAAATATACCTAAATGTTTTCAACCGTTTTTATTAAAAAGTATTTTGCTGCCCTGTGAAAGATCTACCAAACAACAGGAGAAACTGGCTTCCATGACAGAGGAAATTTGATTAATCACAAATTGTTGCCATATGCACAAAGTAAACTCTATGAAAGAAGTAAAAAGCTATTAAGTTTTTCTGCATTGCATTTGGTGATAAATTTAGGAGTTTCTTATCAACAATAGTAGGTCAAAAAGTTCATACCAGTGCTCCAAGGTAGGTTCATATCAGTAAGCCTAAAGTTACAGTAATCTGATTTTTTAGTCATTTTGAGCAAATCGACAAAAGAACCTACATCCAGTCTCCTCTTTAACCTCCTCCCACCCTCTATTATTACCCCCCCCTTTTTTTTTTAATGAACTAGTGGCTCTTCTCCCTCCCCTTGTTGTCATATAATACCAATGTCTGTAATAGGCTTTTTATCCTCAACTTTGAATACACTTTTGTGTTAGTTTTGTAACAGCATCTCTTAAAGACAGATAAAACTATCCTTATCTTCATCTATTTATGAAAAACACTGTGAATAATTCTGAAAGGCACTGTATTCGGTTTGTTTCCAGGCTGAAGCTTATTTCATGTTGAGCATCTGTAGCTTTGTGGAAGAAAAGGAGGAAAGGTAAAATAGTGCAAGTAGGAGTATTTAGAAGGAAAAATCTTTTTAAATACATAGGAAAAAAAAATCTGTGAATGGGCAGCAAAATGGCAAAAGCATGGTTGAGAAGAGCCGGCAAGGCTGGCTTTTATCAAGAGTAAATTGTGCCTAACCAACCAGATTGTGTTATGTGAGGAGGTGACTGGCTCTGTGTTTACCTTGACTTTAACAAGTCTTTTGTCATCATCTCCCATAGTATTCTTGCAGACAAACTGGGGAGATGTATACTGGATGAGTGGTTGAAAAACTAGATTGACAGTTGGACTTAAGGGGAAGTGGTCCATAGCTCAATGGCTTACTTACCTGGTAATGAGTGCCTGGTTATGAGTGATATTCCTTAGTGGTCAGTCCTATTTCATGTCTTTGATTTGAACAATGGAACAAAACATATTGCAAGTTTGCAGATTACACCGAACTGGGTGGGAATGGTAAGTATGCTGGAGTGTAGTGCTGCCACTGAAAGAGACTGTGACAGACTAAGGGAATGGGCTGACAGAAGCCTCAGGAAGTTCAGTGAAGGCAAATGCAAAGTCCTGAAGCTGGGACAGAATAACCTTGTGATAGAGATGGATGATCTGGATGGGGGAGTCCCTTCCAGCTTGAATTATGATAATAAAAGTAAGAGATTAGATAAAGAAGTCTACTCATATCACTGCGGTCCTTAAGTGGAGTTGTCATGTTTTTGTACAGTTTCTAGGAAAGTAGTATGTGTACCTATGGTGTGTGGTACCTGGGGTACAACTGGTATTTTAAGAATCTTATTTGTAATGTACACAGGCTATATACATGTAGAGCAGATGATCTGGATCTACTGCAGAAGTTTTGAGTTGATCTGCGTGTATTGTCTAAATCTAAATCTTAAAGTACATCTGTAGAATATCATGCAATATGCCTACAGTATGCATGATGCTTTTATCCAGTATTTGCAGGTGTCCATAGCCAGACTGGAGTTGCTGTTCTTCATCTCGCTGATCATCTGGAGATTCAGAAATCACTAATGGCCAAATTCTTGGTTTTGTGCTCAGAAATCTACATGTATGGTAGACCTACTTATAAAACAATAGACCAGCTGGACTTGGAAGTTTTGAGAATCTACAACTGAAAATGTTATCTTGATAGCAAGTCTACAGTCTATTTGATCTCTGTTGAAATGTGATCAGGATACCAGGTGGAATTAAGGAGTGAATCTGTCTATATGTTGCAAAACTTGCCACCGGAGGTTCCCTACTCTTTGAATCAGACCTGAATGAGGATATCTTGAGGATATAACTTTTGGTTAAGTTACTGCTAAGGTGACATTTTTTTGACTGAGGCTTCCTATGTTATGTTTTAAGAAACAAGTGTGGGACTTGAGGATGAGTACCCACTTAATTTGCTTGTGTGGTTGCAGTTGGAGAAATTGCAATTCACTTGACACATTTATTTCAGAATTGTGGGAGGCTAAGAGTAATTGTACAGTCAGTGACCACAGCTGAGCTAATAGACCATAACTCATTAAGTCATGGCAACTGAATTGCATACAATTAAGTGACTATATCTTCAGCCTCACCAAAGACAAAAGTGGTTAAGTATATGTAGACTGTGAACTGTTTCTTTTCCTGTAAAGATAGCCTATCTGCAGATGAGCGAGGTATCATAAGGAAGTTACTCTTTGCTAAAATGAATATTTTCTGTCTAGAAAACCTTAATCTTTAGAATTTAGGTCTAAAATATTTTATGAATATTAAGAAACTGTAAAATCAGTTTAGTTCCTTCATACTAAAGTCAGTTACTGGATGGGGCCAGCTAAGGATAAACCTGGAGGCTAAAACTACATGTGCACTTAATTAGTGTTTTTTGTAGCTTTTTTTTATTGTGACAAACCTTAGTATAAACTTGACACCTTTTAAATATTGACTGTCTAGTGTGAATATATTACTTGGTTGAATATTGTTATGACACTTCCATAACTGCAGTACTGCTGTATAGTAGCAGTGCTGCTGTTTGTATGGGAAATATATTTCAGAACCACGCCCATCTCTTAGTTGTAATTGCTGCCCCTATCCACATATCTAGTTTAAAGTATACTTAAGAGCTGGCATATGCTACCTCATAAATTGGCTTGTTAATAGAATAAGAGTTCTGCAGACCGTACCTTCTCTAGAGACCAGCAAATCATTTCTGCAGTATTCTCAGTTTCCAGTGGCCTATATTTGAAAATATTTTATAATTCAGAAACAAAAAGCACTCACATATGCAGTAATGTAGGCAAAATATCTCTATTACTAGAGTGCAATTATGCAAGCAGGGAATATTTGCCACATTGCTGGAGACTAGAGAATTAACATACTGTTCTCAGCATGTTGTCCTCCATATGTTTCAAACATTTTTCATGGCAGGGAAATGTGCTACTTCTGTGTTACAAGGCCAGTGTTAATTTTCTGCCTTAATTCCTCATGCATAATGGAGAAATAACAGGTTTTATGCTTTCCACTCATTCTGTACTCAATAGACTGTAAGTTTGTTGAAAATATGATATATTTTTGGTGAAAGCAAAGATGGAGTTTCTACTTTAAATAAAAAAAGGAGAAATAAATTTTAACTATGGAGTTATGGATAGTTCTTCATTAATTATCCGCATCACAGTAAGCTTCTTAGAGTGCTGTTGTGTCAAAATCTAAGCAATAGTTTTTCTCTGACCCAGATGCCAGGCTGCCCTTTTTTGTATCTCTAAGATGTTATACCTGCCAGCTTTGCCCTACTTGGATGGATTGGTCTGACATAAAACTTGAGTAACCCATTGGTGAAGCAGACATAGTATACTCTTATTGCAATTATGCAATCTAGCATGAAATCATGGCTATTGTTGCAGTTATCTTGAGCATGAATTGAAGTAATGTTCAAGAGATGACAGTATTTACATCTGGTTTTGTTCAACTTTACAAAAATTTCATGGTGTAGGTATTGGCACCTGACTGATCCCTTATTAAAGAAGTAGTTGGGGGATCTAACAGTTTGGGAACAGTCTCTGAGTTCATGGGCAGAAAATGGTACGGGGAGAGAAAAATCAGGAAAGGTAACTTAGAACAATAGTATAATACAGAGATCAGAAGAAAACAGGTCTGAGATGCAAAATGACATAAGCTAGGGTTCAAGTATTTCAGTTTTGTAAATAGAAGAAGTAATTGAGAAGACTGTAAAAGAGAATGATCAAGAAAAGAATATACTTTAAAGGCGGTGTTTTAGATCAAGCAGCAGGGCACAAAAAGGAAGTTGGGTGAGCCCTAGTTCCAGGCTTTGTTCAATAATTTATTTCATGACAGCGCCACCAGGAAAGCTCTTTCTTCTGAAGGTGTAGGTGGGCTGCACTTGGCTAGAGGATCTGTAGCAGGGTAGCACTTTGAAGAGATAGTAGAGAGAGTTGGCCAGCATTAAGTGTCTTGAATTCTATTAACTTTATCTTTCATCTGACTCTGATTAAACTTTAAAGCATCTTCAGCACTGAAGTTTTCTCTGCCTTCTGCAAGCTGGTTTGCTGTGCTTTTCTGCAAGCTGGTGAATGGGCTGGACCACTGCTGAAAGAAGCATGCCATGTGCCCTTTCTCATTTACAACTTTCAGCCTTATGTCTGTTCTTTTAGTCTTTACAATACCTAACCTTCAGCTCCAGCGTTGTCTTCCTCACTGAATATCTCATAGCATTATCCATATGTCCTTCCTGGAACAAGGCTTATATTAGACAAAAAAATACACGGACAGGCATTTGGATGGTTATAAAAATGGTCAGGAGAAGTTAAGTGAGACACAAGATATTAAGGAATAAGGGTAGAAAAGTTGGAAGAGGGTAGTGAGTGTTTAATATTAGATTCGATAACTGAAGTAAAGGAGGAAGAGAGCAAGGGAAGAGGAAGTGGGTGTCATAAGTCTTAATTTCCTTGGAGGAACTAATGAAGACTGTTCCTCAGAAAGTAGTAGACATAATTGTTTTAAGGAACAAGAAGCTCATTTTGCCAAGAAGTTGATGACATTGAAGTGAGAGATGGATTTGTGTTGCAGTCATAGGGAAATAGAAACTGAAGAGATCTCAGTAGGATCTGTTCCCCTCTTCTGAAGCTATACCTGCATAATTTCTATTTCATGTTTATCAACTTTGAAAAATCCTTCAGTTTTGGGAATTCTGCCACCACCAAAGGTATATTTCAGAGCTTCACTATTCTTACTGTTTACATGTTTTCTCTAATATGTACTCTTCTTTCTATAATCTTCTCTCTGTGAATTAATCCTATTGCTGCTTGTCTCCTTGATCACAGAATAATAGGAAGATTCAGGTTGGAAGGGACCTCCTGAGGCTTCTAGTCCAATCTCTTGCTCAAAGCAGGGTCAACTGTGAGATCACACCAGGTTGCTCAGGGCTTTATCCAGTCTGTTCTTGAACATCTATAAGAACAGAGACTCTACAACCTCTCTGGGCAGCCTGTTACACTGCTTGATTCTCCTCATGGTGAAGAAGTTTTTCCTTATTTCCAGTCTGAATGTCTCTTGTTCTGACTTATGCTCATTGCATTTCATCCTTCTGCCATGCAATGCTGTAAAGAGCTCCATCTCCTCAATAGCTTCCTTGTGGGTATGGGAGGGCTGCTATTTGGTCCCCCAAAACCATCTCTTCTCCATGCTGAACAAGCAGAGTTCCTTCAGCTTCGCCTCACAGGACAAGTGCTCTGACCATCTTGGTGGTCCTCCGCTGAACTTGTTCCAGTTTATCAATGTCTTTTGTGTATTGCGGGGGGGAGCTAAGATGGGATGCCTTATTCTAGGTATGCTCTAGGTAGTGCTTAGTAGAGGGGGATAATCACTTCTCTCAATATGTGGCTGTGCTCCTGCTAGTATAGCTCAGGATACTGTTGGCTTTCATTGCTGCCAGGGAACACTGCTGGCTTGCATTTGGCTTGCTGCCTGCCAAGACCCTCAGGTCACTTTCAGCTTCTCCCCAGCCAGTCAGTCCCCTGCAGCATGTGCTGTGTTTTCCTTCCCAGCTGCAGGACTTTGCATTTGTCCTTGCTGAATGTCATAAAGTTCCTGTTGGCCCATTCTTTCGGTGTGTCTAGGTACCTCTGAATGGCAAGCCCTGCCATCGAGCATATTGACTGCTCCTCCTAATTCAGTGTCATCTGCAAACTGAGTATAAAAGCATATAAAATTAGAACTTCTGTTACCTTCGCTTGACATTTTTAACAGCAGCATCGTGCCTGCCATCAGTCTTGTGTTTGTTGAAATGGTCCAGTTTTTTCAATTTTCACATGTCAGTTATGCCTTCTAAACCTCTGATATTGTTACTGTTCTCTTCTAGTCTACCTTTTTCTAGACAACCAGTGCCCAAAGCTGGATGCAATATATCACCTGGGATGTTTCATTCCAGTCTGATATTTGCCTTTTTTTGCTACAAAGTAAGTTTGACTTGTGTTCAGCTGTGGTCTACTCTAACTCCTTGATCCTTTGCTATAGAACCTGCTACAAAGCCAGATGTTTCCTATCGTTGTGCAGTTGATTATTGCTTCCTTTGAACTTGTCCTGGTACTTATTGAATTGCATCCTATTATTTTTAGATTGTTTCTCCCATTTGGCAAGATCATCTTATAATCTAAACTCTCCTCAAATACTCTTGCAGTCTTTACCAGTTTGTCGTCATCTGTGAAATTAATCTAATAAGCATGCACTGTTTCATGATCTGAGGCAATCATGAAACTATCAAGTATACCAGACAAACCTTTGAAAAAATCTTTTCACTTGACACTGAGCTATTGAATCAGCTGATTTTGTATCCATCATACTGTTTCTTTAGATTATTCATGAAAACCTAATGTTTGGGACAGTGTGTAGTTCCAGGGATATATATATATATGTATTTTTAGATGTGAACTCCATGAGAACAAGAACAACAGAAGCCAGTTCTGACTGTATTCCTCAATTACAAGATATTTAGTTCTTATGGTATAGTTGAATGCAGTACAACATAAAAAGGAGGGAGCTGGCCTTTCACCTCCCAAAGGAGAGCAGAGAAGCAACAATCAGGCAATATGAAAAACAATTCAGTCATACATTTCTTACTTTTCTCTTTTTTTTCCAAAGAGGGGACTGTAAGCTACAGACTGCAAACAAAGCTAGCTAAAATAGAAGTCCTTCTCCAGTGTGATTTTTATCTTCCTATTAGTATGAAGTGCTTTTTTGGATTTTTCACAAAGCATATGCAGTTTGGAATATTTGTAGTATAACTAAATGTGCTCTTTTGTGAATTGCTGTTTTTTTTCTCCCTTTGTAATTCAGTTAGCATCTGAATTTGAAATACTACAATATTTCTCTCTGTTCTATGTAAAGTATGTTTACTACAGAAGCTTATGCTGACTCCTGTTTAATTATTCCTCGAAAGGTAAAATGCCATTGTTTGTAAAACCCTGTTTTATAATAATAATCTAATCATTTTACTGTTTAACAATATTTTATAACCTGTCACATTTTAAATATATCTTTCCTTTAGGGTATTCTCTTGGTTTATGATATCACGAACTGCCAGAGCTTTGAAAATTTAGAAGACTGGTATAATGTGGTAAAAAAAGTGAATGAAGAATCGGAAACACAGCCACTTGTGGCCTTGGTTGGAAATAAAAGTAAGCTATTCATTTTTAAATATTAATTGGAATACTGTGGGTATTTAAAGAAATATCACAGGACATATATCTTTAGCAAAAGGAAACTGATTTGTGTATCTGTGTTTTGTGTATTAAGCCTATGATGGCCATGTTTAGATGACATATTTGGGTGCACCTAAGGGTTCTAGTTTCTGGGCAGCCAGGTTGAGGGACTTGCTGGAGCATGCTCTGTTTGGGACGCAGCCTGTCTGTCTCTGTTTTCTTACTTGGAGAGCAGCACACAGGAAAGGAGAGGATCTCTCTCACCCGAGTTTAAATTTGTTATTGTTTCTGAATATATCTGTGGCATGCATCTAGAATGGAGAAGTGGGAATCCTTCCTCTGTCCAGTGAGCGGTATATTGTGTGGTTCTGTATATCAAGGAGAACAACTATGTATCTCTGCTGGATAGAGACTGGTAAATTAACTAATGGTATCTATTATTTAACATTAGAGATAATATGAGTTTTCTAATTTTTTTTGCATGCCAGTATTTTTGCAAATAATTAAAACCAATTAAATAATTGATATCTCTTATTTGGCATTAGGTATAATATTTTGAGCTTTCTATTAGGTTTTTTTTTTTTTTTTTTGCATGACAGTAATTTTATGCATGAGTATCCTTATTCCATGTTGTTCTTGTGGGATTTTTTTCACCTGTCCTGTTTTTATCCATGTGAGTATGATGTAATGCTTTTGTTTACTCCTGATCACCCTAATATACCACCTTAAACAGCCATCCCCTGTTAGTTCTCTAATTAGCTGAATACCAAATTCCCTCATTTCCAATTAATAAATCTTCCAGAAGAATCCTCATCTGAGGATATCTGAGGTCTTGATTCCAAGTCTCTTAACCTTTTTCTATTGAAGGTCATAGGAGTAACATAAAGCAACTTTAGAAATGGAGTTAAGTGATGGAAGCATTTTTTAACAATTAGCATTTGAATTTATTTGAACAAGAAATCACTTTTTTTTTTTTTTTTTTTTTTTCTTTCTCACATATTTAGGGCCTCAGTCACAATGTCCACATCATGGACAAATCTGAAAAAAGACCTTATCTAGAAAGGTAGTATTGTTTAAAAGCATTTAAAAATATTATAGAGACAACACTTTAATTCAGAATGGTTAACTGTAGTGTTGCTACTGCAGTGTTACAATTTTTTATGATATTAATTATGAAAGACTACTTTTTTCTGGGAAGAAAACAGAGAAGCTCTTAGAGTTACAATATATAAATAGCACTTCTGAAAGTATAACATAGACTGTGTTGTACTGTAGCACACCAGAGCCAATAATACAGATTCTGTTGAAATTCAAATGAAAAATATTTTTCACTGATTTATATTTTACCCCCAAATTGGACTTCCTAACTGGAATTCTGCAAATCTTATGAAGTATTTACAGTAGGATACACATAAGTAATTTCTTCTGCTGGAATGACACCATATAGGCAGAAAACCAGGCACTGGTTTCCATTTGCAGTTAAAAGAGAATGTTTTATCTCTGTTATATACATTAAGTACACGGGTTTTTTTTCCTCATATGCTTGCATGCAATTCTTTAAAATCCAAGTATTTCTTCAGGAGCATCTGCATATAGAGTATGGGTGAGTTTCCAGATAGAAGACTGATATATGGAAAAGGCTTTTGTTGCATGAAAAAGGTATCTGAAGGAACAGTTTACTTGCTGCCTGGTTTTCCTTCAGAAGCTGTATGTGAAGAAGAAAAGCAAACTATTGCTTTCATGTGATCCTACAGACATTTGTTGCTGTTGCACACATCATGAGCTGCTTGGTGTTTCTCAAAAGAAGGCGCATAGGGGATGTTGCTTACAGTGGTCATTCTTTGCTTTATTTTTATTTCAGCATGATAAAAATTAAGCTTTTAGAAATTCATTGCTTTTCTGGACTTTATAATAGGAGAAGAACATCCGGGGCGGGGCTTCCATCTCAATGCTTTAATGGCCTGTGAGAGGTTACTATAGTCAGGCTCCTACTGTAACATAAATAGAAAACAAGGTAAGTGCTTACAGAGAAGCACTATGTTGATTCTTGCATATTATGAAGGATAAAGCTACCACTGCTAACAACTTTTTCAGATGGGATCACTGTGTTCAGAATAGGTCAACATCTTTAGTCAGTAAGTGGTAAGATGCTTGTGCAGAATGTAAAAGCAAGAGGTTTCAAGCCACGAAAAGCCATTTCATAAACTTGTTTGACCTCGTGCATGATATAGGGCAGATACTTTCAGTCAGTAGTTTCCGTCTGAGATCTGTACTTGGTTTTTGAGCTATAGCATGTCTTTTAGAAAAATATCCAAATATGTTCACTGAAAGACTAGAAACTTTTGTATCCACAGTCAGGTTACTCTAACTTTCTTTCTGATAAAAGTTTAAAAAAAAAAAGCAAAAAAAAAAAAGCAAAAATGCTGTTATTTTCATTCATGACACTTCATTACTTTTGAAAATTGGGCCTATATTTAGATATCTGGATAAGAATTTATGAGCCTACCAGAAACCATCCATTTTGAAACTCTTGGCCTAAAATTAGTGCTGCTCTTTTAAGTCTACTTAGCTTGGGGTTATGCTCCCATTTGTCAGATTTTTCACTTACTAATATTACCTGAAACAAAAGAGGTTTTTTCCCAGTTTCAGGGTGAACACAGATGGGATCTCGTTACAGTGCTCTAGAAGTAGGAACAAAACTATGGTTAAAAAAAAGCTTGGAAGAAAACAATAAGAAATATGTATTTCTTCATTATCAAATATGGAAGACTGTACACATGAATTACAGCAAATGTAAATAATTTCCTCAGGTAATTTTGTGATTGAAAACATAAATTGCTTCAAGTATAACAGTAAACGATATGTACTAGGTGTTAAATTGGCTATAAAAATGCATGATTTATTAGTGTTTTGTTACATCAATTTATAATCATCACAACTGTTAAATTTGTCAAGTTTGGAGGAAGTTCTTCAGTATTCTACCAAACTTGAAGAAATTGTGCTGTTCAGTTGTGATTTAAATGAATCAGCACTAACTTTTACTTTTAATTTGCATTGCAATGGATTAGAAGTATGAACGCAGCAAGCCCCTGTATGTCTGCTAAAAGGGTGATAATTAACTTTAGAGTGATGGCAGCTTATTAAAATGTCCTGTTGTGATTGTAACAGACTAAAATTTACTGATCAAATGATATGTAATTAAGGAAATTTATACATACAAAGCTACTTTATTTGCTTCTGGAGTAGATAAAAGGAGGGACTAAATTGGTAAAACAATTGGGAAAGCATGAGAGCTTTAGAGTTGCATCCTCCTTTGTGAAAGGAATATTTTTTTTAAGATGGCTATTTGTCCTCCTGTGTGCTTAGTTTTATTTTTCATTCTTTCTTACTTCTTTGCTTCCTTACATCTTTTTCTACAGCTTGACCAACTGATTCTGTCAGAGTAGGAGACTGACTTGAGCCAAGATCTTGCCCAGACCTGCTTCCTGCACTTGTCCTATTCTCAGTTAAATCACAATTTTTCCATACTTTTGTGTGTGTGTGTGTGTGCATGTGTGCACATTCAGTAAACAATATATAGAATCATAAGACCTAATTTAGAATGTTTCTTTTTTAAATTAATAAATCATGAGATTAAATCCTAAAATTTAGTGCTGAGTCTTAAATTTAACTTTCCTTATAATTATTCTGTAACTTACTTTCCAGTATTTTAATCTTATTTGATACAAAGTATATTTGAAATATGCTTATTTATATGTTGCTATATACCACTTCAGTTGCACCAGAAATAATGGTCTAAGCTTTGTTGTCAACAATGAAAAATGCTTTGGAGTTTCAGTGTAGTAAACTAAAACTTTATAGATATTGTACTGTCGAATACTTTGACATGTAATATTGCGTAGTATAAAGTAAGCTCTAGTTATCAAATGAATGAGGTATATTTTGTGCACTTAGGATCTTTGCTTAAACTTTTGGTATTGATTTGAATTTCTGTAATTTGCAATGGGTTGTCTGGTCATTTGTGTGAATTAGAGAGGTTTTACTGTGTTTTATATGACGGATGTGTTTCGTTCCTTTCTGCCTGGACTAGTTCTTTGTGTATTTTCCTCTGCACTAATCTATAACCAGACTCAAGTGTCCTACCAGCGTTTTCAGTGGATATATTGTAAACAAAAATTAACCCAGGTTGCATGGGAGCTACACTCTTTTTGATTTATAGCTACCTAGATGGTCTCAGGGCGGTGGTTATCTGTAACTTATATAGGGGGTAGGAATTATCAGGTACCAGTGTATAGTGGATGGATGAATGATTTCTATTCTTAGAGATATTAACCAGATCCACTCCTCAATAAAGACTAATAACTCAGATTTTTAAACAGTCTTCATGACAGATGAGGGCACAGAGGAGAGTGCATCAACACTAATTAAGAATGTTGACCGTTTGTTCGTCTTAGCTGTGATTAATTGATCTTGGAGTGCTATCTCTGAACAGGAAGTGATATGCTGTTATATTGTGAAGTTTAAAGGTTACATTTTAGTGTACCCTTTAACTTACATTTACATACAATGTTAAATCTTTTTAGCTATCTTATCTGACCACAGAAAGAAACATTTTCCAGCGCACATATGAATGAACATTTAATGTACTGTGTACTAATGTGGATCTGGCCTTTAATAGGACCTATCCAGTCTACTTTTGGACTGCATTACCATCCTAGCTACTTAGCCTCCCCATTTGTACTAGGAATGCTTCCTCAATAATACTCTGTTCAAGACTCTGGTTTATTAAAGTTCAGGACTACACATTCACTCCCTTGTCCCTCTTGCCCTCCCCTAGCTGTGTTCTGTTCTTGTTTCCTATGCTCTTACACTTGTTAGGACCTCACCTGTAATTAAAACAAGTGTAGAGCAGCTCATGCAAAAACTCTGTTCCTTTGAGTCTTTTGCCTGATTAAACTATAGATCCTATATGCCTGACAGCAGGACCAGTCACCTGAGCCTCCACATGCTCCTGGGACTGGAGGGTAAACTACTTACATGTAGAGACTCCCTTAAAAAGAGAACCTTGTCCTGTGCTACGGTCAATTTACCTACTCATTTGAATAAATGTAGAATGTTACCCTGTTTTAAAATATGTATAGAATGTTTGTTTCAACAAACTTGCAAGATTAATAGAAAATATAGTCCTATGTATTATTTTCTTTCTTCCATCAAATCAGAAGTTCCATCAGTTAACTTTTATTTACTATTTATAAGAAGATGTTTAAATTAATGAAATAAAAAATGACAGTGGAAATGATCTTTTATTCACAATAGTAATATATTTCCAACCCAATGTCTGAATGTGTTCTGTATTACTTTAGGGATGGGAGCTTTTTAAAAACATGCGTATTTTTGAGTCATAAAATTATCTTGCTTGTCTGAGAAAATGTCTGTCTTGTGAAACTTTGATCCTAAGTCATGCTAAGCATAATATTAATAGTGGAAGCAAAGACATTGCTGACTACCAGCACTGCCAAAGTGATCTATTTAATTATCTCAGTTGAATTGCCATTTGGGCAAATCTACTGAAGTGTGATATGTGCCACACAGAGGTAAAGTAAATGGAGCCTGAGCCACAAGTGTGGTTCTTCAGAAGGTAGCTGAGCTTATGGAAGCTTGTGCAGGACAAAAGAAATGGGGTATGTGGAAGGGTCTTTGCAGTGCTGTATTATTTACTTAGGAATATTCCATGGGCTGAGAAGGGAGAGCACCTGATAAGATATATCACAAGCATCTGGACATATATGCTGCATTCTGCCCCACATCTCTCTGTTACCTGCTGTGGTAAATGTATCTGTTTCACTGCTTGCAAATCAGCCCAAGTTTTGCTCATGGTCTTCTTTCAGAACCCTTCATAAAATGATCTCTGAGGTGGGGAGTCAGAGTGGAGACAGCAACTGCTAAATCAGCAGGTTAGAAGCAGATTTTAGATTATCTTGATTTTCTTCTAGTGATGCCGCCGTTACTGGAGCATGTATACCTGATGGATTTTGGTGTCTCTGAAAAGCCAAGTCATCTGTGTCAGAGTGCTAACGAAGAACAGAGTAGAATGGAGAAATCTTTTTTTGTCAAAAATCTTTTTTTGTCTGTGTCAAAACACATAATGATCATTATCATCTTTTGGGGCCCTGTTTGCATTTAGATCCATTTCTGATGTTCAGCACGGATTGAATTAGCTAGTAGTGAGTCTGCTATTTGAGTTGCATTCTGCTGCAGTACAGAATTTAGTCGCAGTGTTTAGGCTGAATAGTTTATAAATTTATATACAAGAGATACAAATTTGCTGTTATACCAGTTGTCTGAGTTTGAGATTTGTACAGCTGAACAGAACCCTGATGTAAACAGATGTAATTCCATTGAAGTGAATGAATTTCCACTCATTTGAACCTGGGCAGGTTAGGAGTAATATTGTGTAAACTGTTTGCTGAATGTAATATATTCTAATTATAGTCATATGTTGCTTTAACAAGGAAGTGAGGGTAGTCTAAAAAGAGAGGACTAATCCAACTGATAAACTATTATTATGTTATGCTTTCTTATTTTAGTTAGCATGAATAACTTGGTTTCTTCTCCTTCTAGCACTTAAAATCTTGAGGTTGCTCTTCCCTTTTTTATTTGTGCATGTAAGTCTTGCCTGCAAAAGAGACCAAGTTCAAAGAACTAGTAGAATATTGTTACTGTAGCTGGAACTCAAATGCCAGTGTGGCAGAAGTGCCAGTAAATAATATATCCACAGTCAGTAACAGTTATGCTTAAATTCAGAGAAATCTGTAAAGATGTCAGTGAAAAATGGAAATAGAAGTAAACCGTTTAAATACAAAGGTTAGAACAGTATATGTATCCTATTTTTATAATAATACACAAATGAAATGCTGAGAGATCTCTTACTGTTTCCATGGATTTTGTCTGTAGTTTATTTAGCAATGTAGACATATGTCTAATAAAAAAAGATGCTGCATAAACCATAGCTCAGGCTGAATGTGCTTCTGTTTTTGGTTTAGGTAGAAATGTTTTTTCTGGCTGCGTCCTTCATACTTAGGTCTTCTTACAACAAATGGAAAGCCCTTAATTGTACCTAAGGGAATAGTTAATCTATGGTGGACATATGGTGGACAAAAGCTGAGTCTAGTAAATGAAAAAAATTATAAACAGAAAATGTGTGAGTGTCTGCACAGTCTGAGAGTCATGGGAGATATTGTTCTGTTGGAGTGTAGCTTATTTTAAGTTAATCTGCTGTTCTTTTTGTTAGTATACTAATGGAATAGTTAGTGCAGCATAAAATAGATAATTTTTTAAAAAAGAACAATTTTTGTATCTATTTTATTGGATTGAAAAAAATACCTGTTTTTAAGACATGACATTTTTTTCTTTGCAAGGTGTCCCACCCCTATCTTTGCCATATGATATAAATACAGTTTGATTTCACTAGTGGAGTGAAGCGCTCTGAAATTTTTAAAAGTTATAACATTTGATTGGGGGCAGTTAATCAGTGTTAACCCTGAGCAGCTCTTGGGCTTTATGGATTCAAGCATTATATGTGGTTGCACTGCTCCAGCAAAAGGTTAAGTATTAATGGAAAATGTTCACAGCTCTTTTACTCAAAGAAAACACGTTACTTGTAAGTTTTCTTTTGATTTCACTTTTACAGTTACATTGAATGTCTTCATTCATTTAGCCATCCATAAAGCAAATATTGTTGCACATGCAGTGGATAATAAGTCTTTTTAGGACTACTTGTGTGGTATGTCACAGATCATTAACTGCAAGTAACCACCTGACTTGAGGGAAGTCTGGAAGCATCATTACAGTGAAATAAGCTTTTATTTCTGTATCACTGCAGCACATTGATTTGTAGGAATGTCTCCATTAGCTACTGTGAAAATATATTCTCATATATTATTATTGAAGGAAGTTGATGATAGAGGATAACCAATGTTCAAGTGTGAATAGGGCATTAGTATTAGTCTTTTGGACAAAGTGGAAAAAGAGACAAGTGCTATTGTAGCATTATTTTCTATTTAAGAACTGGATAAGTCAGTAAACTAATCTTTTTGTTACACTTTTGAGTCAGACTAATAACATGTAGTAACATTTATACAGTATTTATGTGTGCAAAGTAATTTCATCTAAAATGTACACACCAACTGAATTATGTTTATTACTATGCTTACTACAGGCAGAAAGCATTAAAGTTCATTTCCTGATAAGCAGGGAAAACTTAAGCTTTCTCCGTTTAGAGAATGGAGATGTGCACCTCCATTTCAATAAGCCAAAAAATGTAAGAACATTATGAAATAACTGGTAATTATTTAATCTCATCTTAGAGGATGAAGGATGACCTATGTTAATATGGAGCATAAGTATAAGGGAGAACCACTGTTAATATGATTAAAAGCAGTTTGTAGTGTGGAAAAAAAAATGCTGATATATTGTCCTGAAAATATTTTAGAAAATTTGAAGTTCTTGACAAGAAGATAATATTGTAGGATTATCCAGCTGTTACTATTTAGCAAAATAATTTGCCGTTAGATCCTTTAGAAACAAAAGACAATACAAGACCATTAAGTAAGTAAAGTGTTCAAATCAGCCTTTTAGTTGTATAGCACACGCAGATTCAAAAATGAAGAATTATGGGGAATGTATTGTATTAGGTATATTTTAAAATTGTACGATTGTCAGGACATCATCTTGTTTAGTCTCTCAGGGATTTGCAAGAGAAGGGGAAGTTAATGGTACTGTTTCAGGCTTTGTGCATAATTATAGCTCTGTATGCTTGATACGATAAGAAGAGACATTCAGAGTTGATGATGCCCCTTTCAGTGTATGAACATGTAAACTCTGCTAAATGTATTTTTTTTTCGACAGATCTTTAAGCATATTCTTGCATTCATGATGTTGGTACCTCTGGTTATGAATTCTACATTGTTCCAAAATATGAGATAGTATTTTTTAATGAGTTTCTACATGAGTTGCTCTTTCTTTCTGCTGTCTGCTTTGATTTATTCTATAGGTCAGTTTTTTAGGAGGGAAAAAAAGTATTTGAAAACAGATATTTACTGTGCAATTATTCTTCCATGTGATGAGACTGTGAAAGTGTTACCATAGTAGGTGATGCTGGTAATGGTGCTATGCCATTATCATATTTCTCTAACCTTAATAGCTCACTGAGATAAGTGAGTTAGTTTAAATAAGGCAGACAGAATTGTTGGTATTAACACTCTCTTTGTTCTTTCAGCCTTCGTGATATGGAGGATAACCTCAAAATATGTTGTTCTTAAAGGAGGGAGCTAAGTTTCTCTAGCGCCAAAAACAGTGTTAAAAATCAATTCAGGTTTGCTGAAATGTGTTGTTTACAGAAGTGGAATACAGTAATGAGGAATAGTAAATTAGAAATTAATCTGTTTATTTCAAACAAGGACTTTAAACAGAAGAGAGCTTACTGTACATGGTATACAGTTTCTATTTCAGAAAGACTTTGAGTTCCTTATGAAATTTGCATGATATGTTTTAGCATTTTTAACTCAAATTTTATTCAGTAATAGTACTTTAAAAGTTTTGTCTCCTTTGTTTAATTATGTGACTTAGAGTATTTAGTTAATATGACAAGGGAATTGTAAATAAGTAGCAAGTAATTAACTTTTGCTGAACCCTTTGCGAGGGTTTAATTTCATTCCATCCATTCTTCCCTTTACACTCTGCTCTGAACAGAAGGAGAAACCATCCCATCTCATCCGCTGATTAGTATTTTTAACACTTACTGTAAAATGAGCCCTTTCACTGCACTCTTGCTGCACTCTTCTAATTGTTAAGTGCAGAGAGTGCTGTGAATCACTGACTTTAATCAAAATTTCTCTTGGTTATGTAGATTAAATTTAGAGTGAGTCTAGTGACTTCATATGAGCTGCTCCAAGTTTACTCTGATGTTTTCATGACTAGTGCCTAGATTAGAATGTTCTTTTGGATTACCTTGTGGTCTTTCTTTTTCACAAAGTATTATCTCATATGTTTGATTATGTGTGATACTCATTATTATTTTGAAATATATATACATGAAGAGGAATAACAATACCTTTTTCTGACTTTCAGACTAGAGAATTCATTCCCAAGCATTCCTGTATTTATATAGTGTGTAGCATTTGAAAACTCCCACCAGGATCATTGTTTTTTGTTTCAGGTGCTATACAAACACAAATTCAAAAAAAGCTACAATCTAAATAGTTGATTTGAACACACAGAATAGTAAAATGTTTTGAGAAAGACTTGCTTTTGGAAAATACTGGGATATAATCATGTATTTTGAAGGCAACTTTGCAAAATGGTGCATTCTAAAGTTAAACATTTTTGTGGTAGATAATTTACAATTAAGAAGACTGGAAAAAGTAGTGTAAGATTTGTGCAGACAGTGCTCCTTGGATATTTTCAAAAGAAAAGAGCAGAGACCCTCCGTTCCTAAACATTCATTTTACAAATTACAGGGGAAATTTGTTTGAAAATTCTCACTGCTTTAGCCTTGCAGAAGGAAGAAAGCAAGCGTGTAGGTGTTGTTCGTCAGGCTGCTTAGCAGAACTGTTTCTAAAATATTTGTATGTTCTCCTGCCCACATGGAGAAGTATTTTGATCTGGAGATGCCACTGCTGTGCCTCATGGGAACTGGAGTTTCGGTGCTTCTCTTCCCGTTCTAAAGGTTGCACTCCTTCCCCACACCTCATCTGTGCATCACGTTTTCTTAGGTTTGATAGGGCTTTGTGACAGTAATGCATCATGGATATAGTCCAATTGCAAATCCAAGCTTATGAGAAAATAGCGTATAAGACAAACAAAAAAACCTTCCCACTAGGTACTGTAGTGATATTTCTGAAACAAACTGCTCTGTTTTATTGATTGGAAATTTTTTAGGTATTTAGTTTTCTATGGAAAAAAGAAGCTTTCTGAGCAGAAAGGGCTTTTTTCGGTTGAAGGAAAAACTGCAGTGGTTCTGACTAATGATTCTGGACTAGTCCAGCTGTGTTCTGTGTTACAGTCATTGGACTAAGCTGTTAGGGAGTCTGCAGAGTTTTTGATTTGATCCATTGTTCAATTTGAAGACTATTGTCGCGGTAGTTTGTTTTAATAACATTACCCTGTACTTGCAGATAATAGTAAGGGAGGAAAAGCAGCCTATTCCAGTTACGCTGCAAGTCTGTGAGGTTAAAAATGTTTCTGTATTGATAGTTCTTTCAGAGCAGTATTCAGTAAATACTCATGGTGCTGTAATGATTTTCTAGAAGGCACTGTATTGTGAGTTGTAAAATATGCAGTACAAGCCCATAATGTAGAAAGGTTCTGGATTTTTCTAGAAGTTATTCATTACATTCTTTACTCTGTTAGTTCTTATTTTGCTGCAGTAAGTGTAACTTACTATAACGCTACCAATATCTATCAGGAACAATTGCTGAAGATGTCTGGACTCGAGGTTTGAACTTAAAGGTTTTTTTAGAAATGAAGGCTTTTTTATTTCTGAAGTTTTCTCAAAGAAAACAGTGGAAGGAAACCATGCAATGAAAGAATAAAGAATAGTCTTTGTAAAGACACCTCTGTATTGCCAGATAAGACATTGTCTAATTATTATTTTTTTATGCTGACCTTTTAAAGTACATACATTAAGAAGTCCTCCTCTTACACCATAAATGTTGCAGTTTTATTTTGGGAATGGTATATCCAAAAAGTTTTTAGAAAAATGAATAGTTATTGATGTAGTTGCTTATTTAAATGGTTGATCACTAGGGCAATAATGCTGGTTTCTGAGCACAGCCAGTACTTTTTCCAGCTGCTTTATAGCGATATCTTGAAGCTTAAAATGTAATCTATATGGGTAAGCCACAAAAGCCACTATATATTAAAGCAGACTCTGACTGTAAATCACAATTGAACAGCTGGCAACACTACTAGTCATAAACTTATTTATTAAAAAAGCTAAACAGAAGAATTATATTAAAAAGAGAGGAGTATGTTCTACAGACCAGTGTATATAGCTTAAAACCTGGAAAGTGCTGTAGATTAAGGGCCCAATTTATGAACATCTGTTCTGGCAGTTTCTGTGAGATTCTCATGTTCTTTATAATAAAAGTGTGAAACATGTTTTTCCCCCATACTAATCATGCTTTTCTGCAGTTCATAAAACTTGCACTGAGCCTTATGCAACTGGGCCTGTCTGCTTTACACACTTGCTAGAGTAATTTACTATTCATGAAAGAGTGAGTACTATAGCAGCGTCACAATCTCTTGCTATATGGTTATCCTGAGTTGTTCCAAGCAGTCTTATTGGCTTCAAAAGCAGTGAATGAACACTGAAGTTTACTTCATGTATTTTAACTTAAAGCATGACAATGAAGTAATAATGGGAGCAAGTCACTGGAGAGCAAAATGGACAGAAAAATGTCTTGTTCATAACCATAAAATTCTCTAAAATTGAAACATACTTGTGAATCAGCTGGTTTTGCTCCAATATATTTCATATCTTTGGGCACTTCATAAGTCACCAAAAATAACTGTTAGCTCCCCATAGTTCTTAATTCTGAGATAATGATAAAATTATTATTTTAATATTTTGTGTTGCTTACACTGAATTGTGCCTTATAGTTTTTAGTCATATTAACAGATATCTGTGGGTATGCTTTAGGATATTCTTGATTCTCCTTGAAGAGAGAACTGAGAAATAATAAATTCAAAACTGAATTTCTAGTTCCATTGACATCAATACTATTTTGCCTTTGACATCAGGGTGACCAGGGTTCCTTTCAGAGATTTTAGCTCCCAAGCCTTATTTTATCATCTAACCTGACCTTCAAAGCACAGGTTATAATATTTTGCTAACTCTTGCTCCAAGTCTGGTAATTCAGATTAAACTAGAGTAGATCGTTGTGAAAAGCATCAATCTTGTTTTCCAACAACGCAGAATCCCGTACAATACTAAATGCTGCTGCCATTATGACAGCTATTGTTAGCTGCAGGGACCCACAGTCAGAGCTTAGGAGAGAGCCAAGGTGCGAAGGAAACGCTGAGCAAACATGCTGTCCGTGTCCTGAGCAGTTTATATTGCTTTATCAATGAAAGTGGTTACACTTTCTTTCCATTTAAATTTTGTTAGCTTCACCTTGTTATGTCTTTATTAGGCCAAAGAGCCATATGCTATTATGTAGTTGTTTAACCTGAAGAGAACACTTCCAACTAAGAATCCTCAAGAGAGGAAAATCTCTGTGTTCGAAACCAGAACGCCCTCTTCTCTTGGCAGCTAGCTTCCCATACCTTTAGGTACTGACTTACAGCATAGAGAGAGGATTTGTGGTATCCTCTTGACGGAGAAACATTTTATGGGAATGAGGCATCTTCTGTTCCCATGCCATCCACTTTGAAGCATTGCATAGTGTGGGTGCATCTATGTGGTCCTATTTGTAGGACATATTCAACTATTTTTGAGATTATTTGGCCAATTTTTTAAGCTAAATTGTGGAATACTAGGGAACTGTACCAAATGTGTATTGGTCAGTGATGGTTCCTTTTGCCTCCTCTTTGAATTATACTTTTATAGTTGTTTTGTGTGTATTTGTAGTGTGAAGGCAACACAGACAACTAAAACAAAAAAGTTACTCATTGTATAACCACTTCATAGTTATGGAAGTTAATATGAAACATGTTTTGATAATTGGTATACTGTGAATTGTTTCTGTCTGTCGATGGTGTTGGTGTACTATGAATCATTTTTATCTGTCAGTGGTGGACTGTGTATAGTATATTAATCTCAGTCCTCAGAACATGGTTTTATTCACAGAAGGTTCGGGAACTTTAATGTTATGTTTGCTTTATCAGTGTGATGTTTTCTGTGGTGAACTTCTGTTTGTTAGGTTTGATGTGTTAAAATGCACAAATGTAATTTATATGCACCTGCCTAAGGCATTTTACTTGTAACCTGGATTTCATTTGCAAACTGTGCCTTGAACTGAATGAGAAACTTACCCAATAGAAATTAAGGCTTCATATCATCAAAGACAGTATCAAATTATGTCCCAGAGGAACCCTAGCCCAGGATCCTGGTTGTAGTGTTTTTATTGGGCCTCACTAGAATATTCGGGATTCCTGGTTCTAATTAGGCCACGTTTCCATATTCATTATTAACCCTTTATTGAGAAAAAAGGCTCATCCTTGCGCCTCTTGTATGTGGGTCAATGAGGGAGAGAGACAGAGATTACTACATCACTAAAAGTTTTCCACCTGCCTCCCTCTACTAGGCACTGCTGTGTAGGCTGCATCTCTTTTCTCTTGACGTTCTTTTATTCTCCCCCTTCTCTTTCCACCTAGTGCCTTGTGCTTAGTGTAAAGGGAGTGCTCTTAATGTTGGTTTTCTTTTACCCTCATAGATCTTCTGAGAGCACTGCTTTATCAGCCCACTGTGGACACCAGGCTTTTTTTTTTTTTTTTTTTTTAACAGTATGCTGATTATGTTTTGAGATGTATGGTTGCTTTGCATACATGTGTTTTTAGTATATTAGACATCTCCTAAAGATTCTAGCAGCTCTTCTGGCTGAATAAACTTGATGGATGAACTATTACGGACTTTTGGTTTAAATAGTATCTGTACTAGTGCACTGGAAAAATTTCCTTTGGAGCTGTTACAGTCTACAGGGTATATAATCCATATGAATCAACGTGGTATTTCCTTCATAATCCTGTGAATTTTCTGCCTAATAAATTTATGATTTTCTTAAGTGCTTTAGTAGAAAAGACCTTTTAAATACTCTGAAGATGTATAGAATTATCTTATTGTCATTGTTGTGCTTTTGTACTTAATTTGTCCGTATAGAAATGAAACTGAACACTTTTATTCTCCTTCCTTTTTTCTTTTTTTAATTTTAGTAATTAGTGCTATGTATTAAATAATTAGGCCACAAGGGCAGAATTTTCATGAGTGTGCCAGGACTTAAAAATGTAGATTGCTATCTGGTGGGATTTTCAAATGTGGTTTAACAAATGCTCAGTTGCCAAGTCGTTGCTTTGGTGCTTTTAAAAATCACACTAGGAGTGACTGCTTGTCTGTGCTTTACCCCAGTATCTTTGCAAATCTGATTCTAAACATTTAATTACTCCAAGAAACGGAATTAAATGCAGGGAAATTAAATTCCTTTGAGAACCAAAACAGTAAGTGAAAATATGGTAGTATTAATGAGCTAGTTCTGAGTTATGTGCATATTCTATACTAAGATATATTCAGGAATAATATTAGAACCTGTGAATCCACTTTATTCTGGAATTAATTTTAGGATTGTTCTGAGGGAAGAGCATAGTACCTAGGCAAATTCTAGCATACTTTCAGAATGCAACTCAATTTCATTTTTGAAAACATTTCTGAAGAAACAGAGGGTTAACTTTGCATTAGCTGATAAAATCGCATAAGTGTGGTGCTCAGTTTTGTGAAACTTATTTCGAGTGTTTACTCTACCTCACTTCTTGTTCTGGAATTCTTTTCCCTAGCACGAGCACAGCTGCATCATCCGTTTCCATGGTCTTTTTAACCTCCACTTTTAATTAAAAAAAAATTAAATCAGATGCTGTTTAAAGCTTCCAGTTTAGTTTGGGAAAATAAAAGTTCACATCTAGCCCAGGCGTGTGTGAACAGCTGTTAAAAGCCACAAGCAAAACGATACTTATAAAAGTGGTGGGGGGAATTTTAAGAGCAAGCTGCCAGTTTGACTGTACCTTTCAATTGCTCTTCACTTTCAGCCAAATGGTTTTAACAATAATTTTCTTTGAAAAAAAACCCTATGTTTTATAGAAGCAGCAGTGCAAGCAGTTAGGCCAGCGGTAATAGGAGGCAACTTGCCATTTCTCTTTAACTTTTTATGAAATTTCTCTTTGAATCTGGGGAAATTGCTCATTAGAGAGGTACAAGAGGTTGGAAGGGATCGATGTCCACCAGTGCCCACCCACCATGTCGGTACATCTGTCCCCGTCTGATTCTGATGAGTGATCTTGTTCATTGAAATTCCAGAGTCCTAAGACTAAACATTAAAGTGTAATACTTCATTTGCACCATGTTTTGCAGATATTATAGTCTTGTCCATCACTTAAGCATTTTGAAATAATTATAGAATGACTTTTTTGAATCTGAGTTATGAAATTTGGCTAATCTGTTGGACAGAAGAATGAAGGTAATTTATCAGATGTTGAAAATTTAAAAGAAAGATGGAAGCTTTAACGATCCTTTTCCAATCCAGATTCTGTACTGTAAGTAGCTTTCGTGAGGGTTCCTTCAAGGACATTATATCTTTTCTGTGATGAGGGGCTACAGCATAAAATGGTCTGTGACCTAATAACCATATGTACGTATCTCTGTAATTAGTTTGGCCATTTTCCTTTGTTCCTGTCCTAGTTAGTCCAGTCCATAAGCCAGATGTCATCACTGCAAAGCCTTCTGAGACGTATGATGGCAGTCTGTATGAACAGGCGTGCCCAGTCCCACCATTCCCCCATTGTGGTAGGGGAGCACTAAGTCCGCTTAGCTCAAGCTTCCTCTGTTAGTATGCACTAGCAGTCATTCAGAGCGTCTATCTGGATGTGGGATTGCCTTTGTATAGCTTGGAAGCCTGACAGATTTTTGGCTGTAGTACAGGACTGGCCCACATGTAGAATATATATACAACCCTGTAATGTGCGAGTGGGACAGGACAAGCCTTGTGTCATAACTTGCGCTGATCCACTTAAGTGAGAGGTCCACTGAGGCATACTTTATAATTAAGCCTCTTGACTTATTCCTGGGGCAGCAGAATTATAATAATGATAAATGCTCTTGAAATTTCTGCAAAGCTGCACCCCCCCCCCCCGGCAGGTTTTTGAGGTATCTCTTAATCTTTTCAGATTATTGGCAGATTACAGCCTGTGTTGCTGGTGCTTTCACTAAAATAGTCTGGTTTGCTATTTGTTGCTTTGTTACATTGTTAGCTGCTATGTTGGGGTTTCCACACTTCTGCTGTGCCCTTGGTATCTTCTTTGTCCCCCAAAGTGTAGCCTGCAGTGTGCAGCCTAATGTTTAGTGTTTGAAGTTTCAATGTGGTTTTCATTTGACATGGCTGTCTTTGCCATATCATGGCCAGCTAGTGAAGCTGAATTGGGTAGCAATGTAAAATTGTTTTAAATTTATTTTGTCATTGTTTTCTCTTCTGCTTAAATGCTTAAGTGTATTAAGACTTCACTTCATTAGCAAACAAGAACCAAATAACTTGTTAACCACTTCCAGCATCTTGGAGGTCTTACTCTTGCATTGTTAGGCAGGTTTCCCTAAAATTCTCCACTTCTTTTCTGAAAGGAGAAGGAGAGACAAATGCAACAAACAGAATGCCAGGTCAGTCACTTCCTTCTGTCGCTGTGAGTATCCCTGGTGCCCTACTGTAAATCTCTCTTAGGACTCTGTCTATACTGAGATTGGAATTTGGGGAATAAATCACAGAATTACCCTCAAAACTTGGGAAAAATCAAGATGGTCCAAGTCTATGCAGTGCATATTGGAGTGCAATAATGACTGGAGGAATGGAACAGCTTTTATATGAGGAGAGATAAAATAGATTGTGTTCTTTAGCTTTAGAAAAAAGACAAACAGATATATAAAAGCCATGGATGCTGTGGAGATACGTATAGAGCACTGTTATGTAGCATTTTTCCAATGCATAACTGAGGGAATCTCTTGACATTTTATTAAGCAGCAAGTTTAAAATAAGCAGCTGGAATTACTTTTTTACTTTTGTGGCAATCGTAGTCATTGATGGTTGTAAAAACCATAAGTGTACGTGGGTTCAGAAAGTAATTGCACAGATTCATGAAGGGGCAGGTCCACCAGTGGCTGTTAAACATTTCAGCTGAATTCTTAGCAACCTGAAGATGCAGGGTCGGGCAGGGAAAGGTAGACTGCCCGAAAGTGGGGTTTATATCAAGGAGTGGTAGAATTGTATTTGAGCTGTTTCTAAGTATCTGCTACTGACAGCTGCTTGTGGCAGCCTAGTGGCATGGCTCATAACAAACCTTTAGATACTGGATTTTTAAAAACCAGCCCCCTAAACTCAAGCTGTTATAACCCCTGCTTCCCCCTGCCCCCAAAGAAAAAAGAAAGGGAAAAGCACCCAACAAAACAAAACCGCTTGCCCTTCAGTGCCTCACACCGTGCGGCTATATTATGCGCATTACTTGTGACTGCTTGGTTGGAACAGTGCAGATAAGACTGTGTGTCCTGGATTCCGGTTGTTGCTCCACAGTCTCTCTTTATTTTTCAGTAAAACAGTCTTTGGATAAAATAATTAAGAAGTGTGTGGGATAGAGACAGGAACTACGTATCTGGGTGCTCTATTAGTGGTTAATTTTAGGCCCTTAAAACCTTTACAGTGTCTTCTCTTAAATTCAGATGTGTTAGTCACTCAGACTCTTCTGAAAACCCCACTCACCTGGATTGAGTTAAAGATGTTTGTTTGCTGAAATGTTCTAGAAATCTAACATTTTTAAATACACTTTTATGAGTGTGTTTTAAACAGAAGTATGATAGGTGACACAATTCTTTAAAGAGTGCTCAGTGATGGCCTAAATAGATGTCTAACTAAAGTGTGAGTCAAAGTGTTCTTTACTATCCTCATTCTGAAAATTTAAGCCATGGAAGTTATGCCTGCTGAAACTCCGTGCCCTCTTAATGTATATTAGAAGAAAGGGAGTGTATTAAGTCACAAAGCAACCAGGACATCATCAGGCCTGTGCTAAAATTTTAATAGATAATATCCTGGGGATATTTACAAGGGACTTGTTAACTTCTTGACTCATATTCTCCCTTTCCTTTTCAAACCTAGCAAAGGAAGTGCTGCTTATCCTTGAGGACTCCTAACTATAAAAAGTAGAGTAGGTTTGTTTAACTGTTTGAGGTCATGACTGACCAAATGGTCTCGGAAATATACCTTCAACATCTGAATTCCCCTATGAATAAGACATAACTGATTTCTTTTCTCTAACTTAAAATGAATGAAGTGGAAACCCTTAAAATCCTCTTTAGTTTTGGAAAGTGTTAGAAAAAAGTTTACAAATAAGTCCCAACTGAACCTTAACCAGGTTGCTTAATGTTTTCAGATTAAAGTGAATCTTGACAAAAAAATGTAAGAGTGCATGCATGTGTCCAAATTCAGCTCGTCTCAGTGTTGCATTCCCCACAACACTGAAAATCTGAAGATGTGGTTTTACAGTTGAATTAATCAAACTTCCTTTTTGTCAGCTGTAATCATGGTAGCACTGCAAAGAGTCAGTTCAGTTCACTGATCCAGCCTAAACTGAACAGAGCAAAGCAAAGAGATTAAGTTTTTATTTGAATGAATTTGTGGATTTCTCTAATATTGTAGTGGTCACATGAGAAGCTTTGGAAATGCTTGGCCAGCAGCACAGGGAAAGCCATGACCCTCCATTTGAGTAGCCACTTGCAGTTATATTTGCATGAACTGCTAGAGAAACTAACTCTTTTCTAACTCTGATCTCAGGCCAGCCACTTCCACTGAACCATCTACTCTTCACATGAAAGCTTTTTGTGGGAGATTGGAAGAGGAAATTGGATTGCTCTGCACAGCCAGGTGGCCAGGTTAGCTCTGAGAATGGACTATGTTGGAGCTATAACAATCAAAATTTGTACAAAGTGTTTTTCTTACACAATTGGATCCTTTACATATCGCATATCTTTCAAGTCTTGGAGAAAGCTTTTAAGATTTTTGTTCAGTCCCTTGTAGCTAGCCTGATGAATTGGTTCCGCTTGCTCATCTGAGACTGGTTAATACTGCAAAATTGCAATATTAGTATATTCTGTCCTAGTTTATTCACTATTCAGTGTTTTTAATTTGTTTGGAAAATAGTAAATATAAATATTGTAAAGAGCTTTTGCATAGTTTTTCCTAAGTATTTCAACCAATTATGGTCTTCTAAGTTAATGGTGTTTTGGACCAAAGTGTTCACATGATGATAGTAATTCATGTCAAGAAAAAGCGAGCTACATGCTCGTTCTACTTGGAGATTAGAACAGTTCTTCACATATGATGATGAATCTCTTATTGATGTATTGGAATTTAGTTTTTTTGTCTGGGTGACTAGGTAGCATTAATGAAATATGTGAGTCAGCAAACGTGAAAAGTTTGTACAGACCGACTTTTACTGTCTTGTTTGAAAATTTCATATGGTTGAAATATGAAAAGTCTGAATTCAGTTCTTTTTAGTCATTGTGATGTTGTATCTTTGCCGTGGATCAATCTAAGAAATAGCTCATGCATTTACTATCAGTGATCTGAATATGTTTGATTTGTATTTCCCCTTTTATAGTTAATCAAAATCTGTTGTATTTCTTTACTGAGCCATCTTATTTTTTCCTTATAAATTCTAATTTAATGTAATATAAAATTGAGTTGTACTATTAATTTTTTTAACTGCCAGTTGAAAACTGTTTGGCTTGGTAATAATTATTTACAAAAGCTTCCAAATGGAAGAAAAACTGGGCTGTTGTCAAACAGGATTTGATACACATGGAACAGTTAAACAGTAATAAATTGCCTAGTAACTGAGTAATTTCACTCAGATATGTGCCAATCTTGCCTCTACATTGAAAAAGTTTGGAAGAAGAACTGAAGTGATGTTTGAAATTGCTTAATGCTGGAGGTTTATTATAATAACAATAATACTGACTTGGCCTGATCTTTGTACATTTATGGCTTGTTTTTATATCCCAGTGAATGATTTCATGTTCATTTATAATTTTTGTTGTGGGAGAGTTCCCAGAGGGGTGTATAGGAGAAGCACTAAGTGTCTCCAACTCTTTATTACGTCTGCTGGAAGCAACATTGGAATGAGGCATGGAAGGGCCCTAGAGCTGACCTGGGTTGGCTCTGTTAGGAGAAAGTGATTCGGAGTTTTGGATGAAAGCATCGCACTTGAGAGGACAGCCAAATTTTTAACATGGTTGTTTGGCCTGAAGTCAGCAGAAGTATACCTGTGGAAGCAGTCTGTATAGACAGATGCAGCAGCAGCCTTTAAGAATACTGGAGCAGGTCCTATGAGGAAGCGTGATTTATAAATGCTCTTTATAGGAAGAAGTTCATGTTAATAGTTCATTTCCATGGCTTCATAAAATATATTACTCTGAAATGTATTCCTATGCATTATTTTGAGAAAACTGTTTTAGGATCTGCTATGTAAAGACAAAGCTTTCTGTTTGATATTATACTATGTCTGGATTTTTTTTTTTTTTTTTTGAAGAAATGTCTTGTACAACTATGCCTTGCTTACAAGACATCGTAGAATGTTTTAATTATGGTGTAGGCACAATAGCAAATGTGTCAAAAATTTTTTTTTTCTTTTTTTGTGGGGGAGGGTGGGTGGGGTTTTTTGGTTTTGTGCTACATCTATAATTACAGAGTGCATCTAATCTCTTAATAAGGAAATAGCTACCTTTAATAACATGAAAGACTTAGGTTTTTGTATTAATTTAATGGCGAGACTGACCTTGTTCATTTGTCAGCCCTTTTGAATGTTGACAAAGAATTCAGCCTTTTCTGAGCACATTGAGGCTGTAGTTTCATGTTAGGTTGGTTTTGTGGTGAAGGTAGTTTACAGCTTGAAGTTGGCACCACTGCCACACTGGAAATTGGATTGGTGAGTTGATCTGGGTTAAAAAGAACGTTGCAAACATAAATGGTTATTTTTAACATGGATCAGCTCATTGAGCTCCCTAAGCTCATATCAGCTGCATAGCTTCATAAGCAGTTGAAGGGAGAATAGTGCACTGTGGCATGAGGACGGGACTGAACAACCAGGAGTAGGACAGGGAGGTGAGATTTTCTTGAGTTTTGGTGCTGGAATCAGTATTTCTTAAGACCATGGCCTCAAACTCTTACTATTGACTGCAAAAGGAGATAGATTTGTGTGACTGAACCTAGGATCTAAGAAATGCTGTATGAACTTACAGTAGGATTCCAAGACCCTAAGATTATGAAATTATAATGAACTTGATGGCTGTCCATTCACTAGATCTTTGAACTTCAGAATGATAAAGTAATTTAGTAGTGTGCTTCCTGCTTAGTATTTAACTAAAGGTAACTATACCTTTTCCTGGGATGGATAAATTCAGTGATGATGTAGTAGATGCATCAAAATTGGAGAAAATATTAGAGAGAGAGAGAGCTGAAGAGAGGCTGATCCATCGTTGGCTTGCAGATATATTGGACTAGCGCCATCTTCTGAATGTTTAGTACATTACAGCTTTATGTCATCACTAAGGAAAGGACATTAAAAAATTCAGTTTTGAATGCCAGTAATCATAGTGCTGTATCATATTTGTTTACACTGTGGTGAGTTTATGAAGTAGTTAAATTAAACCAAAATAAAGAATACTTATAGCTGCATTAATAAGAAATTAAGATTTTTTTGTTACACTTTTTTTATTCTATGTCCTATAGGCTAGATCATAAGGAGGCAAATTATTATGTGAAAAAAAGTTATTTATTGAAGTCCAGAAACTTGCTGCTAGTACTTTAACTACATTAATTTAAGGTATTTTTATGTGATTTCTTTAATTCTGATAATATAATTTCATGCCGAATTAAAGAAGGGTCTCTTAAAATTTTTCTGTCAGCAAGCTTTATTTCAGAGTGTTTGAGCAGTCTTTAAAGTTCAGTATAGTAAAGTTTAGAAACTATTACCAAAAGTGTTAATTTGTAATTCTAAAGAGAAATATATTTTTTGAAGTTAGGTTCATAGAAATTCATTCATCCAGATGAATTCATACAAATGTTTGAAAATATATATTGCAGTCATCATAGTATTAAAAACATTCTCATAAGATTATGAATTAAGTAGTTTATACTTTTCATGTACTGCTCTATGAAGAGTAGTGTTATGTTTGTGAGAGAAAATGCAGATTCTAAATAGTGTAACTTTTTTATTGAAAGTGTTGTTGAAACATTGGTAATTTTAAAATGAAGTATCTTTTTAGATTTTTTTGTTCTCTGTGTGTGTGTGTGTGTGTGTGTGTGTGTTTACTATTCTTGAGAAAAATTGTGGATCCAAAAAGTGGAATATTGTATTCATTATTCATAGAAACTTTTTAAGAATGTGAGAAGAAATGCGGCAACTAGAATTTCAGAGTTGCAAAATAATTATACACATTTTTATGCTGTATTGTTTTTGGGTTATGTTACTTGATTAATAGGATTGCTGTTTCTCTGATATGGTCACCCTAATGCTACTACTGTAGTATGCCTAATTTCATTAGACATTTCATTTTCTAAATGCTGGTGTGTTAGAGTGTGCCTGAGAGAACTAGAATGGCAATCTCTGTAGGATATATTATTGCTGGGCATCCTGGATTATGGTTTGTGTTGAGTAAAGATATGTTTTGCTTTTTCAATGTGGTTCTAGAAAGTAAGTCTTTCCTAACTGCTCTTGTGCTATGCCGGTCACTGTGACTGCTTAGTGATCCTTATAACTGAACTAATATAGCAAGAAAAATCCAACTGGGGATTTTCTTCAGTCCCGACCATTTTCTTGTTTCTCCTTGTCTCCAGGAAATAGCTATTTAAAAAGATGTTTGAGTCCAAACTGACAGCTTTAATTTAATGAGGAAGTGAAACTAATTGCTGTCAAAATTCTTATTGGCACCAAGATTAGAAAGCCTGAACACAAGTGTTAAAGAAGAAGAAAGGTGATTTGGTGCATAAAGAGATAAATTCATGGTTCAGCAGAATTTCATGTGATCTTAGGCAAGGCTTTTAATTTATCTTTTGATACATAATTCATTTTTCCATCTGTAAAAATAAGGATAGTATTTGCCTAATCTACTGGGAAAAGAATCAGTCAGAAAATGATCTGTTAATAACTGCAAAGTGCTTATAAACTGTGGTGATAAGGGCCATGTAAGAATCTGGCTGTCTAGATGAACAGCAACAGTGAACAAACTGTCTTCTTCCCAGGTGTAGCTTGTAATCTTAGGACACATTTCTAATAGGGAAAGTAAAAACTAATTAACCAAAGGTGTGAAATTGAAGTACATTAAAGCTCTGTGTAGATGATGCTTTTGAGAGATAAAGTAGCATTAATTTGCTTTACCTTAAGCTAGGCTGTTTATTCTCCATACCAGTATGCACAAAAGCATTACATACTCTTTCATTCACACCTTCACTTGACTAGTTAAGCTTACCATAAGGGAATGTTTATTCAGGTATGTACACTGCAGACAGTAAACAGAGATACAAGGTAAATTTATCTGTGTGGCAGTCTGTGCTGCTGCACCTAAACTGCTGGTACCCAGATTAGTGCATTTAAAGTTAACTTGGTCATCTCTTTGCTATGGTGCTGTCTGCAGTATAGATGCATCTTTAATGTGCTTAGTCACGTGAATTGCAGGGTGGGAAGAGAGTGACAGGGGTGACACATGGCTTTCATCCTCTCTTGCTTTCTGTGTCTTGATGATATTCTTTTAAAAAACAAAAAGAGGGAGAGTTGTTCCAGTTAAGTGTTAAACCCAAGATAAAATTACAAGGTAACTCAGTTTGTATATTTGTTTTGATAATACCATCTTCTCTGAACATTCTCTTTGTTTCCACAAACATCTGGATTAGGGGTAGGGATAAGAAGTATAGATGTCTAAAAGAAGGGATCACATTCTAACTATCAGTGTAAGCTTAGTCTGTTTAGTCAAATGATAAATGATTGCAAGAATTTCTGCCAAGAATTTATTGAAAAATGAAAATGGGAAATGTGTAGCTGAGAAAAAAATATTCTTATATTCTTTAACTATCTCTTCAAGCTGTGTAAATCAGTCATCTGTGTCATCCTAATTTTTAAGAGAAGCTTAGGTATATTTTCCTTTTTCTTCAAAAGAAATGTACTTAGATATGTAAAGATGCATGCTGCTTGTATTTGTGAAGGTTAGCATATCTTCTTGAAAATAACTGTCATCTACCAGGCATTCTGCATGCTTGCTATTAGGCAGGAACCCTGCCACACTGTGTCCGCCACAGTTAGCTGCAGCTGGTGTGCTGAGATCGGGTATTTGTTTCTCACTATGTCTGCTATTTTTTTTTTTTGACTGAAACCTATTTTAAATCTTGGAAATGCCTAACATCATGTCTTCTAAAGATGCACAAGAACCACTATTTTCTCCTAACTTTAGGAAAAAATGCTGTTATCTTTTATAATCTATTTAACAGTATTTGAAAATCTCATTTAATATGGAATGTTTTTATGTAGACAATATAATCTAAAGACTACAGCTACTTCTATAAATACAAATCAAATGAAAGAGTTGTCACGCTATATATATTTTCTTACTATTTCTTGTGTTAGGTTAATGATTTTAGGCAAATAGTTTGTTCTGATATTATTGTGTGACTTATTCAAGAATCTCATCATAGCTTTTGTCTCTTTGTATATTATTCTTTTAGAGGAAAGAGAATTCCACATAGGCTTTGTACAAATAAATTGGGGCTCTTAAGAGTGGTATGCATGCAAACAGGCAAGCCTCACTTCACAGTCAAATCTGTTTTCAGCTGAAGAGACTTGGAAATTGCTCACCTTGCATTTCCGATGTTAGGCATAGATTTTCTTGTCTTTTTCTGTTACCCTGCCAGAATTTGTCGCTTGCTTTTGAAAGTGCTCAGGTTGTAAATTTGGCATTCAGAAAGTTTTATTTTTCTCTAATAATTGACATTTTTGATACTTCTAATTTCTTAAAGAGGAGGAAGTGTTACAATGCTTTGTGTAAATTACAGTTGTTTTTAAGCTATCAAAAAAATTTTTTTTTTGGTTTCTGAAATCAATAATTTCCTGTTGTAGCTGGAAATGTTAAGTATAGTTGTTTAAAGAGCTGTACCAGCTATTATTAGTCCTTCTTAGCAAGTCTTCTAATACAATGTTTGATTTGTTACTATATCCTCGTAGGGAAGCATCAGCAGTAGAGTGTACATGACAGTGAGAAAGTAAACACATGCTTGCAATCAAATTAATGTATTTAATCTGTCTTCAACTAATAACAATCTGTCATGCTATCTATCTGAGAAGGGGCATAAACAGTTTATTTTGTGTTTGGAATAACTTCCTGGAGGTAGTTAATGTGACATGTAGTTTGTCTGACATGAGTATAACCAGATCAACACTCTAGATGTTTTCTTGATAACCTAAAAAAATTACTGAGAAAATTTGTACTGGAACTATATTTATATTTCGTTTTGAGCTTCCTTAAATCAGAGTAGTGGCATAGTTTTCAGGACTTCCCATGAAAGAGTGTTCTTTTCTTGGCACTTACACAGTTTTAGTGTGAGAAAAAGATTGAAAGTATTAATAAAAAATTAACTATAAAAATTGCAGTTTGCGCTCTGACATTTAGGTTTGTGTATTCAGCTTCAAAGGAAGTGTGTGCTGTATTAATTTAAAATTAGCAAATCAACTCAAAAAGCTAGGTAAAACACAAAGTCTGATAGTACTACAGAGAAGTGATTTAATGACTACCCAGTGCAATTTGTTGTTAAATTATTGATTATTAATTCTGCATATTTCTAGTTTCTCTTTAACTATGTCAGGTAAAATTATTACTTACACAAAAAGAACTTTTGTGTCCAAATAGAAAATGCAACTTGCTTGAAATTCTAACCCATTCAAATATTCTTTAAAAATTAAGGCTTAATTAAATAGCTCCATAACTTAGTAGGAAAACAGTAGGTTACTGATAAGCTGGGCAATAAAAAACTAGAGTTTTTGTTGTTTTCTTTTTTTTCTATTTTCTTTGGAGTGATGGCAGAAGTAAAGAGAACTGGGTAGTATTGCTTATGGTACTGGAGGCCTGAGAGAGGTTCTTTTTGGCCAGAGCTGTGAGACCTGCCAAACTATGCTCTGTTGAGGTGTTATGAGACAGAGCTCTTTTAACAGGCTAAACGTGATAAACTGGACAGTAAATCCTGCTGCCCTGTGTGCTGCCCTCAGTATGCATCATGATTTCTGTTTTACTCTAAGGAATAGTGGATATTTGGGCACATCTTAGGAAAAATCTCTTTTTTATTCCCTTCTTCATGCACTTTTGCTTATGCATGGCAGAAGCAGAACCTTCACACTCTGACATTAAACTTCATGTTGAACACTATGCTGTCTGAAGATAATACTGGGTAACAATATTGGCTTAAGCACCCTACTAGATATTCAGGTGCTAGAGCTAGATCCGTTCTTAAGAACTCTATCTGAAATTGTAGTAAAAAATAGGATGAAGAAGAAATTATCATGTACAGCCTCCTTTTTTATGACCCTGGAGTATTTTCAGAAGAGAAAATATATACATAATTTTAAGCACATGTAAATCAAATTAATAAATTATTAAAGCATTTTACTTGTCATGTCTGTGTGGGCTAATCGTGATAGCTCATTATTTAAACATTATGTAATTGTATACCTTGTGTGAACAGCTGCAAATACTTTGCAGAAAGATTTATATTTCGTTTTTCACAGCATACTATAAAAGAATATATTTTTGTGCACTACCATAGATTAATATAGATATTTACTCATAAGTTTAAAACTAACCTTAATTATATTAAAATATGAAATTGTTATAATATCCATGATAATTACAAAACTGGATTGTTGTAAATTCATATATGTGTTAATACCAATTTTAGTGGCAAACACTGTAATTATCAATAAAAGGAAAAATTTAGCTTAAACAGGAGAGCTGGCCATTCATGACAGATTACCTCTCGGTTATTATGGTAGCAAACTTTGAGAGTGAAAGGCTATCAGATTTGGGTGGAGAGGCGTCCCTTTAATAAAACTCTGTAGACTATGTCTTTAGTGTTTCTTTTCATGCATGTGGTTTAGAAAAGGGTTAGGTTAGTTATCACTGGTGTAATCATCTGAAATGAATGTATAGTGCCTTATAGTTTACAAGTGTAATCTCAATGATCCAGGAGAAGTGCCAGCAAACTATTAAACATTTGCACTGGCTTAACATACATTATGCATGCTACGCTGCTGTTTATGCCACTTAGAACAAGTACTGTCATTATTTTTTCAGCTGCCTGGAAGTACCTGTATGAGCTATATATTCATGTTTCTCCCAGAACTACTGAAAGAAAGATTCGTGCAAAAAAGGATGTTTTCCTACTTTTGAAAACTGTAGTTTTACATGGAGTTCTTCTCCAGTGTTATTATGAAAGAAGAGACTGGCAGTCCTGTGGTGAGGGGAGATAAATAGCACGAGTAGCAACCTTTACATTCTGCTTAAAAGATGTTCTTGTTCTGTTGGTTTTCTAGCATATGTGCAGTTATTGCTCTGGTAACAGTATATATATATTTTTTAATCAAAATAAACTTATCACATTTTTGGGCATTTTGAATGATTATAAAAACAGAGCATTCATCATTTGACTGACTGGTGATACATATTTTAAAATGCTTATGGGCTTGTTTGTACCAGTTGCATTACTCCAGTAAGTTGTTATACATGTTTTATTATTGCCTTTATTTTAAGATGATACAGCTGTGGAATTTGATACCACACTTTATTCCTTGAAGCAAACTCTAGTGATCTAATAATATTTGTTCTAGTTCATTTCATTGAAGTGGGTGAGCTAGACTAGTATTTAAACTGCTTGACTACTGGTTTTCCACATATTTATGGTGTATTAGAATGGAAATGGTCATTTGTCCCTGCACAGTGGTGCTAAGTGACTTGTTCCAAGCCTTTCTTATCTTAGAAAAATGGTACGTACATCTAAATAGCCTAAGAGAAACGAATTTGTCATTAATTTGTTTACCATTAGTAGTTTGTCTCATGTCAACAATAACAGAATTATTCAATCAAGACTGACTAGCTCTTCAACAGCTGTGTGTGCTGAAGTACCCATTTGTGTTTTATCTAGCACTTCCTTGTATCTTTCTAGTCCTGTGCTGCCAGTCAATAAAATAAAATTTCAGTGACTTGCTCTTAATTTCTCTTGTAAAGTTATATAGGCATTTGACTTAGAATAGACTACTTATGCTGAGTCGTAAGTATTTGCTCAGAATTTTTCTCCCTGTTGTATGGGTATATATAGTCTAGCACACAATGCTGCCTTTTCCATTTTAACATAGCATTGTCTATGGACTTTTCACTGCAAATAAGAGTGACGTATAGCAGCATTTCAAAAGATGATGGAATGTTGTCTGTATAAATTAACTGAAGATGTGATCTAATCAGATCTCTCTAGGCCTATCTTAAAACCATTATTTTGTCTCTGTCTTTCTTGAAGTTGCGCTTTTTCTCCTCAGAACTGGCTATAATGGTATTTAAATCTTTTTCCTTCCATGGATTCTACAGTGTTATTCTTGCCTGTTTTTCTTCTCACACCTTCAGGAGCTAGTCTGTTACTAGAAAGAGTATCTGTGGGATTTCTCGGGAGTGCCACAGGTTCTCTCCTTAATTGTTTTCTTTCTTTCCTCACTCGATCTCTGTTTAATCTCCCCTGCAAATTAATATTGAACCCTGTAGGCAGGGGCTTCCAAAGACATGAGAAGCCAGTCTTTTTGCAAGCCTTACCTACTTCTTTTGCCACAGGGGACGCTGGTCTATGCTCGTTTCATCTAGCAGGAGAGATTTGCACTGGGACCTGTCTGACTTGGTAGAAGTCATGTCTGAATTCCAGAAGTTCCTAAACTATTCTTATTTTGCTAGTATCTCTATGGGATACCTATACATATACACATATAGATCTGTTACTTATAGAGAAGCAATTTATCTTGCTAGTTTAACTGAAACCACTCTTCACACCAGACAACCTGAAAGGTGAATGTTTCGTTTGATTCCAAAGAAAGGAAAAGTTAGGCTCTTGATTACTAAGTTAGAAACAAAGCTACAGAAGAGGGAAAATAAGACAATGAATGATAGTTTGAGAGAATATCCTACAATTCTGTTTTTTTTTGTATTGTCTCACAAACTTTTTGGTGCATATTTTGTCTATAAAAATGAAAAAACTGCAACAGCACATGTTGTGGATCCTTCTTATTAGACAGGGACTTCAGAATGGCTTTGGGGATTGAGTATCTCTTTCTGCCCTCATCAGGCTGATCATAGAAACAATCCTATAACTTATTTCTCTTTCCTTATCTTCATGATGTCCCTCTGCTTCTCCTGATTTCAATTTTAATGTCGTTTATTTAAGTACTCCATTTAATGCAACTGTGACAAGTGGTCCCTGTATAGTCTAGGAATTAGGAATGATGTTGTATTCCTATTACATTTTAACTGTTGTATTCCTTCTACTTTAACTGGTTTTCCTGTTGCTCCCATTTTAAAGACTTTTAGAATTTTAGGAATCATAGATCAAAGAGACATTCTGTAAAATTCACACATTTTGTGGTTGCTTTAGCTTTTCATGAACGCAATACATGATTTTATTAATATAGGTGGCAGAGTTTGTACCTAAGCACTTTATCCAAAATGCCCCTGTGTAACATTTGTCTATTTTAGGGTTCCATTCTTTTTGAATGGTTATCTTTCTTTTTTCAAACTAAAATCTTTGTTCCTCCTTTTGACATTTCCTTGTGGCTGTCTAGCCATCAGTTTAAATTCTACTTGATAAAATGGACCTCTGAATTTTCTTCTGCCATTGTCTTCTTTCACATTCACTTCAGATGAGTAGGGCGGTTGTACCATCTGGTATGTCAACTTCTGTCTGGGCCTTTCTCTAAATTTTCATATTCAGTCTGTGTCCAAGTCTTGCACATTCTTTCTTTGTGACTTTTGATACATCCTATCATGCCCATTATCACAGTTAAAGCTTTGCAAAATTAAGATTTTGCATCTTAATTACTGAAATTCCATTTTCTTGGCAAATGCGATCTTATCTAGTCATTTAAAATATTCTGCAAGATCATTTTCCTGCTTTGTAAAAGCAAATTGTATATATCATTCTCCCCCCCCCGTCAAACTTGCTTTGCCTTTAAACTTTTTGTGGCTCATATGCACCCTAGTATCATCCTTTGTCCCAAAATACCTATTCTTGCTGTTAATTGACTCATCATACCAGCCAACTTGGCTAGCTGTTTTTTTTTTTTTCTATGAAGTCCCAGCATTCCTCAAACATCTATTTAGAAAAGCATTTTTCTCCTCCAGATCCCTTCTTAAAGTCTTTTTGCAGTGATGTCTACATAAAAGCTGGACAAGAGTTAATCTCTTGGTGTACTAAGAATTTTGTCTATCCAGCTGACCAACATCAAATATTAAAAAAAAAAAAAAAAAAAGTACTGGAGGGTAATTATTTACTGTATTTCAGCTGATCTTCAGTAACTGTCTATGATTGTGCTCTTAGCCTGTGGCAAATGCAAGGTAGTTTGAGTTAGCATAGTCGTCTTTCACTGAGTGCAAACTGCAACTTTTTATAGTTAAATATTTATTAACGCTTGAAACCCCTTTCTTGTACTAAAACTGTGCCCTCTTTCATTGAGGGCTAATGTAACATGAATTGCCTTGCATTTACTGTGGGCTGACAGTGTGCACATGGACAGTTACCTGGCAGTTATCTGGCATAACAGTAACTGTACAGTTCACAGCCGACTGCCCATAATTCAGAAGGCACAAGGTGAAATAGACTCCTAAGTGGGGAGGAGGACTGAAAAATAGTCAAAATTCAGGAATACAATTTCATTTTGATTTTTCGCTTCCAATGTATTAGATTTTAGGTTCTTACGTGCTTTTAATTTCTCTCCTATAGTAAATATAGGCTCCATTGACAATGTATTATTCTTGATATTTCCACAAATTGAAAATAGGAAGCCTTTGGGAATATGATTCCCAATGGGGCAGAGGCATTTTCTTCCTGAAAACTCATCGACCTTTAAGCATGCTCTAGTGTTCTTCTGGTCTCTGCTCTATTTTTCTTGGGGAAGAGAGGTTGAGAGAATTTTTTGCTTGTGTTTATGGACTTACATAAGCATGTGATGGTATTAACAGGGATACAGTGTAAATGGCATCACTTTCTTTTATTATTATGTCTGTATGTATTTAAATGTATTTAAAGTTAGGTATTTAAAGTTAGGATAGAACTGAAGAAATAATGATGTGAAATTTGGAGGTGGGGTTAAGGTTCCTTTAAAAGCTTGACAAATAAAAATAAAGAAAATGTTTTATTTTTCCCTAAATGGTAATCTCACTATTGTATTTTCCAGGCTTCACTTAAAGCTAATATGCGAAGACTAGAAATAATAGTTAAAAATGATATGGCTTAGACAGTATGCTGTATTTTAGTCTGCATTTTGACAGAGGTTCTCTCTTCTGGTAGTTATTTTTAAGAGAAAAAAGTGAAGCAGCTGCTGTATTAACTGTAACAGTTATTTTTTAATGGTTATCGACTTTGGGATTTATCTTAATAAATGTCTTTGTTCTTCCTGTTTTCTGTGAAATGAAATATTCTACCTTCAATATTAAGGAAAAACTGTACTATAAACATTAGTGTTAATAGCTTAGTATTTTAGTCCTTCACAAATTAATGCCTGTGGTAACTGGATGATTTTAAGCCTGTTCTTATAAACAAGGCCTTACTGATGTGCAAGGAACAGTAATATGTGGCAAAAACTTCGCATTAACCAAGGTAAGCAGTATAAATGGGGTGTAGGAATCCCCTGTTAGACTAAAAATCTCCAAGAGAAAATCTCTAGAGCCTACAAATTAAAGACCTCCAATATCATTTTAAAATAAAGCCTTTTATGTAGTATGAGAGCATTTTTTCAGCTGATAATCAAATGACACTATTATGCAGGCTTACTAGATTTGCAAATTTACAAGTTTTTACAAGTCAGTTGGGTCCCTTCCTCAGGAAATCAGTTTAAGGTTTTTTTTCCTGTATTGACTCAAAGAGCCTAGTTGTCCTTAAATCCTTCTGAATATATTTGCCTTATAATTTGACAGCATTGAGTCAACACCCTTATAGAAACTGTAATGCAATAAAAAGAGAAACTGTTCAATATAGTTTCCAGTTACCTTAGGATCAGATTTGGAGAAATTGGAACGTAAACAATAAAACCTGTGCAAGACTTCAGTTCCAAGCTGGTTGTAAGCAACCAGTGCTTTTCAATGTAAAATATTGTTTGAAAGTTTTGCTCTACTTCCAATAGGTATATGATGGTAAAAATGAAGACAATGCATGTGACTCTTGAAATAGAGCATTTTACTGTTTTTATGATTTTCTGAACCATGTCTTTGTGGAATTGAAAACTCCATGTACAAATAGCTGAACATCAGTGTTTCTACTCAGTTCTTTTTTTTTTTTTTTAATTTAATGAATATTTTTGCTCTACCATATTTTGCAATAAAATTCTTTATAACTCATTTGCATTTTTTACTTAGAGAAAAATATGTAGATCCAGACATGCTTGGCGAACTCTACTTTTATATTGTAAGAGTCTTTAGATTACACTGAAATATTCATTATATATCATGCTTGCAAACAGAACGCTTGGAATGTAGTTCTGTCTCCGATTTTGTATGTAGTTAGTAGTAAAGTCATTGCAAACTGCTTGTGTGTATCCAAAAAGGCATTTGTCTTTTACTTCGGATATGAACTTATTGCATTTGACCATACAATTTAAATTGTGATTTCATTTTAGTTTTGCAAATAAAATCTGATGTAATGGGTTATTTTTCTTTTGGCAAATGATGATAAAGAGAAAGAAACTTGTATCTGTATACATATATAAAGAAAAAGATTATATCTGATGTGTTTCCAATGAATATTTTCTAAGATAGATATAAATAAATGGGCTCCATTGTAATAATTTTCCCTTTTTTATACTTATTTTTTAGTTGATTTGGAGCATATGCGCACAGTGAAAGTTGACAAACACCAGCGATTTTGTCAGGAAAACAATTTCAGTAGCCATTTTGTGTCAGCCAAGACAGGAGATTCTGTAAGTAACAAAAATAGTCCTTGTAGATTTCTTTTTTTAGAAATCTATTATTCTGAAATATGATGCAGCAGTTTTGTTGTATTCCACATATCAAACCATTGAGAACTTTGGCTGCTAAAGGTACTTTTTGCTTGCCTGCTTGCATGATAAATGGATCTTTGCATGTATGTATGTATGTATGTCATGTATGTTCTTTATTAATGACGGTGGCTTCTCATCAGATTTGAAGTTTGAGGTATAGATTTTAATATGAAAATGGCCTGGCTTATATATCAGCTTGAGAAATGAGGCCAGTTGGATCTGTTTGCTGTCAGCCTGTAGTTAAATGTATTCCTTTGTTCCAGGTGAAGTTCCATCTATGGACTGTCAATATATAAACTTTCAGTAGTTGAAAAAGTGATGAGACCCTGTTGCAATCAAAATTTTTAATATGGGACCTGAGCAAAGAGAGATACTCCCTCTGTACATTTATTGAAATTTGAATATGCTGCTCTTTGTAATGCTTTGCAGAGCACATTTTTGAACAATCATTTGCCCCTGAGCTATCTGGGATATTTATTGTCGTGGGAAGGGCATTGAAGAAAAGGTTCTTTTTTTCAGCTGACTGTATCAGGCAACTTAAATTACATTGTATTGTTCTGCTTGATATCTTTCACATACTTAATGACTTTGTCACTCCCGATTAAGGAGACTTTTTTTTTTTGATGTTGTTTATGACAATATAATTTTTTTCTATTATTGAATAATAAGACCATGTTCAATTATATGGAAGTATAATTTTGTAACAAAAATGGAATCACTTGTTGTTTTAAGAGCTTTAATGAAAGGTCATTTACTTTTGCAATGGACTGCCTAAGTTTATTAGTTACTGTGTAAAGGTTTAAGAACACTGCCATTACAAATGCAATGAATCATGACTGTCCTTGTAGTTTGTGTTAAATCTGCCGTCATGGATTTTTCTTTAAAAGTTTGAAAATTCTGGGGTTTTATGCTATAAACAGAAGAAAAATGTATCTCATTCGGTGAAGTGTGCATATGAAAAAATGTATTCCTTTTTCACAGAGATAGTCTTTTGGGGAGAATTAGTAATAGGCAAAATAGCAGCTCTTTTAAAAGATTTATCTAGTTAATATTACAAATGATTAATGAATCTATCATGTTTTTGTAATTGGTTCATGAATTACAGCAGCACTCATTTGATATATGTGTGTGTATATATATAGTTTCCGTTTCAATATCTGCTGACAAAAGAAGATATGAGGTATAGTTTACAATAGTTCATTTTTGGTTTCAATATAGACTTGAATTAACTCTTTCACTGTTAATGCTTGCTGGCATTTCAAAATCTTCCAGAGCTCATTTATTTGGGTAGTTGTTCAGGGAAGACAGGGTATTTACTCTAGACAGTGATTTAAAAGGGGGCAATCCGTTGGTACTGTGGATATAGACTAGAAGAGTCTTAAACACTCACTTAAGGTAGATGAGATTATTTGTTTTGTTTAAATCCTATTTTTCCAGCAGGTTCATTTGCAAGTGCTAATTTTTTGTAGCATAGAAAACTAAAGCCCAAATGTCTCCTCAGAGGAGAGTTAAGTTTCATGAAAGACTTACTGTAGCTTAGTGACCTTATTGTCCACCCCACTGCATAACTACAGCACTGAGCTCGTACCTGAGATTTTGCGTACAAAACATCCTCGTGGCAGATAATATAGCTCAGGATACCTCAGAGCCTGGTGTGGGTTAAGTAGATATCTGGAAGAAGTACACCTTCTTGGGACTGTCCTTCTTGCCATGTAGATGCTGGTAGAATAGACTGAGACTAGACCAAGTAGTTAGAGAAATTATTTAGGAAGCTACTGCAGCTTTCGGGTTGTGCCATTAATTACTTGCTTAATTCCAGTTTATGTGTAAGAAGAGATGATAGTGTGAATGACACTTTTTTTTTTTTTTCATTGAAAATGACTAAAAGCACTTACATCAGCTTTTCCTTGTGAATGGTAACTGTCATGATGCAAAGCAATGTGTGCTAATGGTTTGGATTGTGAGCTCAGTTGCACAATCATGTAGATAGAAGATGTAGCTTTACAATACAGTGTTCAGCAGCAGTACCAGCTTAAGCAACTCTTCCTTAAAATATATTGTGTTCTTTAATCTGGTTTAAAATGCAGCTGCCTAAACAGTCCGATTGGTGGACTGGGTTGAGATGAAGTGAAGGAATTATTTAAGATAGCATTGCCACCCAATGCTATCTGTCAAACTGTGGCCAAAGTCCAACTCTGCTAGACTGCTGTGTGCCATACAACATCTTGTTGTTTCCCAGCTATTGCTGTTCAGTCTAACACTTAAAATGTTTTGCAAGAATCTTCAGAAAAGATGTATCATTGCTTGGCTTTGGTATTGCTAATCTTTTTTTAAGTGTTTGCAGTAGAGGTTTTGGTGATGTTGATGCACAATTCTGTTGTTCTGAATTTCAAAAACCTTCATCTCTATTGCACAATACACTGGTAAGAATGTTTTTGTACTAAACATTAGTGAATACCCTTATTCATATTTTATGGCACTGAGAGTAGTATTCGAGAGGTGGGTTGTGTAAAAGCTTGTTTAAACTTAGGTCTCTGGAGGCAAGGTAGAAGTGCTGCCTAACAATCTAGCATACTGTTCATTCCTTGTACCATTGTTGAGTTATTTTCTCCATTTTTAAACAAAATTGAATGTACCAGATGAGGTTATTTTCAGATCTGTTTTGCACAGGTCATAATTTTGTGTATCACATTGTTTACAGTTCAAGAATGGTTTGATATATTTGAAAGAACCTTGAGGATGTCTGTTTTTAATCATTTAAATTCAAAATTTTTTTTTCCATAGGTCTTTCTGTGTTTTCAGAGAATTGCTGCTGACATCCTTGGCATCAAATTAAACAAAGCAGAAATGGAACAATCGCAGGTGATTTTCCACAAATACATGCTTTTCTTAAGTATTTTACTTAGTGTGTATATATATAAAAAACTCATTGCAAATTAATAACTTTCCTTTAAAGCAAGCTGCATCTCTTGTTTTGGAGACAGTTATTAACTTTCATAATGGCATTTTTGTATAATCTTTATATGACCAGTGTGGTAAACTTGCTGAAACAAGCATATGTATGTTCAACAAATTAGAAAAAAGGGTAGTTTATGAGCACTGTTTGTTTAAAAATAATTTATAAGAATTTTTTTACGTACTAAAACCTCTCTCTATATCTGCATATACAGGTAGCATGGAAGACACTCTTAAATATACATTACTGTACACTGATATTGGAAATTTTTTTATGATAATTTTGTTCTTTTTAAATTCTTTACACATTTAAAAACAAATTCTATTTTAGAGCACTACAAGTTTAAGTAATAGAGGGCATGAGCTTCTGTGTGTGGAAATGCTGTAAATTGATGTTCATTGTAGGCATTTAGGGGAAAAAATATTATTGTCAATCACACAGTCAGGAATTAACTGTGAAATCCTATGATTGGGCAATCTCAAATTTTAGGTTTTATTGAGAGGTAAGAAGAGAACACAAGTCTTTCCTAAGTAGTGACTGTCTGCCCCAGGGAGGGAATAGTGACTTTTTAAGATTGCTATTTCCTGTCTTATTGTGAGGTGCAAATGAGAAGTGAATCCTATTTTGGTTCAATATACCCATTCTCAACAGCAGCAGACCTGAAGAATCGTACGTTTGGCTGGCTATATGACAACTCCCTGGCTTCTGTAATTATTTTTCCTCACTGTTCCAGTCCCAAATAATTTCCCCCTAAAGCAGTTTCAGAGTTTCTGCCCTTGCATTTCTTATTTTATTCTTTGTGTTATGAGTGTTATCTTGGAGATTTTCTGGTATTTCCTCTGCTGTAAATAAGGGCTGAGAGAGGAGAATATTTCCCAGCAGTAGGTGGGAAGGTCATCTAGGAGGACCTTCTCTATTCTCTTATATTGATTTGTGGTGAGTTAGAGATGTGAATATAGCGATTTTGCTGTGAACACATGGCAAAACCCAGTTGCGTGTCCTGCTTCGAACTGTAGCAGAGTTTTGTTCTGTTATTTTTTTTTATTTTTATTTTTTTAAGATTTCATGCTGTTCAATAATTGTCACATGCAAAATAGCTTTAATGAGAGCAATGTTTTATACCATATTGAATTAGTGGTGAAAAGATATTTTCAGTATTTTTTTAAATTTAAACTGTAACTTAAATTAAAATTAAAATTAAATTAATTAAAATGTGAGTGCTTGCTTACCTGTATCTACCAGAATTGGAAAGCACTTAGTTTATATTAGTGAATGTTAGGAGAACAAAAAGGTGTTAATTGTTCAAATAAGCAACCAAGCAAGAGGTTTTCTAATTAAAACCCCTTTTCCCATACCACCTCCTTCCCTGTTCCTGCTTTTAAAAATAATTTTCCTGCCAAGAAGGCTGTGTGCTTAGGTTTAAACCTAAAGCATTTTACAAACCCAGTTTCAGAAACCTCAGAAAACAAAGATTACACTACTGAGGCAACCCTTACTGTATCGTGACATTTGAGACTACAATACAGTTATTTTAAATTTACTTGTTTAACCAAAAGGTGGCTACGCTAGTGGCTTAGTATCCTGGAATTGCTAGTTGCTACTAATATTAAACAAGTCCCCCAAAATAAGTCAACAGGTTTATTACAAAAAGCAAAACTTCTTATATTCAGCTTGGTCTCCTGCTTCTTGAAACACACAATAAATATGTAATTTCTGAAAGTGTTTCACCATGGCGATGTTTACAGTCTGTGTTGAAGTGGTCAAATAGAAAACTGTATTGCAAACAGTAAAATGGTGAAGTATACTTAGAGTGCATACCTAACAAGCAAAGTGAAAGAGCTTTGAAAAAACTTCAAATTGTAGGTAGAGAAATACTGCGGGTGTCTTTTCAACACCCTTTCACTACTGAGGCACCATCCATCTATTGTTCTGAGCTGCATAATGACTTGTATATAAATAATTTGTCACATAAAGAGTTCTTTAGTTTTTCTTTGGTTGTTTAACTTGCACTGGAACATCAGTCTTATGTTAGGTCAGTCTGTGTTGTGTGAGAGGAAAAAGAAATCTTTCCTCTTCTGAGAATTCAGGTGAAGGTTTTGGATAGGTATGCAAATATGTTAAGTTAAAAAGAGGATGTGAGAAATGGGACAGCACTCGTGTGGAACATTTGTAGCTTTCTAAAGAAAGCTGCTTCTTTAAATAAGTACCTGTATATAACGCTGAATCAAGAGCTCATAACTTTGTGTCAAATCTATATCAGCTTTAAGTAGACTTCTTTCTACCTTAGTATTATGATTTCAATTCATAATTTTGTTGACCAGCTCATTGGAACATGCAATATGTGGATTAGACAAAGTTGATACTATGCAAATTGTGTTAGCAATAGCCTATAGCTAGATCATTTGCATAAATTAAATAGTTACTGTGGCCCGTGCACACTACTGTTAATGTGAATTCAAGCTGTAGTGGTTTCAAAAGAAAACAGAACCCTAGGCCTAAGTGGAGTTGGATAGAACAGGAACTTCATCGTCTTGCCATTCAGGTACAGCAGAAGTCTGTGCGTGGTGAGATGTTGGGCATGTAGCTGAAGAGCGAGATCTGTAAAGCAACTACCAGTCTTTGCAAGGTTCTGCTAATAGAGCATAGTTTCAATCTGTTCTGAACAAGCAAGAATTCTTTGTTAACGGGATAACATTTGCTCCCTTTAAGAGTGCTATCTTAAGTGGGCAGTAGGAATTTCCCAAAATTAAATTGGTGAGAAGCCAATGGGAATTGTTTTGGAATTTCAGTCAGTTAGCAGTATCTGAATGTCCATTGTTGTATGGAAGTGAATTCCCTAGCCCTTGCTTGATATAGTAAAGGGAAAGTCTCTGTGTAAGACAGGAGAAGGAAAGCTTTAATCGTATCCTCAGAGAGATGAATAGAAGGATGTTTCTTGAGTGAATCTGTATTTATTAGTCTGCAGTGGAAAAGTCTAACTGAAGTTGTATGTGGATGCTATATCCCAAAACTGGTCTCTTGGCTGGGAGGAGGAGGTGTTAGATGATCTTACTGTTAGGGAACTGAAGTGCTACACTAGAACATAGAGATGTAGAATTCGCTCCTGGTTTACCACAGACTTTTTGTATATCTGGGACAGATCACTTAGTGTGTCTTCTATTTTTTTTTTTCCCCCAATCTGCAAAGTGGGTATTAGACTACCATACATTGTAGAACAGTTATGTGAATGTGTTTATTAAAATTTCTAGGTATTTAATACTCTAGCTATTGGAGTATAAAAATATCTAGATAGATATTATAAAGAAACAAAAAAGAGAAAAAAACAAAAGAAGTAAGCATGAGTCATCCTTAAATCAATAAATATACAAGCATTGGTTTGGATTGCATGTTTTAACAAAGAATAAAATATATTTTAGTTTTACAAATGTGCACTATTTACATCCTGGATTATGTCTTTGAATTTTGAATATCTTGTGTAATATGAGAATAAAATTAGGTTTCTTGATTTTGAAAAATGTGAAGGTTTTTGCTTGAAGACATTTGTCAGAGAACATCAAATATCTTCAAATGTAACACATTTAGTCTAGGTGGTAAGGATAAAATGAAATACTGAATTTGTGTAAATCAGGGACAGGGATATGCTGTGAGTTATGTTTTATTATGTCTTTCTTCGTTATTACTGATTGTCTAATACTGTGAATACTCTTTAAAAATATTTCCAACACCTGTGATTTTATGCCCGAAGATAATGTTTCTCATGTTTAAAAAAAAAAAAAAAAAAATCTATTTGTCATGGTCACTAGGAAGATTCTGGAAATGATTCACACGTAGTTAGAAGTAAGTAGTAGGAACCCAAGCATTATTTTAACTCGCATGAATTTGTGGGGCTTGACTCATGAAACATTGCTGAACTGGCAGAACTGCAGAAAACCTTGTGACAAGACGGATGGGGTTCTTGGTCCCCTTCTAATCAGCAGCTTAATTAAGTTAATTGTTAATTAAGTATAAGAACAAGCCTTGGAAATGAAATCTTTACACACATTGTTTTGTAGCAGTTCAAGATGTTAATGCAAGCCAAGCTATTTGTTACTGCCCTCTTGCTGGAATTTATCGCTCCCACAGCAGAATCAGAAAATGGGAGGTGATCACGTGCCCTGGCCACATCAGGGTGAAGTTCAGCAGCTTAGCTTAATGGCTGATGAAAGCTGTTTTTAAGTGAAGTTGCCAGACTTTGTGCTGAAGCGGATGAGGTGCGAGGACACGTTACATTCCACCAGCTCTCCTTTGGCAGCAGTGATCTCCAGCAGAGAACTAGAACAGACGTTTGGCAGTGGTCAGTTTTTAAACTATCTGAGCTAGAGCTGCTAAATCTTGTCTGTTAACGTGCTGAGATGGCTGTTAATCAAACCTTTATTTAGTCAAAACTGTGGTGAAACAAAGGAATAGATTACTGTTTATGCGTGCCTGGAAAGTAGAGAATGTTTTTGAAATGGAACAGTTCCAAAATAAGTCAGAATCTGCAATTTTCTTATTTTCAGTCCTCAAATTGCTCTCTCTCTCTTAAATCACAAGGGTCTGTTGAAATTTAAGGAAATAGATCCTTTACTAATCAAATGTTTTTCTTTCTATATTTTTTACTTTCAACCATAGTATAAAGACTGCATGGGGTGCAGCTTTGTTTCTTGGCATTGGCAAGAGTTAGCATTTTTGTAAGGAATATATAGTTTTCTCTTTAATTAGATGTCAATTTAGTAAACCAGGATGGGTGTGTGCCAGCTTTGTACAATAAAATGTTTGGCAAATATGTTAGATTTGGAATTCAGAGCACCTGCACCTATTAAGTGGCTTTCTTCTGATTGCTGACAGTGGTTTGAACCTTGGCATTGATATGCCTGACCTCCAAACTGATACAAAGATGCCAGAGTTTTTATTTAGTATGATGTTAATAAAAGAAATATTGCAGTGGTGTTTTTTTCTCCTATTCAGCTGAAATTCCTTGAGAAAATCCAAGTCATTTATGTTAGTCAGTTTGCTGCTGCAGAGTGACTAAACATGGGTCACTGACCTAACCCTGTGTTTACATGGTGAGATTTAGACCAATGTTTCGAGGAACAATTAATTGCCCACTGATTGCAAGCATTTTTTTTTTTTTCGCAGCTCTATTCAAAAGATTGGTATGAAGAAACTAGGTCCTGTGAGGTCAGATAACACTGTTTAATGCTAAACCTCCATCTACCTCCTTAGATGGGATTTGGCAACCTTTCACTTGATAACATCAGGCCAGGAGTCTAGTAAATCATGAGTGTTTTCCACCAGATAAGATAATATTGATCATGATCAATTAAACTCAAGAAGAGTACATCAGCAGCTAATAAATCCAGATCCTTTACCAGCCAATTTGATCATTATTGCTTGTTTGGCGTAGAGATTTTATTTACAGAAGTAATCATTAACATATACTGTTTATATACTCATATAATCAACCTTACTAGTGTTTCCTTTAAAATAATAACATAACTTAATTTCTCCATTCATTTTTATCTTGAAAATATGTTCTGTAAAAGGTGAAGTATTTAAGAAAAATGAGTAGATTGATAGCATATTTCATAGCAGACCTCCTTTGTTACTTTGTTCAAATTGTTATATGAATTTTTCTCCCCGTACATAAACACTGTATTAATATTCATATTTTTAATGGTATTGTATGTCTTTAAGGAGGAAAAGGAGGTTTTTTTGTTTTTACATGAGGTAAAGTTTTGGTGAAGAAAATCAAAGCTTACAATAAAATGTTACGTATAGCATGTAGATGTGAACTTGCTTATTTATTTAACTGTTTTTGGAATAATGTGTAGTTATAATGCAATAATTGTGTAATGGGAAAAATGCATGCATCATTTTAATGCAGTTATTGTATTAGCTGATGGAAAGCTGATTAATACAATGTTTACTTACCTTAGATTTAAAGGAAGAGTCCATTATCATTTTTTCTTTCACTGAATTGTCTTCCTTTTATCCTGTACCTTCTCCTGTCTGAACTTTAACATATTTTTATTGGTTGCACATATTTCACTTTGGTGCTTTTAAAAGGCATGCCATTGAAGAAGCTGGAGAAGCAACTCTGATGCTAATAGTGAAGCTTCCAACTGGGCATGTTTTTCTTGTTCAGAATAGGACCTGAAAAGAAATGTACTTTGGTTTTGCTTCTGCATTGTCATTCATTCATATTATTCATATTATGTCATTCATTCCTTCTCTTCAACTAGTGATCAGACTTTCCGTTTTCTCCTTCTCTTTTATTTTTACATTCACCTCCTTGCTCTCTATCCATTTTGTTGATACATGAGTAACAGCATGTTGTCAGGGCAGAACTAGTGAGATATCCTGAAGAAGATAACCAGCGTCACAACACTTCCAACTGCCAGAGCAAAATCTGCTCAATGCAGTAATTCAGGTATTGATGTAAAAGTTTTTCTGTTTTTTCTGGGTTTTTTTTTGTTTGTTTGTTTTTTTCCCAAGGTGTGTTGCTTTTACATGAAGTAGTAACTGTGACAGTAAGTTCTATTGGAAAATGTATTTTATATCTATAAGCAGTAATAGCATATTAATTTGGAACTTAGTGCACCACTACATGATACATATTTCTAATAGCCAGTTCACAGAAACTTTGTAATATTACACATTAATACATTAGGAAGGGCTTTCAGTGCTGAATAGTCAAAATGTTACGTAGCTGCCTCAAATGGAAACGAACACAAAATTAAAATCTTATGTCTCTCTCCCCATATAAGAGAGATCAAGCATCCTGTCAAATGCTTTGTAAATAGAATGTGTAACACTTGTTAGAGCTGTAATAGAAAATAAATGTTTATAGTATGCAGAGGTTTGGTTTATATTGTTCTTTAGTCTTTCTGCCTGTCAAAGCTTTTTTGAAATATGTTTTTTTTGAAATTTGCTTTGAATTCTGTTCTTATTTTCCTGTGAAGAGGTTTGGGCAAAGAGGGAAAAACAAACTTACAATTTCCAATTACAGTGTAGGCATTTATTCATAAGAATGCATGCAGTAGTCATTACAAAACAAATACTGTTTTATTATTTCCATATTATTATTTCCACACAAAACAATTTTCATGAAAGAGAAAATGCATTCATTGCTTTTGCAAAGGAGCCTGTTACTGTATTAGCCCTGTAAAATTGTCATGAAAACTTACTAAGTCACTTCTTGCTGCTTAGTATGAATAAACTGATATTTAGAGTAAGAATTAGCACCTGCTAAGACTTTTTGTAAGGTGCTGAAGAAAACTGAATTGTCTGTTCTTCCTGATTTTTTTTTCTTTTCTTTTATGTATGATTATAAAATACTTGTTAAATGCTTTTGTTTTGTGTCTGATTATTGCTGTGTTTTCTTTTATAACAGAGAGTGGTGAAGGCAGATATTGTCAACTACATTCAGGAACCTGTGACAAGAACCATTAATCCTCCTAGAAGCTCAATGTGTGCAGTTCAATGACCATATTATTTTTCTCTATATTGATACCTTTGGCAGTCCTCCTACCTTGACACAGGCTCCGGGATTGCCAGAAACTTTGTTTTAACAGTGACCATCATTGCAATGCAAGTAGGGGTTCCAAAAACATGTTGCACCACTGTATGTTGAAAAGCAGCAGGCAGTCTTTTGCCTGGCCAGTTTTCAAACATTAGACCACACGCTTTGGAAAATTAAGTTCTATATTCTTTTAAATTATATTTCAATAAAGCAGTATAACTGTGTTTATACATTTCCTCCTCTCTGTTTGACTGATACTGGAATTAAGTTGGATAAGAAGTCCTGCATTTTAAGTAATTTTAAAGACATCACTGCTGAAAGGTATTTTGCCAAAGCATTTTGTCTTTTTTTTCGCCCTGCCTCCTGTGATCTAAACTGACACTGAGCAAAATGTAACTTGGAAAAGCTATTGTTGGAATAATGTTGAGCAACTAATATATTTTATCTAGGGATAATTTGGAAAGTATTCCATTATTATATATATTTATATATAGTGCAAAATGTATAAATTGTATCCAGTAAGAAACAGTGCTTGAAATAAAGCTGTAATATGAAAATAGTTACTTTTCTGGAGTCTCAAGTTGTCTCCATGGATGCTCTGAAGAATGCTAGTGTTTTTGTGTATTTTTACTAGCACATCGGCATTACTTCCTGCAGTAGATATGTTCATATGTCTTCATGAATATGGATGAACCTCAGTTGGCAGTTTGGGCTGTTAATGTTGAGTGATATGTTCATCATGCATTAGGAACTGTTGATAGATCAATTAGGATCAGTCATTTTCAATAACTAACTGAATGAATGACTTTTGGCCTGGTACTCTTTTCTTTCTAGTTCAGAGTGCAAGACACAAAAAGCTGACTACTCAGTCCTGTCTGCTCTGTGGTCAACACATTTCTCCTCTGCTCTTTTTCTAGAAGTCTTTTAGATATGCGGTTCTCTCCTGGCACATCTGAATAGGGAGCTAAGGAAAGAAAAGAGATTTCAGCCAACTTGATTTCAGCAGAGAAACGTAGAAAGCTTTTCCTGTTGTAAGTCTAGTATGTGTTTTCTAAAAAGCACAACAAAACATTTGGAGATTAAGAAAGTTAATGAGGCTGAGCAAAGGAAGCTTGTATATCACAAGTGAGAAAGACAAGGTCTTCAAGTGAGTGTTACTATTAAACTCTTCAAGCAAGTGCTTAATGGTTACAACAAATGTGTTTAAAAAAAGATTTCAAATGGCAAGAATGTGCTATTTGATACTATTTTGGTATATTCCAAGTTCTTTGAAAGGCAAAGTTCATTTTTAAACCATTCAGTATGCAGTTTGACTAATAGTTTTATAACTACATGATAAAGATTAAATGTTGTGATATTTTAGCATTCAAATGTGGGAAATTCTCAAAAACAAGTTGAGATACTGAGAAATTGTTCTAGACTGAGCTAGGTGTGAATTTGCAGTAAGTTATTTATGCTAGCATTGCTGTTTGTGTTCTGTCCCATGGTAAACATTGTATAGCTTTACCTTGTAGTTAAATGCAGCTGAAAGGTGAAATATCATTCACTTACTACCAGATGAGAAAACCAGCTTAAGCAGATATCCTGAAGTAGCCGATGAGTTTGCAAATTTATGCTCTCCATAGCATATGGTAAGCTTTTCATCTGTACCCTCAGATTTTTTTTTGTTTGTGTCCTGAACTCTGTCTGCATATTCAAATATTCATGACAACTGCCCCCTCTGTGAGGACCTGAGCACAACCTCTTCAGACAGTTGAAGAGCCATCTTTCTTGAGTGCATGCGAGTCAACTTCACAGTCCTGCTCCCAAGTGATATATGTAGCATGGTCCTAAAACATGAACATTTTTAACACTTTAAAAAGTTTTTTCCATAGAAATAAGATGCCTGTCAGTCTGTATTGAAGGCATATCAAAGATCTTCAGGTACTTAATTGGCAATGATCTTGTCATGCTCCATTCTTTTCATTGCTGTTGTTGATGTTGGGGAAGTTCTGTCTGCAGGACCAAGACAACCAAATGCTGTGGTAGTTTTTGTTCCCTGTGTGCTTCTGGCATGCAGGCTCAGATTGTTGGAGATTCATAGTTTTAAACTCATGGCTTTTGTAAAAAGCTACCTGTGTGGATGTGATAGCACATCACTGAGACAACAAATGACATTAACAGTAACTCGGCTAGCCTGTAACAAGGAATCCTTAAAGAGTACAGGTCTCCTGAAGTTTTTTCCTTGCAGTGTAAACTGAGGCATCCAACTTGGAGGTGTAGAATGTCAATATGACCTGGCCTTAGTAGATTAAGGTGAGCAAAAATTGACAGTGTTTTTCTTGTAAAAACTTCTGTAATCTTACTTTTCAGAAGAGAATGCTTTTTAAGGAATGCCCATTATTAATTAAATGTTCAAAAAATTTTGCTTTTACACTTAGGAAAAATCTGCACTATGAAAGCTGGTCCAATCTATTTTACAGCTGTATTTTACATCTCTAGCATACCATGATCTTTTATTCTCAATGTCTGCTTTTCTAGCTGTCTTTGACTCTTGTTTCCTTTTGTGCTTTCCTCTCATTGCTCTTCTCACTGTTTTTTGTTTGAGCCCACCTTCTTTGAACATATTTGTGTTTACATTTCCAAGCCATTCTCATTCCTCCTCCCAAACATGTATGTATATTATTTACACTATGAATCTCATCTTCTATGCCCCCAGCCCCTTCTTTTGCTGCCCCTCTTAACCTCCTCACATTTTCTGTATTGTATACTGACTTCCACTCTCCCTGCCTTTCTCTAGCCTAGCTACTCCATTTAGATCCATTACCTGTCCACATTTTAATCCTTACAAATGAGCTTTGCTCTTTTCACTCAGCCCTGGGGACCCCACCCTGAGTCTTCAGATTCCAGCTGCAGTCTAAATCCTTAGCTGTGGTAGCTGCCTTTGAAGTATTGCAGCAGCTGTTGTTACAGATTCAGAGGTGCCTTTGCTGTCTGTAAGGCCTAAGTTCCACAAGGCTGAGCAGAGAGGTCAAAGATAATTCTGAAGGATTAAGCAACCTGGAAAGGGGGTAGACTCTGCCCTACACAGAAGGCAAGGGCTATCTGGAGACTGAAGCAATAGAAACAAATTTAATCAGATGTGGAGTGAGGAGGCAGGCAAGTCATCACCATGTATCCAATATCCTTCTGTAAGCATGTTTCATTTATTACTGGTCCACATGGTTCACATACAGTTGAGTTTAAGCATGTGCCATGTTAAGCTATCTAAAAGTCTCTTGCAAGATGAGAATTGGTTGAAAGCAGTTCGGCAAACAGTAATGAAGTTAAATAATGCAATGCTTGCCAGAAGTGAGGCCACAGTTTGCAGAAGCATTGATGCATATGCTTGATTTCTGTGACATCAAAAGGGTGTAAGCATTTTCTTTCCTGAAGTTGAGGTCAAATAAAGGAAAGAAACTTGTTCAGGCCCTGATCTTAAACAGATCTACACTGGTGAAGTGATCTGCCCGCTCAGAGCTGTTATAACTAATCATTTTGGTAACAGCTCTGTATCTAAAAATTGTTTTTAAGCTCAGCTTACTACTACAGTCAGTCTTACATGATGTCATGGATACCAATACACTTACATTCTGTCTGATTATATGTTAGATTACAAGTGCTTTCAAAACATGTATTTGAAGGGTTATTTTATAGATGCAGCTTTTTTTGGGGTAGTTTAAAATTTTGATGGGGCTGAATTTAGTCTTTTTCACAAACAGCAATATTAAGATATTTTCCTTTATGACCAACTGTTTTGAGTGCCAGAAACAATGGTGAGTTCATGATCTCCTCTCCGAATATGTTGTTCTTTGACAGTTCATAAAAGTTATGAAAACACATGATGCTTCTTTTTAACCAGAATATCTTCATATATATAGTTTTAAAGGACACATACAAGGTCATTAGAAAAATATAAAGTGTTATTTTTTGAGGAATTTGAAAATCGTACGTGCCATCAATCTGCAGCATTAAGCATCTAAATACCTAAAAAATCTGATCCATAAAACACTGCTTGAATTTCACTGCAAGTAAAGGGCTATTGGACCAGATGCCTTTTTCCAAATGCAAAGCTAATTTTATTGTCATAATAAACACTGGCAAGTCCACCTGATAAGGAACCTGGTAGCCAATATTTTATATTAATTTTGTAATGAAAAAGGGCGTAGTGATATTTTAAAATTGACTATTCTTTTGCTTTTCTGGTGATAATTAATTAATTGAAATTATATTTTTCCTTTGTATATCTAGCTCATGTTAGGAAAAGGGTTGTTTTTTCATAAAAGAAAGTTTATAACCTTTGTTTCATGTTACTTGTGACCTTTTCATACAAGTTGTAGTACAGAATATTGTTTAGAAGGTATCCTCATTCTATGTGCTGTAAAACTGCTTAAATTAGGCTGGGCTAAACTTTGAAACATCTTCTGCTTCTAGTGACTCCCTAGGCCTTGTAAGATTAAAGTGGAAAGAGGAACTTTAGAGGGAACCAACGTTGCAGGTGATCAGGTAAGCTACAAAATTCACAGTCGACAAATGCAGAAAATCACATTGGAAGAAGCCATTTGCATTAAATTCTTAAATGATCTGGGACCAAAGATTTAGGTGTTGCTGGGAAGAGCAAGTGGCACTGAGGCCCTGTCAATACATGCCTTTGCTATGATTGAAACACTGCTCTGAGCTGATGCAACAGCTTTAGTTGATTGGAAACAAAAAAAAATCCCTCCCAAGTTTGTCTTCCACCTTTTCAGAATAAATCTTCATCTGTCTAACTAAAACTGTACTGTACTGTTCATCTTTTGTCATTGACAGAAGACTACAATGCTGTCCTTTAGCATAATTAGCCATTCTATAACAATCAAAAATTTTCAGAGAAAAAATTTCTATTTAAATACTTGCATTCATTTTCTCATAGTAATTTAAGAGTTTGTATGATGGCCCTGCTAGATGTACTTAAAGCAGCAGTGACTTTTATAGAAAGTATATTAAAAAAGCTACTTTTTTTTCTTCCAGAATTTTAATATTATTTCCCAAGCAAAGAAGTTATTCTACCATGTTGTAGTTGCATTCTTCTCAGTTAAAGAACTTGTACGTAGCATATAATCCGATTTATTTAGGCTATCTTTATTTAAAAGCAACTCATAACCAGTTAAAATGTCAAAATGCCTGAATGCTGCTGAAAAGAAAAAGCCCAAATTTATCCAGACTTGCAAGGGAGTAATGGCATACATATGAGATTAAAATACCAGTCAAGCTAATTACCCATAGGAAGCAAGTTTATACTCTGATTTCAGGTACTATGAATAGAATGTGATTAGAATTTAATGCGCTACAGTTTTGTTTGCAAAATACACAGGTCCTATATAAAACCTCTTTTTATAATGTACTCTCTAGAAGCCTTGGGGATCCCTGTTTAACTTGCAAATGCCGAAGTTTGATCTTCCCCAAATAGAAGATAGTGAAGCTCCTGAGTTCCACAAACTGATTTCTGTTTTCAGCTTCCCATAGAGGGCTGACTGTTCAGCCAATTTAAACTTTTTTTTTCCTACCCCACTTCATCTTCATTCATTTTGGCACTGATGGGGCTTTTGAACTGGAAGATATCCAGTTAGCTAATTGGCCTTTTTGCCTTGTTTTATGTGGGGATGATGTCAAGGGCTGAAATAACCAATTGACTGAAAGCAATCTTGTTTCAAATGTTGGTCAGAACCTAACCTAAGAAGGTACCAATTTCAGGTTTGTTTTGTATTTAACCGCTACACAGAGTTCCTTATCCTGATGGACAAACCTCTGAGAAGAATATAGATTTGAGGTCAAGAGCTTATGTTTGCTCAGATACCACATTTGGAGCACTGAGTTCTAGAGGAAATTGTTAGAAATCCAGACCTTTTTTTTTAATTTCACTTTGAAGACTTTTCTCTACCTCCACTCTCCAATATAATATTTGCAATCAATAATTTAATTAAAACATTAATTTAAGTCCATGTTTAAAAAATAAAACATGGTAGCTAGACATTCTTTTAGGAAAGTTTTAAGGATGAATGGACAAAACTGCTTATGTTGCATCACTAGTGTAGGAGATGATGTTTATACTTATTAATGGTTATCTTTACTAGTCATGATCCACTAATATTGTATATTGCAGTTCTTAATTTTCTCTTGTTTCTAGTATTTCTGAGAATGATAATGATTATAAATACCAAATAAAATACCAAACTGATTTTAACTAATTTGTGCCTCAGAAAAATGGATCCTTCAAACTGCTTCAGGCAAACATTTTTTCTTTGCCAGCAAAACTCCGTTTCTGTCCTTTCCTGGCCTGATCCATACCAGGTAGCTTGCAAGATCATGACCTACTAATCCTTTCCGATTTCTGGTGATCTTTTAAAAACAAAGTAGACCTAGAAACTTCAAAGGAGGATTGAAAAGAGACACAGCATGCCCTGAGAAGTAAATGTCACTTTGGAAAGCATTATGTGCTTTAGAAAGAGGTGAATGCTGTGGTTCAATACTATTCACCAAAAGCACTTAAGCATATGTTCAAAATTAAGCACATATTTAAGTTCCCTTGAAGTCTATAAGATTTAAGTACACACTTGAAGTTAAATACATTATGGCATACTTTACTGATGCAGAAATTCTGGGTCCATTGAAATAAATGCCTTTAAAGTAAAGCTCATTCAGGAATTTCAGTACTGTTTGTTAAATTTACTATCTATTGTGAAGGGTATAATCTAAAGCTACTCCCAAGCTAAAAAGAAAAAAATGAAAAAATATTTTTCATATATTTATTTGGCTTCTTGACACTTTCTCCTAGCATGAATAATACAGAAATTGCAATACAGAATTTGAAATGTGGTCCAGTTGTGTGGTCAGAGCATTTACTTGTCATTTGGTGAGTTGCTATTTTTGGAACAAATGTTCTTCAGGCCCATAATGAACCAGAAACGGATAAAAGAGTCTGGAGAAACTTGGTGTAGGTAAGTCTCGTTGAAAACTGAATACTGGATTGATAGTACAGCAAAATATATCAAGATTCCCTTTGTAGTGTCTGAATTGCAGATCTGACATGGAGGATAAACAAGAGCTGGTCCTTCTTGCTTGGGTTTGGGGAGGTATTTGATCACCATCTTGGAAAAAATGAAGTGTGATTTCTGGATATATTCCAGTATTTGTCAAAGAATGTTGAGGCAATGTTTAACTGCATAATGGAAACTGGAGAGAAATTTTGACTCCCACTCATCAATCCAATTGCTTTTTTATCTCCCCACTGTCTTGGAAAGAGAGCAAAGTGTAAACCAACATTTGGCACAAATTGGCTGTCTGTGCCATTTAGCAGCAATTTGCATGTAATTGGTAACAATTATACAGACAACCCGACAACCCATTTATAAAAGTGAGTGAGCTCACAACCCAGCATAAACTACAAGAAAACTAATCATATCCCCCAGGAATCACACACTGATGTAAGAAAGGAAATGGAAGTGTTTTGGTTTAACCTCTTTCCTAGTTTTATCACCCAGAAAGTCAGGGATGCAAATGAGCCTGTACTTGACAGGTTGCCCATTCTCAGATAAAAGTACAATTTGCATTTGTGGCAATTATAAGCTTGAAGAAGTATAATTAAGAGTCTTATGAGAGTGTTCCCTGCCTGTTTTTTCACTATAGTTCTAGTAATACTGCTCCTCTTAAAAATCTCTTTGGTTTCAATTTGAAAGTTGGAGTTTAAATCTGATTCCATACAGTCAACTGGTGAGTTGATTAGGTAGCTTTCTGATCTCTTCAGTCAATCCTAATACCAGGGACTGAGATGACAGCCAGTGGTGATGGTGAAGTGCTGCAGAGCATGCTTGGAACAAGTTCAGCCAGGTTGTACAGTCGCAGAAGCATAAGTTAATTGATTGAGATGCAACTACTTTGATTTGTACACAGGTAACCAAGAGTTGAATTTCTCCCATTTTATGTATTCTTCTTACTCCAAGTAAATTTGGTATATATTTTGGCTTTCCTTTTGGTGAACACAGGTGCAAAAGTCTTGTTTTAGTCCTAATGCAAGTGTATATGACAAGAGCACTGTCACCAGCTGAGCAACTAAAGCATACAGCTACGCTGTTATATTGTACCTATATTGTCTGCTCTTGTTACTATCTTTGTATATACTGCAAAATGATGTGCTTGAACATGTATAATTTAGCCACGTTAACAGAGTTCTATTAAAATAAAAATGGGGGAAAACTCAGAGTGATTAATACCAGGGAGTGGAAAAAAAATATGCCCTCCAGAGACAAAACAGACTCAACGAAAATGCTACAACTCCAAAATAAAAGTGTTTTTGTGCTTATATATATATCTCCATGCTGGTACAAATGACGCATGTGAAAGAAGGCTATATTTAGGGTCTGTACAGGGCCTTTTGTATTGCCGAAGTTCCACATAGATCTGTGGAGTGGCCATGTGGTAAGACAGAGAAATTCTGCACAGGATCAGCCCAAGAACTGGGCTATAGGTTTTGCATTTTAGGATAAAGTCCTGTAACTCCTTTTGTGCCCAGACATTTCAAAGTGACTACTCATAAATGATTGCTACCCTCTGCACACATGAACCTTCATTGTTCAGTAAATGTCTCTCTCTATGGGCAGATTTTATGGCTTTTGTAAACCAAAGTTCAGGTTTTCTGAACCAGATTCTTAGTAATTTCCAATTTCCTAGGTTGGATTAGCAAGGATGAGGCCAAACCTCACCCAAAAAGAATACAGGAATGTTAATTCCAATGTTTGTTGTTCATCTGAGGAGAAACTAGTGGCACTGCACTCAAAGTGTACTTTGAGGTATTTGTCTGGACAAGCAAATCCAACAACTTTGTACTTTTACTGACAACTGGAACTGGGAACCTGTATAAGAGGCAAAAATCTGCTGAATCATGGCACAAGCATTTGCAAGGGTAGATCTGCCTGTTCAGGCAAAATGTTGCCAATAGAAATATGTTAGATTGTAGCAACTGTAGGGTCCATGGATATTCCCAAATCCTTAGCAATCATCTGGTACAGATAAAATCCTCCCTGTCATTCAGCACATAAAAAGAAACTTTCCTGTGGGGTTGCAGAGGGCCACATTCAAGCTGAGTTCTTAGAAGCATCATTATGTGTTTCCAGATATGAAGCTAACCACAGCCATGTGCCCTATCAGGTTTGAATCATCAATGGGGACTGTAACTGGAAAGAAATATTAAAGGATAAAGGGGGCTTGTCAGATTTTAATTTACATGCCGAAACAGCATTTTGTGCTTCCCTACATTTCTCTTCTAGAAATTTACAGAGCCAGAGACCTATTACCATGGCAGATTGTCAAACTAAAAATTTCATCCAGTGTAAAAGTGAATTATTCTCCGATATAAAAGAGGTATTCTGATCATGTTCACTGAATCTGATTCAACTTTGAGGAAGTCTGAACCCAGATCTTTGGTTTTCTGAATAACAGTATGATGCTGCAGTATCTGTAACAAGAGGATGATACAAATAGATGGTGGTAATTCAGATCATTATCATTTTTCTTGGGGTTCTTTTGATTTAACAAAAGAAAGATTAGTCTTTTTACTATTCTGGCCCTTTCCCTAATTATTGTAGTAAAAAGCAAATAAAGAAGTCAACAGAAACTTTTTCACACTAAAAAGCTTCTTTAACTACAAAAGAATTGTTAATATTTGTAGCTCATACTGTTTGAATGCGTTTTTGTTTTTGCACATTTGGGAGCTCTGAGGTCCTTAGCTTTGTTTTAAGTGGTTGTTTCAACTACCATTTTTTCTGATCAGCACGAATAGGATTCATTTTCTCTGGAGCCTCTTTGGAGTTCTGCTCCTCCATCAAGCAGGTAATGTATGAGTATTTCCTCATCCTTATCTCCCACTTGAGCATGAAAACTCCAATATACGCTTTCCAAGACAGTTAGGGTTGGAATTTAGTTCTGTCTCAGGCCAGACTTAACTTATTCTTGTAAGTACATGTGCACACACCAGAGTTCCCTTTGTGCATGACTGATTTTTTTCTTGCTATGTGTTATAGTGGAACATTGTATTGCTCACACATATGTGTATATAAATACATATAAACGTGCACACACAAACGTATATGTCATAGTAGTTGATGTTAGCAAACGTTTAGATAGATGTTGGATTCTTTCCTTACCTGTCTGCAACTACTGTTTTCACCCAAATGTTTCAGTACCGCTAGATCATGTGGCTAAAACTTGGAAATATTTACTATTATTATAGTATTATTATAAAATATTGCTGTCTATAGGCTATGTTAGCTATATTGATATAGTAAATTGAACAGCTCTGCGGAATGTTGCTGAGCACTGGAACATGGTCGCTTACAGTGTTATGGTGTAGAAATGACATGGCTGATCAGAGCTCAGTTTCTACTTTTGATTACTTGATGCAACTAAGAGCTAAAGTGAGAAGTAGCGAAATGGAAAGATGGCTGGAGAATAGTTATGGAAACCAGCTTTTGTCATTTCTCCAAAACATTAGGATGTACCAGCAGTATCAACCTATAGTATTTCAAAGTGTCCCTCCAATCCACTGTCACTGTGGCAGCACAATTATTTGTTTGGCCATATTATAACCTGGACTGGGGAAATGATCCAACTTAAAAAATGTGGAACATAAGTGTGAGAGAATCACTTTTTATTAGAAAGCAGGATCCCCTCACATATTCTTTCAGCATAACTGTGCGGACAGTGAGCTGTGGCACAGAAGTACCATCAGTCAGTATTTCTGTACCTTGGTAAAATATGAAGATTTTTGAGACCTGCATTCTTCAGGCTGTATGAAACTCACAAGGAAAAGTGACCCTTTTCTCATTCTTCTCACTACTACCTCACCTCCCCATGACATCTATATCACCTGCAGAAAGTCATTCTGCAAACACTTCCTTTCCTGGCCTCCCTGATATTCAGTTCACGTTATTTTCCTTTATGTTGCTATTAATGGCTGAAACACCCTGGATACTAACAATTTTCAAGAATTTCCACTTTTCCCCTCTCACTTCTTTGCTCCATAAAATATATTTTTAATTTCAATAAAGAAAGATTATTAGTTCAAGTTTAAAATGACCAGCCCCTTGTCTTCTGTACTTGTATAGTGGTTTGTTGAAACAGCAGAGGAAAGGGAGAGAAATACGCTGTGATGCCCTTTCAGCTTATTTGAAGTCTGTTGCAAAGAAATAGTTGACATTCCTCCCTGGGTTTTCTGGCACTTTTTTGTGAAAGGAGCAGTTGCTGTTTTTAACATACCTGGATTTTCTCTTCTTCCATCTAATGGTGAATAAGTGACTTATGAGGAAGGGAGTGTAACTTAATGGTAAAGATGGCTCTATACTGTTTAGAAGTTTTCTTGTGTAGTTCTGCCCCTGAATCAAAATGGTTTTATCTATGAGAAAAGTGTGTGCTTGGTATATGGCTGCAACTGAAGCTAATGTAATTGTGCCTGCATGCACCAGAGCTGGAGTTGCCCCCCCCCCAGTCTGGAAATCAGAATCCCTAGGCATAGCCTGTTAGTTTATACCTGACAGTGTAAATTTGCCTGCTTATGCTATGCAATGATATACATTTAGTCAAATCATTCATATCTAAGCTTTCCCCTCCCCTTTTTGTTTGTTTGTTTTTTTGCTAGGAAAAGCACAGAAGAAGAATATTTATTTCTCATCTTTAGCAAAAAGTGCTAGAACCCTAATTCCTGAGGCATGATGCTGTTCAAACACAGAAACAAGTGATGGCCTCTGCCTGAAAGAGCATTAGGAGTTAGAAGCCAAATGTGGATGCGGAAAGATAAGGCTGAGACGAGGTGAGGTGCACCTTTAGAGGTGCAAATGGCCAACTTTGTAGGTTGGATTTTGCCAAAGGCAACAGCTCACTGTTTTGCAAGAGCTGTGATATTTGGTGGTGCTGATTTTGCTCATTAAAACTCTTTGGACTCTGGTAAAGATTAAGTAGGCTTTTTGTTTAATATGTCCCTCAGGTGGAGGGCAAAGGAGGCCTCCTGGATTCCCAGAGAGACCAAAAGAAGTCTGTCCTCAAGGTCCTAGTATTCAGTATTGTCCATTCACATATAATGTAAATGGTAATATATTCACATCATATATTCAATATGAAGGTGCTTGTGCCTTGCACAGAAAGGAACAGAAACTGAATGCTGGTACTGCAACTTCTTTCAGGTAGGAGTCAAGAGGTGGGGACTCATAACTTGCATGTTTGATGGCATTACCTGAACCATCCCTGCCAAGTTCAGGCAACACATTAACTGTACAGGAACCTCTGTGTTACTGACTGAAAAATTTCCACATCTGTGCTGAACAGTGGGGTCTAAGAGGATACCCCGGGTCAATTGCTGTTACATGCTGTCAGCTAGACACTTAAAAATGGAGTCAGCTTTCACTGATGGAGCTCTTGAATTGGAGTCAGGAGATTTGGGGTTCTGTTTCTCATTCTGTTATGGACCTGCAGTAATATCTTGAGTAAGTCCATTATCTGTTGTGTGTTGAGATTACAAGACTTCTTTTCCTTCAAGCCCAGATTAATACTTCACAAACCAAGATTGCTGGAAGCATAATAGGGTGGGATTCTGTCCTTCACCTGAAGAGGTGGCCTTTTTGAAAGTGTTAAAACTGTGAGCAGTACAGCGAACTATGGCAAAAAAACAGGGGCTCCTTGATTCCAGGTTGTTTCAACACTAAGCTTATATGGCCTTCAGAACATTTGCTAATTCTTAATAAATAATAGATGGGTAAAGGACTAAGGGTTTATCCATGTAGCTACACAGTACTTAATCTGCTACTTAACAGAGTTAGGAAATTGATTTCATAATAGTTGGATTCCTGCCCTAGATTACTAATTGATTACTCTTAACACTCAGTCATTGACCTTTCAAATTATAATTAATAAGGGAATTTACATCTGATGATATTTTAAAATATTTTAGATCTTACTGTTTATCCAGACCAGCTGAATAAATGTTCTAAAAAGTTGCTGGGATTTGATGAAGCTGAAATAAACCCAAGCCCACTGTTTTTTGTCAATGTGCTGCTAAAAAAACTTTAACTTCAGATATTTTACTTTTCTTGAAGTTGCAGATAGAAAAAATTTATCTGCTTTGGTTTCTGATCTTAGAAAGTGCTTGGCACTTCCTCTGAGGACTGGGTACTCCTGGTCACTCTGAGATCTTCAGAAGCTCACATTACAGAGGCAATTCTTCTATGATTTATTTGGTGGAAAAAAAAAAAAGCCTCACATGTCTAACAGGGGTTTGTTACTAGAGATGATCAGAGAAGATCAGTACTTCTACACTGTCATGGTATCGTTTGGTCTGCATAAAAACTGCTTTGTTGTTGATCTTGCAGTTCTTACATATGTGTTACATGTGTATTCAACTGTACTGTACTGCTCACCTGAGAAGGTGAGCTTCAAAGGTACAATGGTAGCCTGAGGAGCCAAGACAGGCCTCCAATCTCAAACATTTGGTTTGAAGCATTCAATCTCAGGACTGAGCATCTACACTCTGAGCGTGAACTCTAAGGTGTAAAGATAGTGCTAAGATTCTGTTCATACTCCAAGGTTTAAAATAACTGCTGGGGACTCAAGTGTTTGAGAGGCATCTATTTAGAAGCCAGCAAAGAGCATTCAGCTAGATCTTATGATAAGAAAGACTTCAATTAGCGTAGTGTTCCCTGTACGACACTATGGTTTCCTTTTAGGAGCTAGCATAATTTATGCACAGAGATAATGTGGACAAAACATATTTCATCAGAGACATGCATCCATAACTGACTGGTCTGTATTATCCAAACCATTTCTTATAATGCAGGTCTATTTTTTCTGGTTGAAGAGAGCCTGCAGAATGGGATGCAGAGGAACACAGGCTTTAAAAAGGGAATTTATTTTTGTGCTTGTAGCTGACTTGCTCATCAACAGACTTTGCTTCTTGCATTGCAGGAGTGTGTTGATTTGACTGCCAAAATGTACATTAATGTGAGAAAATTCCCAAGTAAGTTTTTTTTGTTGTTTACAATTAGTGTAGAGACAAGTTTAACTTTGCGTTTAAACTTGTTTTAAAAAAAAAAAAAACAGTCTTGAGGTATAACTTAACATTACTGTTACAAAAACTTATATTTGAAAAGTTAGCATCTTTTTAACAGGGCCAGAGTGTGTAATATGTATTGGTTTTTTTTGGGGGGGAGGCAGTAGAAAATTCACCGAAATAACACTTTTCATTACAACTGCTAGAACTGCCTACTTTACATGAGATTACCCTTCTTTCCTCAGAAGGTTTTGCTGGGGACTGACCCTTTAAAGGTTGCAAAATGAAGCGTCCCTACTTTTGAAAGGGACATTTGCAGGTGAGTGCTTCTCTTTCTTCCAGGTGGTGATTTTAGCTCCATGTGTTTTTTTTTCTCAGTTCAAATTCCTTTTCCTTAGGAGTTGGTATTTTCCTGTGTAAAAACTATAGGCAGAGCTGCCACAACTTCTTATACAAAGATCTACCCAACATTCCCCATTCCAATTATTTCCTGTATTCAGTTCCTAAAAACTTTGCTAAACTTCAGCTGTTTGAGCTGACATTTCTCCTCTCAAGTGTGTCTCCAGGAATCAGAGAGGAGTTTCATCAGAAGGGGTTCAAGGAAGTCAGGAGAGAAACCCACCTTTTTTTGCCAGAGTTATGACATGGATGGAAACCTCATTGTTAGCCAGTGTCTAGGTGTGGCTCAGACCAAGAGTACACGAGGAACTGGGTGACTGGGGCGTGAGAAACTGAAAGGCAACAGCCTGCCAAAGATATTGGGACCAAGAGGAATGACAGAGGATGAAGGCAGGGGTGTTGTGAAAATAAATGTGTGGTTAAAGCACTCGGTTTCTATGGTGATGTGCAACACAAAATAGCCTACTGAGGAAATGAATTCTGCCCTCACAGCAAGATTTTCAGTCGGGTGCAGTAAATAAAAGAATGCGCCACACCTTTCTGAGTGAGAGAGAGAAAATATCCAATATCTGAGGGAGGGTCTCTGTAGGAAAAAGAATAAGTGGTCATGTAATTAGATCTGGTGTCATAATACATATGCACAAGCAGGCAGCATTATGATGGAACAGGCGACCTTAACTCTGGCATTTTGCTAACTTTCAGTGTTCGATTTTTTTGAACTTTGTGTTCTTTATTATGGCTTTTTTTGAATATGTTATACATATGTAAATAAATATCCTGGGCTGGAGCCAAGGCTGCAGTGTGACAGCTAGCAGACTTTAAATCAAATTATCTTGCATCTAAATTGAGTTTTCAGTTAGATTGAACTACTAACATTATAAAAATGTACCTTTTTAGCTTCTTAAAATATTTCTCTCAAGATTATTGCAAGTTACCACAAACGGATTGAGTTCTGAATTTATTCGTATTCTTAATGTTCAACCAGTAATCTGTGTAAATTCATTTTAGTCTGTGGTTTTTTTTCATATGGTTGCTGCAAGTTATTCATGCCATATGATCATTCATTGGTTTTGCACATTATTCTTTTTGTTTCCTTATGGAAAGCTTAAGATTGAAAAATGTTCTATCTTGTTCTGTTTCCAAGTTGCCTGAAGATTTCTAACTGTTACTTCTATACTGTAAAATAAGAGCTTTTTTCCTGAGAATGTAGAGCTTGACTGCATGTATCCATGGTTTACATGAGATAGGAGTGCTCTGCTAATACTCCTTGTTATGTGAATAGACTACTCTTATGCCCCTTTCTGCTCTCCCCTTGTACGCACCATAAGTACACACGTGGTGTTTGCATCTTCTGCTGTGAGCATCTTCATTCATGTACATTCACATTGTTATCCAAAAGTCTCACAAAGAATGTTTTGCTGACATGAGCACTTAAAATCTGTGTCTTGCTTTTGATCCATGCATAGTCCTACTGCTGGCTCCCTGTGAGCAGTAAGGCATGAACATAAGTGCTAACAGGATCAAGGCCTAAGTAAACAAACAGGGTGGCAAATACCAGTGGAATGAATCAACAGAAGAAATAATTAACAAGGGAATAGTATTTGCAAATAAATTTTGATGTATTTGCCTAACACTATTAAATAAAAGATCTGGAAAAATAATTGGTCTGATTATCTGACAAGTGAGCAAAACTGCCAATAGTCAGTACCATTTAAGCTTGGAATTAGTTAGTCATAGCAGACTGAAGGGTAAAAGATTAAAGTACCAATGCTAAATGCCAAAAGTAACTGCAGATTAAAAAGAAAAAAAATAATATTCTGTTTTCTCTCTCTGGCCTCCTTGTTCCTCCTCATCAGGTATTGATTTTGATTTTATTTTAAATAATCTTTAAGACATCAAGGGCATCAGGACTTTATAGCTTTAGAGTGCTAGCTATGCCTTTCACACTGAAGTGAAAAGAGCTTGCCTTTGAAGTATATTCATGGTTCAGAAAGGAACCCCCCCCCCCCATTTTTAAAATAGAGTTTTCTCTCCTCTTGAGCTTTGTGTCAGCCTTGAGGGGGATGCTGCTAACTCAGAGACAGATGGAAAGATACATTTAACAAGTGAAAGATTTGAATGAAATTCTTGCTCCCACCCAATTCTTTCTACACTACATAGTGTGGATTGCACTGCATGTAGTGTGCTCCTTAGTCACTGTCAATGCTCCTATTTACTTCTCAGAGTGCAGAATCAGGAAGATTACAAATTGTATGATTACATTTTTATGTCAGCCAGACATTTGTCCGATGGCTTCTCTCACTTGTGCTGGCATAAGAGTAAGAAATACTATTTGTCATTCAAATGCATCTCATCTTAAAAGTATATTGTGACAGCAGCATGGTGGCATGTTCTGCTAGTAAAGAATGCTCTATTTGAAAGGTTGCCTAAATACTGAATGGATTAGGCATTCCGCTTAAGCATACTGGTGTTGCTTACTCTCCTAGGGTGCGGGAGACAGGTTTTATTCTTTCTTCTTGCTGAGGGGATTCAAGCTGATCTATAGAAAGATGGCATTAGTCAGCTGATCAGCAGTATCTTCTCTCTGTACAAGGCAGCAACTCTGACTATCTCTACAAGACTTGCAAGAACTTAGCTAGAACAGGAGCCCTTTCCTTGGTGAGATCAACAGTTTATCAGCTGCTTCATGCCTCTGTGGGAGAATCCCAGGGAGTTCCCTGTGAGTGTTGCTGCCTTGAAGGCTTCTCTTTGCATGGCCAAGTGGGCATATAATGCTGTTGAGAATAGAAAAATGGTAACATGGTGACCTTCTGCAGACTGTCTCACTTCAGCTACTGTGTGTTTTGATTACTGCAGGAGTGGAGCAGTGAGTTTACTTTTCTTTCTGAAAACTGCTTGGGAGGTCCAGGCTGATCTAAACTGAGAGACATTTAGTCTATATACCCAGAGCCATTCTCACATAGCCTACTGTAGGTGCCAAACTCATCTACCATGGTTATCATGGTGTCAAAGCTCAAGAGACCATGGAGCAATTCAGAATCCCTAGTCAGGGCTGCCTCCATGGACAGTTGGTAGTGCTGTGACATCTTTAACAGAGATGCTGAGTGGGGTCAACAGTGACACAGTCCTCTCTTCTGTACAGCACAAAGTGTCTATTGGAGCCTTCCCCAGAATAATAACATCTCCTCATGTAAGATTTTGTTTTTATATAAAAAATTTTCATGCTTTTTTTTATTTTTTGTGCTGATGGAAAATATGAAATCAGGGAAGTCTCTCTGCTTTGAAAGTATGCTGTGATTATAACAGTAGTGTCTGCCCGTTGGGGAACTTGGCTATTTGCTTGTCAGTGTTTGTTTGAATTAAGTTGTAGTAGTAGAGAGCTACGAGATTTTTTACATGAATAAAATAAAATGATTGAATAAGGTTGATATTTTTAAACCTATCGTTTCTTTGTCATAGGTATGAAAGCTGCATCATTAATATTCTCTATATAGTAGATAGTTTTATGAGGAAAAAAGCTTTTCCAATCATAAGATTTACAATTCCTTTGTCTGACTTTATGAAACAATATTAATTTCTCAAGCTACTGCCTAAAAGAAAACATGTCACTGTTGATTTATAGCCTTTGGTCAAATACTCGCATAGAGTTTGATCCATCTGCTAGATTGTACAAATTTTTAGAAAGATTAATTGGAGCATGTAAATTACATCTTGTTGAGGTTTCTCCTTGTATAACTATGCATCTGTCAGATAATTACGCTGATTAAATTTGTGAAAGAAAAAGAATCCTAACTAGATGTAAGAATAAATGTTTTCTGCTGCTATAGCAATTAAAATCTTCAGTTGAGGCAACAACTTAAGGAAGCACTGAATTTTTTACGCTTAACAAAAAGGGAATGTTTCCATGAAACTGCCCATGAGATTTTTCAGAAATCAAAGTATTTATCTTAATGAAATGCAACAAATATCTTAGTTTCATGTTTTTTCTAAGTTTCTCTCAGCTCTTATAGAAATACAGTGCTTTGAACAAAAAGTTGTTCACCTGTTTTCTGTAATGATATGTTCAGGTGTGTAATGTCAAACCTGTAGCAGTAAATGTTACACAGTAGTGAGTTTATGGACTGAATTGTTATATTTATTTAGGGAGCAATAGAGTCCTTAACTAACAGCAGAATAGGAAACAATAGGAATCTCATAGGGTCTCATATTTTATGGAAAGCAGATGGAGCTAATAGACCCTTTCCATAAAGTCTAACTCCCTAAAGACTGATCTAAACTTCTCAGCAAATGTTTAATGCATACTGAAATTTGCTACCATGAACTAATTTATTTATCAAACAAATATTAAAACATATTGGTTCTAAGTGAGGAGAGAGTAGGTCTGGGACTTAAAAATTGAGTGTATAATTTTGCCATTTACAGAGTAGTACTGGGGAAATACAGCATGAATGTGCTAAAGCATAGGAGTGTGGTAGGCATGCAGAGACCAAGAACAAGGACAGAGTCAAATCTGTCATTGGTTAGAACTGTTTGACTTTTGCTTTCAGCTTCAGTGAGAGAAAACGTCCTAGACCCACTATGGCATCGTAACTAGTGTCAACTACAACCAGGGATCAGTAATTGAGCAAAGGGTAGGAGCTGATATCGGTCTGGTTTCGTTTGAACATTGTTTCTTTGTGCTAATCAGAAACAGATCTTTCCCTTTTACTTACTATGGCAAGAACATCTCTCCTAAAGGATCATTCTGATTAAATTAATATTTAAAATAAAGTAAAAAGGTCATTCTGTTGAATAGTGAGAAGGTGAGAGAATAAAATGTACAATAATAATTACCCACTAACAGCACAGGCCTGAGTTCTTCATACATTAATGTGAATAGTTCCAGTAATTGCAGTGAAACTACTTACGGCAGCAAAGTATTTGCTTACAAATTGTGGCTGTGTTGATTTTTTTTTTCTGTTGCCATGTCTCTACAGCTGTATGAGACACAGGAAATGTAAAGCTCTGTCGTTCGTTTTCATTCTTCAGTTTTTTTTTTTTTCCGAAATAACACTGTATTGAAAAAAGGTCTTCAAAATATTTGTCTGTAAAATTCTAGGTTCACCATGAACACAGTTCAGCTAGTTCAAATCTCTCTATATGTCTGTTGAACTTCTCTAGAAAGTGAGGACAAAACTATTCTCTTGGGCAGACATATGAGGAGAAGTTCAAAAGATTCTAGCGGTTTCTAAGGATCAGGCACTAAATGTATTTTATCTACAAATTTCAGTGGGAATTAGTATAGAAATTTGGACATAGATAAACATCCTTGTGGAACAGACCCTAAATGAATTCCAGAGAAATGACTAAAACGGATAGTGCAAACATGTCAGATTTCTAGGTATCTTAAATTTTAATACATGCATAACATGAGCTAAGTAAAAATAGCATTATAAAATAGATTTTTATTTAGCTGTTTATTGTACTTTAAAAAATGGTATGCTTATGTTTCTGACTGTGTACATTAAGACAATTTTAGATAACTGATCCAAAGACCACAACCCCCAAATTCTTCTTATAGAAGAATACAAGATCCTTCTCTTTGGATGCTCAGAAAACTTTATTGTTTTTACTGTAGTTCAGCACTGGGAATGGTATGTTCTGTTTAGTCTTCTAACTAGTTTTCAACAAAAATTTCAAGAAAATCACTCAAAATCCTGTAGCTATCTTTAAGTGACACGTTCTTTTCAGGGCCAATTTTTCCATAGTTTACTTTGACACTGGAGTAACTCCACCTTTGATAGTCTAATAATTTGTTGTAATCTGTCTTCATCTTTTGAGTAAAATATATGCTTACTGAAATGCCATGTCAAGGATATGTCTGACCCAATCTGTATCTTATGTTTGTGTATGTGGAATATCCATAATTCCTAGACTATTATTTTATTTTTATATAGAATTCAGGAGTTTGCAGTCCACTTGCTTGTAATTCATGGCACGCTGAAATTTAGTCTTGCTGAATTACCTCTCAGTCATGAATGGCTCAACGCTATTTCTGGATAGAAGAACAGAAAAATTGGAGTCAATTGGGTTTTTACAGTAAACTTGAGGAAAAACTCAGCTTCTAATAAAAGAGTAACTACGACTAGATTATTTCAATGTGCGTAACAGTATATTTAAGATAAATTAGTTATTTTTAGTCCTGTCTATCATAAGGAATTTTACATGACAGCTGGCTGATGAGGCGTAAATTGGCATTCTTCAGTGTAACTGAGACGACTCTTCCTTGCTTCTAGTCTTTACAGTCCCTTCTAAATCTGACAGCTCAACAAAGGTGACCGGTTTCTTTGGCTTTTAGAAGAGTTCAGGTGATCTAAGCCCAACAGCTGTGTGTTTTCTCCCATGAACATCTGGCACTCATTGTGGTATGTATTGTTATATGTTTTGTTTTACGTGTGCCAATACTTCCTTAAAGCTACTAGAAGGCCAAAGTTTATTTTGGCTGAGTAGTCAACTATTTAGAATACACAATAATTTAAAACTGTTCATTTCCCTCCAAACTCCTACAGCTGTTTTGATAAGTTATAAAGCAAAGAGGAAAACCTAGACATGACTGCAACTATAAGATGGATTCTCTGATGTATCTGCAGTGGGCTCACAGCTTGGGTGGTTGCAGGTCACGTATATAAAAGAAAAGGGATCATTTCACACTGGTATCCATCATTAGTAGTAACTTAGGACAAATATTAATATTAGTGAAATCAAAGCTCCTTGAGTTTTAAATGGGCTAGTTATGTGTAATAAACTACTTAAAACATGATGAATAGCTTTAAAATTGTAGCCTCTTCAGCAATTAAATGTCTGTTAAAGAAATTTCTGGATCTCCTTAATCACTGGAATGGCTTCTCTAAAATTCAAAGTATTAAGATGAATACACTTGCAGCAGTAAGAGACAACCGGCTGTTTGTTAAAATATGGAAGCTTTTCCTAAGTATTGCACATATGACAGATGGTTCTGGGGTATTCTTCTATATTACTAATAATGTCTAAATAATTTATGACTGTAACAGCTTCTCATAGATTCTGACAGGGGTACCGAAAAGTTCTTAAATAAGAATCTCCACAGAGATCATAAACTTATTCAACTTTAAGCAATGAATTAAGCCTTCAGTCCAACTATGGTTCCTGAAAGAAAAAGATTAAGTCACAAAAGGTCTGCTAGTGGGTCACTAAAGAGAAACTATTCCAGTCTGTTCTGCAGGTATTCACGTTTAATGTCACAGTGCGAATTTACCTAATAGTCTGTAATGAAAACTTCAGGTGGTGTATTCTGTTGTTAGTTTTCACTCATTCATCACAAATTACAGAACTGCTCAATTCTGTGCAAAATGGAAACAGTCCATTCCTCATTGAATTTAATGCTTAAAGATGGAAAGAGTATATGTATTGAGAAACCCACTGGAAGGATTAACTTTCAAGTTATATTTTTACACAGAAGATGGAATTGATTCAGGAGTGAGAGTGGCATCATATTTATCATAAACTCTAGTTCTGTTTCACTTTTATGAAATGCTTCATGGTGTGCATTGGACCAACCATTCCAGAGCTATAGTCCCTGGAGGACTTGCCATCTTTGGGTACAATCTAGGACAAAAGAGGCAGCTTAGTACAATATAGAAGCCTGCTAGCAATTATATGTAGTGAGGAGAAATTAGTTTGGCACAGGAGTATTTTTAAGGGGATTCTGCCCTTTCTATTTGGAAGCTACATTAACTGTTTATGGTAGTGTGGGAAAAAGCCACAGTCAGAAATAAATATGAGATGGGACAGCTAAAAGATACTGCTGTCTGGGTGAAGGAATGATTTGGCTGTTAAGCGGGGATGATGATGTCTAGTGCCTTGAAGGTAATGAGAAGTTTTTGTTGGAAGTGCTTAAGATAAGGGTGTTAGGAGAAAACAGTAGTGCATGTTTGTGTTAAATGCACCAGAAGGGAGAGACATGGGAAAGTTGGTTGTATTTTAAGTGTTCCTGCATTGTACTTATGCTTTCAAAGCTGTTATTCTGCCTCTTTGGGAAAAAATATTTAGAAATATTTATAAACTATTCAGTGAACTTGATGTTTAGGTCTTTTAGAGCCTAGAAAAATAAAAGAAGTAGTAGCAATACTGTTGACATAGTTCAACCCTTGTATACTTAAATTGTAAACTCATGGAGAAAGAACCGTGCAGGGATATGTTTGCACAGTGCCTGATACAGGGGATTCCTGGCTTCTGTATCTTATACTACAAATAGCAGACAAGAAACATGGCTACATTACAGTGCCTGCATTTTAAAATTATAGTTCAGACAGTGATCAAACTGGTGGTAAAATGGGCTTTTAGTCTGTTTTTCCACATGTATAATTTGAAATTAAATCCTCAGATAAGCTAGAGGAGGTACAGATGTAGAGGAAGCAGATGACTGGAGATCAGAGGCCAGATAGTCAGTGGAGGCAGGTAGCGAATTGGTTCTGGGGTTTCCTTTGTTTCATCCATATATATCTGTAACCCATACAACTGCAAAATTACGCTTGTTTGGCCAACAGCTGCCTCCCTGTTCTCTCCCCCATGGCCTTTCTAGTCATGCAAACTACAGCTGTAGAGCTGGTAGCATGCAACTCCAAGGCTAACCTTAGCACACCTATGCTTCCTCTCTTCAGTACCTGCATGTACCCTTGATCCCAGGAAGAAAAGGTTATTGCTAAAGCCTTATCTATTTTTAAGTGCTTTTGCGGCTGTTTTACTTAAGACATACCTGAAATATTATACCAAAAGATACAGAACGGTATCTTTCTTTATCCAGCAAAAAAAAAAAATTTTTTTTCTAATGATAAGATGAGCAGATAAAATCTTTGAGATAGCACAGTCAAGCCATTTATTTGGAATTTGTTCCCAAGTTTTTCCTGCTCTCCCATCTGTAGAATTGGAAGAGAGGGACTTGCATTTTTTGTGCTGGGGAGATGTAAAGTAAATGTTTCCATGACAATATGCATTCTGGTCAGCCTTGTTAAAATTCAGCTTCTTCCATTCAGGAATCACAGAGAAGACCTCAGCTCTGCTATTCTGCTTGCCCTGCTCATGCAGGAATTCCAAAGGGCTCTGCCCACATAAGGAGAGCAAAGAGTATCAGAGATGAAACCCAGTGTGCATGTGTAAGAGAAGAATTTTGCTTAAGGCATCTGAAGTATTGTGGGGGGCTTAAGATAAAAGTTGTTTTTGTGTTTGGAGTGCAGCTGTGGAATATCTGACCTAAGGCTTAATAGCTCCTAGGGACTTCATCATTTGGTGGTATAAAGTTTCAAGAACACTGATTCTGCACTGCTAACATTTCAGATGCGATGGATGTAGCCTCTAGTTCTTTGGCTGAATTTTCTGGAGGGTATGAATTCAAAGGTGTTTCTCCTCATTTTATCAGATAACAGAGACTGATCCTTTTCGTGAGGATGAATTTTAAGTATTGCTTCTTAAAATTCTCTTTTTTCACAAAACCTACAAAAAGAGTAACAATTAAGCATATGACATGCTGAGACTGCTGCACTTCAGGATGACCAGTTCAGGTTTCTTTTTACTTTCTTGTCTGTCCCTCTGCATTGGTCTGTACCTTCTTGTCTGCTTGAACTGTAGGGTTTTTGTGGTAGGGGTTGTTCTGCCCACAGTCAGGTTACACCTAACATGCTGATGTCCAAGTCCAGCACTTGTGTTCCCCACAGCTAATATAAATACAAACAAAGATGGTTTTAAGCATACTTCAGGAACTATGGTCGGCAGCTCTCACTCTGCAGCTGCCTGTAATTGGTGTTGCTTACATGTATAGGCCAAATCCTCACAGTGTAATTCCTCTTGTATGTGTATTTATGCTCATATCACTCTCACCACAGTGCTTCACCTCACCAGAGACTTGGGGCTATATTCTTTCCAGAGCAGAGCAAAAAGTTGTTCCCTGCCTCAGAGGGATGCACAGTCTAAAGAAGTACACTTTGCCAGATCAGGCCAAACTGCAAAAATGGTGCTTGTGGTATTTTGTCTGTGGCTTTGCTTTGCTATTTTATAGCCACCATGCAGAGGTTATATTAGCTGGTAGACTGATTGCTTCAAAAATGGCTATATTCATTAAGAGTCCCAGATGAAGTTTTAATTCAATCAGCTGTGTGAGCTCTCTCAACACTGGGCACTTTCTCCATAGTCGGATACAAAATCCTTCTGCAGTGGCTCAGTATCCCAAATGCTGCACAAGTTTCTTGTAAAAACATTCTTCTGTGCTGTTTGAAAATAAACTCAGTTCCCATATCTCTGTAAACAGGTTGACACCTTCTCCCAAGTATTTAAATGAGGGAAGGGAGAACTTGTTTTGTCTGTTTTCAAACCCATTCAGATATTGTGGCTTTCAAGGTTCAGCTCAAGCTTGAACATTGCTGGATTTGTGTTTCATTTCAAGACTGTGGTAAAGGGGCAGAGAAAAAAATCCAGTTAAAATATAAAGCAAAAAAGGCAGTGGAGCATTTCTCCCTCTGGAAAAACAAATGCAGAGGTTGTGAGGGATAAAGAAACAGGACTAGGAAGAAGAGAAATTCATTTGAAAATGTCAGTGCTTTCTGTATTATACAGAACAGTCACTGTGCTGGGTTTGGAAAGGTTTCCCTGTCCATGAAGAACAGGTTTCCATTTTACTAGACAATTAAAAAATAAATTGTCCCCAACATAATAAAGAAAAGGTTTACAAAAAGAAGAAGATTTTTTTTTTGAAAACTTTAATCATTCTTACTACCACTATTCACCAGGAAGATTTTCACAAACTTTTTGCCTTGGGAAAAGTTGTCCATCTCTTCCTCAAATCCTTTAATCAGGGCAGAAACTCTGTATTAGCTCTACTGCTATTTCTGCTCCAAACATGACTGAAATCTGCACATTTTCATTTGTTTTTCTGTATTTTCTCAATGTTACAAGTTAGTAGTTGCTGGCTGTCCAAGTTTGGCTTGCTAAGATGGAATAGAACTAATTTTTATCACTTACATTACCGTCTATCTTTTCCGCATCTCTTGCCCTGTCTTAACACATAATGTGATATATGGCAATTGTTGTGCTATTTGCTAAATTTCCTTAGTAAAAATAAATAAATAAACCGGGAAGTATGTTTTACCTGCTTGTTTGCAACAAGTTGCTTATATACCTTATTTGTGACAAGTATATCATGACTTGTTGCTCATTTTATCTACAGTTCAGCTAAATCCAAAGGATTGACTGGGAACAGCTGAAGGCTGGAAACTTGTTCTTCTTTCAACTCGGCTTTTATCTGAACACTGAATGCTTTGTCTTGCATTGTGGGATCCCTGTTCTGTTCAGATGCACAGCCAGTGAAATGTTGGAATGTGGAAGCTCTTGGAAAGAAGAATGGAAAATTACAGGATTGATACATAAATTAATACACAGATGCACCTGGTTCTTCCCTCCAAATACTTTCTATTTAGGACCTTAATGATTTCTCTTTTTGCAGACAAACTAGTCAGGCAGGATTGTCATTTTGTGCCCACATCTAGTGTTTCTGTACCTACTTAAGCATGGCGAGGGAGTGGATATGGCGAGGGAGGGCGTATGGATAACCATACTTTTTGACTTCCAGTGTCAAAAGCTGATGAGGTCCATTAATCTTTTCGTCACCTGCCCCTAGATCTTACTTTCATCATGTATTATAACTGAGGTGTAATATAGCAGCACACCTATCTCTGTATTGACCTTGATACTATAACCCAGAAATGGTATTTGGGGCAATGGTGTTCTGAGTAGCTTCCAGTGATTAATCCTTTTTTTTTTCCCTCCCCCAAATGGCAGTTGTTTATATCATTGGTAGCGCTTGCAGTTCTGACCAGCCTTTTCTTATCAGTCAAGTCCTTTTTCAACACCTGGACCTGGCAATGGATTTCATGCATCAATGCCTGAGAGCTATTTTACAGCCATTAGCCACGCCAGTGCTTACAAATGTAAATGCTACACTCTAAGAAGCATCCTGCTCCTCAGGGCCCATATTCCTCTTCCTTCCCCTCCCTTTCCCTGTCCCTATTCCCTCTAATTTTAAAGTAACCCCCAAGAGTCAGACTAGCCTGGGATCTTTGGCAATCTGTACTGACTTTCCAGTTTCCAACTGTACATTGACTTCCAGTAAAAAAGGGGGAAAAAAAAAGAGAGAGAGAAAGGATTTTTACTTTATTGAGGCTGGCTTAAACATCTGCTTACTGTTGGCACTATCTCGACGTGGAAATTTAACAATGCTATACTCCGAGTTGGCCAGTAGGTGTCAAAATAACCTGCCATTTGAACACTGCAGTGTGTTCCTTGTGGAAAACTGATAATCTTTTGTCTTGTCTACATTTTATGAAGAGCTAGGGTCAGCGAATGTCTTGTATCCTTTGCCCAAGAACAGAGCTGAAGTTGCGGTAACTTACCAAGGATTTGGCACTGGTGTCAAGAAAAATATGATAGGTACTGTCTCAAATCTGGTGGAACCAGTAGAGACTTTCCAGGCTAGTAATGCTGTGGAAAACTATGTGCTTCCCCAGCTGCCCTTCCCTCTCCCCTAGCAGTATTTAGCAAACTGTACATATGCTTTCTAATAGTCTAAGTTTTGCTCCCGTAAGTTCAAATGCTTTATTTTGTTGATCTTGGTGGCTCTTTTTTATTTCTTTGTCCCACCACATTTGACCTAACCTAATTTTCCTGAGCTTTTTTGTACCTGTGAGCAGACCCAAAGAGAAGGGTTTTGCCCTCAGAGGTGCAAGGTGGTTTCTGCTGCCTTTGGCACTCGGTAAGACTAAGAAGTCACTAAGAAGTGAAATAGTTTAGCTGTTCCATTCTATGTTTCACTGAAAAGTTAGGCAGCCCCTGTGCTTAGTACATTTGGATTATGAACAATTTTCATTTTCTTCAAGCAATTTACTTTAAAAAAAATATTGAAAAAGTGGTTTTATACAGTCTTCAAAATCAGCAGCTCATATAACATTCACATATGTGTTTATTTCTTTCAGCCTGAAATGTTCCTATTTATTAATGCATATGAGTACATTCTGCGGTCTCAATTTACCAATATGAAGGTAGGCACAGATTTGCTGTCCTAAAACTAAATATGTTTGTACAATTTTACTTGGGTATTGGGAAGAAAAATGTTTACCTGGGTCCATAACTGTAGATTTTATAAACCACTTTTTGCCCTTCAGTTACTGGTGAAACAGAGTTTAAAAAAAAAAAAAAAAAAAAAAGAGCAAGGAACAGAGATTTTTACCTGTTGTCTTTGGGAATGGATTTTTATCTGATTTTCTAGTTTCCTTGAAATGTTGTAGGTGACTCTGTATATGGATGACCTGATTTTTGTGAAGCGCCAAGAACCTATGACTGTTATCATTGGTTTCAGTTTATTTCAGGTTTGGTCCACCCACATGTGGCAAAACAGGCAGCCTTTTAGCTTCAGTGAGGATTCCAGACATAGGTTTGGTGGGAAGATTGCTCTTCTGAAAATCAGACCCCCCAGGTCTGTTTATGATGGTTATGACAGAACAGTTGATGAGAGAACTAGTGACTTAGCAAAGGCTTCACTGGGGAAAATTATTCTGCTTTCCTTTGGGGCAGCACTGAGAGAACAACTGTGACAAGAACAGATGGATGCAACATGGACATAAATGCAGTTAGTCTGGAAAATAGAAGGTTCCAACCTTTCCGAGCAGTGAATTTCTGAAACAGTCTTCTAACAAAATGGACAGTGAAAACAAAACCTATGCAAACAAAACAAACCCTGGGTTATTTGGGGTGAATTATACGAAAACAATTGCATGAAGTGGTGCTTGTGATAACCAGGGCTGGATCTGTTGACCTGAAGGGTCTTTCTAAGCCTATGTTTCTATTGTAAACAATATGTAAAGCTTTGGGCTATTTCTCTGGTGCTACAAAAGTGCCTATGTTCATGCCACAGAGTAGTCTAATGCTAGGTACCACGTTAGCTTAGATGAGCAGTTGCTTGAATTCTGGTTGTTTCTATCTGTAACACAGTGTGTCACAGTAGCAGGAATGCAAGACTGGAGCATGTTGCACAGAATGGTGGGTATGTCAAAAGCAGGGTTGCTTGATGTTGTTTTAGCCTATACTAATTCTTTGGTTTGTGTTCATGGGTTGTCACTGTGTGGCTTCCTCCTTACCACTTTATGTTTGCAGGTGATTCTGGCGGAAAATGTCTCCTCTGTCAGCATGAGATCAAAACTAGTAGAAAATAGTAAAATATGGGGGAGGGGGGGTTAATCAAGCCTAAAAATGTCCAGAAAGAGAGTCTAACAGGAGATGTATAAAAGTACAAGGACAAATCAAAGCTAGCCTCCTTAACTGGGCCTAGTGATCAGGCTGGGATTTGATTTGAACTAGAGAACTCTAATCAGTGAGATCTTAGAAGAAGTCACACATCTTGTGGAACTATTGGTATGCTGGATTAGTAAGTAAAACATAATTAATTAACTTTTGTGAGGTTTTAAACTGAAAAACAATGCTTTGATGTAGGATTGACTCTTCCCCTTTTAGCTTTCACTCTTTTCAGATGAGTTTCTGATCCTTAATGTCATGTTACAGTAACAACAAAAAGGTGTCTTTTTAATACCTTATATTAACTGCCAGTAATAACACTGGCCCATAATGAAGCCAGCAAATACTGAAATTTGAACAATTTATGAAGTCAGTAGAAAATTTGTGACCACATATTCAAGTGAATAGGCTTTTCTTATATAATAATCACCCTACTCTTATAAGAAGCAGATGCAATTTCAAAGCAATAGAAAATGTGTGTTGCATATTAGAACATGCTTGTTTAAGAAATCATCTCTCAAACAGTCCATGGCTTCATGTTTACTGTCTCTGTCTCCTCCTTTTACTTGGTGAGATTGTTCTCTGATTTTCCCCCTTCCCCCCATCAAAGGTGCACACCACCCACCACGATCATGCTCCATTAAGTTCTTGTGTTAAACAAAAAAAGTTCTACTGAGCTTTCATTTATCAACATTCCCCCAAGTGCTTTATGCATTTCATCAGGGATTTGCAAAACTATTTGCAGCTTCGGAAGCACTGCACTGGAGCACAGTGACCGATGGGGGAGGAATTAAATAACTGCCCAATGCTCTTGAGCAATCCTGGACAGTGGTTTGGGACAGGAAGTGAAAGAGCAAAACATAATGATCCAAGGTAGTTGATCAGGTCCTTGTTTAAAATGGGGTGGGTAGTTAGAGCCTCACTCTCCCTCTTTCAGAGGATGGTATTTTGAAGAGCAGCATACTTTAACACCCTGCTGGGTGTTGGTTCAGGGCTGTCCCAAGTAGGTATTTGAAACTGCAAAGAGAGATGAAGTGCAAAAATATTTTGTTATTTCAAAATATTTATTTCAGGTATGTATATAGATTTTATAAGGATGGACACTGATAAATGCACTTGTAAAATCCTGCAAAAGATTGACAGTGCTGCTTCAAGAAGGAATCGTGCCCTGTATGCACAAAGGCTTGTTATCTGGATTTACCTTAGTGCTCTCTATCCAAATACAGTCATAGCTTAACACTGCTTATCTTACCTGATTAATTAAAATAGAAATGCCTAAATAGGCAACATTTCCCCTTCTCTCCTCCAGAACTGGGACTGGTGTAGTGTGGTGTGATCTTTCAATACTGGAATAAGAGGATTTGTTCATTCAAACACATTCAGAGGGTGTCAGTCTGAGCCCCTTTATTCTATGCTGTAGATGTTTGGAAAATTGCCCTGTCTTCTCAGCTGGGTATTCTCATTGCTTAGTATATTCCCTGCAGTCCCTGACAAGAACGTTACTGTGGGAACAGGGGAATGTCCAAAGCACACTATGTTCTGGCAAATCCCAGCTGGCAGTCAGCCCTCTGGGGTCATAGCTAGCCAGATGTGACGTGGGCTGCTCTAAATCAGACCACTGGCAAGCTCTAAGAACCAAGAATTTTTTGCTACATCCACTTACCCCCAGCAGATACTGGGGCAGCTAAGGTTAGAGGCTAACATAGTGCTGCTTAGCAATTTTGAGGTGGAACATCGATCACTGGTTTCCATAAGGAATTAAATGATACATTCAGTTTATTGACATGAGAGGCTATATAAAACATTTTCTCGTACATGAGAGTCAAAATTATGATACTGAAAGCTTTTGTTTAATTCAGTTTCTATCATAAAAACAAGGAGCAGTCAGCAATGATGTTTACAGTTTTAGTTAACACAGAATTAATTGGGCATAAATAAAGATCAAATCACTATAATTAGATGTTAAATTATTTCTGGAAATACCTGAATCTGTTAACCAGGATTGGAGTCATGTTGTATCAGATTATTTATAAACATTGAATAGAAAATTCTTTCTGAGCAGTTAATTGCAAAAAAGGACATGACATGACATGAACAAATAAACAAACAAAAAGCAAACTAACTAAGTGAAAGTGACCATATAAATGAATATTAGTACAGCTGATCCTTACAGCCCTAAGTTAATATTCTTTTTCACAGTCATGGATAAAATTGTAATTACTATGAACAATTCGTAGTTGATTTAAAGCTACTATACATTGTATTTAAATAAAATGCTGTTGGAATGATGACACTGCAGAATTTTGTTAAATTTATTTTATTAAATTTTAATTCTTATGCAGACAATATTTGTCTTATGTTATAAATGGTTATGTGCCATGTATTATTTCATTAAAAAAGCAGTGTTTTTTAATGTCTTTTAACTTTCTTTGAGTTGTTTAATTTACTTGTGTTTTAATCACAACCCTAGTCAAGTGGTGAAGAATAAATAGTAGATAACAATGATGAATGAATCTGAGTATCATGGAAGGTTGGTGTCTGATCCAGCTTCTGCTGAAATCCATGAATAGATTCTTATTGACCTTAGTGAAAACAAATGGAGAAATGATCGGTCAATTTATCCTGCAAGCTATATTGAAAATTAGTCTTCAGAGTTCAACCCCCATAAACCTTCAGCCATGAGAGTACTACAGTACTATGATTTTTAGACCTAAAAGAGGTTATCAGTAGAGAAACAGTTTTATTTGTCTGAGGATGGAAGGGTTGTTCTTTTACATTATTTTGACTAATTTAGGAAGACCAGGGTGGTTTTATGAAAGATAGAATAAATTATGACAGCAGTAGAAAAAATGTGTGTAGATGAGGTATACCATACAACAGTGCCATATGACAGTGAATTATTCAGTGCTTTTTATTTATTGCCTAAAAATAGTATAACAGTTCTCAGTAAATAACTTTATATGCTAACAGAACCAAAACAAAAAGAAAAAAGATATATTGGTTCTGTGCCCTTCTCTGCAGTCTCAGAGTATTGCTAATTTAGAGTTGTTGATTATCTGTGGAATTAATACTGTTGATTTTGAATATGGATGTAGTTGATTTTCTGTATCTTCATAAATAGCAAGATGATACTGTATGTATTTTCAAGCATGGGATAGTAGAAATTGTGGAATCAAAATTCCTCTGAAAAAGGGCACTTAATGAGTTTTTCTTTCATACACCACTGATAAAGTCATTCTACTCAAGAGCTTTTGCTAGACTGAAAATTTAACTCCAGTTGCATTTTTCTAATTCCTGAAGATGTAATTTAATGATGGATTGATCGTTTTCTGTCCAGCCTCTCTAAAACACATTTGGTTCTAGCTGGGAGGCAGAGTATTTACCTCCTTTCTTTTCCTTTTGGTATGTATGTTGGGTGTACATAATTCTTAAAGTTTAGTTTGACAGAAAGCAGAATTTATATGTTACTGAGCTGCTCAAATTTTCATGCTGAAGACTGCACCAGCTCTGAGGGAGGAGTTGTTTGAGGTAAATGTTGACCAAAGGCTCTTTGACAAATGGCAGAATACTAGGGGAATTCCTGACACCCTTAGGTTTGCCTAAAGGTTTAAACAGAAAAGACATGAAGTGATGGAGGCTTGAAGAAAAGTCTTGGTGATACAGCAAGAATCAAAAACCAAATAATATTTTGATGATATAAGAAGAAAGCAGGAGGAGTACCCTAGACACAAGTTAGATGTATAACTTGGCCAAAGTGAAAGTTACTCCTAAGAACAATTGGAGGAAGTGGAAATTTGAAGGAGATCATAAATAAGTCTGTTTTGAAACTTATGGTTCCCTACACAGAGGAGAAGGCCATTCAGTATTTGTTTTTGGATGGCTGAGGGCACACTTCTGTGAAAAGCCTGAGGAAACTAAGGTTAAGGAAAGGCAGGGAGAGCAGAAGGACAGCAGAAAGGATGGATTGGGTCATGGTCTGCTGGTGGGAGTTAGAGGTATAGTAACAAGTCACACAGTTCCTGTGACAGAGTGAAGGAGGAATAAATCTAATATTAATAGCCTTCACTTCAAATGTGCTATCATTTCTCTAATGGCTTTACTTTATGACACTGCTGATAGCCTTCTGACTCTCCCTGATGTCACAGCAAAAAGTATGAATAGGCTATAGGCTATTCTCTTGTTATGCATACAATGCAGACTGTGTTCCAGTGTTGTGTCCAAGACTAATGTTAAAGGAAGGCTCTGCTTTTTATTTTCAAGGACTAAGGCTTTCAAGGCTTTGGACTGAGTGCCAAAAACAATTCATCAGAAACGCTTTACAACTCAGCAATACAAAACCTGTTAGGATACAGATCACCCACAAGACAGAGTTTGGGGAGGAAATATGTAATGCGCTGGTTGACCTCAACATGATTAATGGTTTTTAACACATTGAACTCTGTTGCTTTTGATGTGAATTTTTACGCTGGCTTACCCATGGTTGTTTATTTTTATTTTCTGAAGGAGGGGGAGCCTCCATTAATTTGTAAAACTTCCATTCATATAGAAGTTAATGACAGTCCATGTATAACAGTAAAATATTTATGATGAGACACAACTGTTCCAGCAGATTCTACTGCTCCTCAGCAGTTTGTTCCCCTCAAAAGCAGCCTCTATCAATTACAGACCTAGCAGAGTTTGTGTCAATCATGTCTCTCATGGAGGATGATTTACAGTGAATGACCCTTAAAAAAGATCATTTATTGGATGTGAAATTCATTTACTGGATGAGGGCAATGGATGAGATTTCTCCTGTAAGTAGGAAACCACCCAGCCCCAACTCCTTGGGTTAAACTGTTTAAAGATGAAACCATTTTGATATCCTGGACTAGAGTGGGCCAAGTGATGGTCAGTGATAGGCCCTTAGGGATTCATGTAGCCCATTGTCTGTGCCTCAGAAAGAGGGGAAAAAAAGGTTATTAAGGTTACATTTGGTGCCCTACATCTGAATGACTCCTAGTGTACCTGTATATTACTAGATGCTTGTAGCTATGGACTACCTGTATTTGCATGTAGTGAGTGACTTCACTCTTTCTTCTGAGTCTGCTTACGCCTAGGAGCTTGGTCCTCTCATCTGTTATGTTTGCATGGCCTGCAAGAGGCCCCCAAACAGCAGCAAGTCCCCCATGATGAAGTGATTGGCCATTTCATCTAATCTAACCATTTCCTATCACTCAGTGTCACTGAGTGATATCCACACATGTGACGTTATTTCTGATTATAGACAGAGAACTTCATTCTGATTGCAGCAGATTCTGTTTTCAAAGATGCTTTCTTCCCTGCACATAATGTATGCGATTTGCTTGTCATGTACTGTAGTTTAAATCAATGAGGCTGAGCCCATGTATTCTGACAATGAATAGGTTCCTAATGCAGGTCTGCTTTTACTATGGCTTTCTGGGGTGAGACTTGGGAAGATTAGTTCCCACGCTTCTGTATTCTGCAGAATAAGATCCTTTTTCTGGATGTTTTACTTATATTTAGGGCCAACCCAGCCAGAACTGCTGAAGGTGCATGTTCAAAGAGGACACTGATGGAAATAGTCCCTATCTTTGTGTGCAGTAGTGGGCAGAATGAGAGCTTCTGCCTTGTGAGTCCAGTGCTCCGAAGCTGTTTGGGACATGAGCTGGCTGCATGCTCAGATGTCTGTGTTGTGCACACAAGGCCTGGACTCGCTGCACAGATGAGGGAGTGCCAGTTCTTAGGCCTTCTGAGCTGATCCATCTTCTTTTTGTCAGGATTTATGAACTTTCAAAGCCAAAGGAATCCATCTACCTTGTCTCATCCCAGTTTCAAGGAGGCTGAAGAGATTATGATTCTTTCTGAGATTAGCTGCAAAGGGGATATGTTCTGAGGGAATTTGTTAGCAGTACTGAGAAGGGAGAATAAATTAAGGGGATTGTTGTTAGCCATGAATCACATACGCAGTCACCTGGAGGGCTGGTTCCCACACCAAGGATTCTGTATCAGGTAAAAGACTTAGGGCTCCATCCTCCTAAAAGTCACTTTAACATCACAGCAGTGAAAAGCAGTGGCAGATAGAAAACTGCAGTGGTAGAGATGCTCTGCTGCTAAGTGAAAGGGAGGAAGGTACCTGTTTCATTCGGTGTGTCTTGCCAAATATGTACCTTTAACCTAGAGTCAGTTTTTGTATGGTTGACCCCTTATTTAAGTAAAATGTCCAGAGCTGTTTCTATAGTACTATCCATTTATCTCCCAATAAGCCAGTCTCCGGATTTAATTCTCGCTCTTACTGTTGTCGTTAATCCTGAGCTAAGATTAGAAGAGCAAACATACTGCACAAGGTTAATACCAGCTACTTTAAGTCCTTTAGCAGCTGGTACCTTTGTTAGTTCACTTAACCAATGAGGAAGAAAAGAAATGTTGGCTTCCCTTTGTATTTTTTTTCCCTTTGCTTGTGTTAGACTCCAGCTCTTTTCTTCTGTGCATTAGCATTTTTCATAATTGCTTAAATGCAGGCTCAAAGGTTACATGTTTAAGCTCCTTAGACACAAAAATGTTTTTAAAATATTACCTAATGTTTTGGAGGGTCTCTTGCCTCTTTTTTTTTCTTATGGAAATCATGCAATTTGAATAATTTTAGAGAAATACAATTATCCACACGAGTATCCGGTTGCTATTTTGAGATGGTCATTCAGTCTCATGCCCTTATGATGCAGAAAAATATTAAAATTAAAGTTAAAAAATATTTACTGATAGTTTTGCAAGTAATTACTACTGCTGCTGTTGTAGCATTTCATACTTGTTTTCTACATAGATCATACTTTGACATGAGATCTACATTTTAAATATCAGGCATATCCTAGAAGGAAATGATACCATATAGGAATATTTATATGCCCATAGTTGGCCAAGGCTGAAGAATAATATAGTGTCATATCAGACCTACAGCAAATTGTTTTGCCTAGAAAGATGAAGCATGCAAGAGCCTCCAAGCTCCTGAGTTTTAGCATGTGTCTTCTGCCATTCTTTCTGTAGGATTCCCTGTACTGCGTGTTCAAGTGCAAGCATCACGTTAATGTCTAAAGAAAACATGGAGCATGCCTGTGGACACAAGGGCAACTGGTGAGTAATGTAAATTTCTGCAGGGGAAGAAGGTAATGGAGGTGCTGAAATGAAAGGTTGCTTTCCAGGTGAGTTCTTTGCCTCGCGATGTCACTGTGGAGTGGGATGGTTCTTGGGAGGGTAGGGAAGAGGAAGAGAGCATAGTGCAGGAGTGATGCCTTGAGGCTCATTTGAGGACAGTTAGCAGTTCGATAAACCAGGTTTCTGTTGAGATCTGACACCTATCACTTACCTAGGTTTATTATCTTAACAGTTCTGGAAATGGCAATTACAACTGTTTAGAAATATTCTGATTACACATTTATCATTGGAAGACAATGGAATGGAATAGAAAGCAAAAGAGATTAACCAAAGAATAAGGTTATTTTGAGTATTGCAATCTTTTTTCCTGTGTAACTGTTTTCCAAATGAAAGCCTTTATTTATAATGCAAAGTAAGATTGTTTAGAAATTTGAATTGAGCTGTGAGAAAAAACATATATTTAAAAGGTCAAGCAGCAAATGTTTCAGCATTGAACCAATTGATTGTTCAGTACACTAGTATTTGTTTTGTGATGTTTTCAGTGCTTTGACTTTTCTTCCTAATTTGGACTGGTTACCCATTTTGTTGTGTATGTGGAACACAGAAGATCAATGACTATGTAGAATGATTCTGCCCTATTTGTGCTTAAAGCTCCTAACTTTGTATATATTTGCTGATTTCTAAAGCAAAAGAGGTGGGAAAAGTTTCAACTTTTTCTTTTATTTGTCTTTTGTGAGCAGGGAAGAGATGCAACGGGTAATATTATTGGTGAATGGACATTTTTGAATTCCAGAATACCCTTTGTCTTTTGTTCCAGCCATTAGAGTAAGACCATAGTTTGGTCTCTGGTGTTCATTTGTAAATGGAGGGCAGACACAGCAGCAGAAAAAAGTTAATGTATCTTTTGAATTAACAGAATGTCATGGATGTCACCATGACGGGATACAAATCCTGTCTACTTCTAATTCAAACATGTCACTGAAGCAAGAGTAATAGCAAACACCACCACTTCCATGCTCCCTCACTGCCCCAGTGTTTCATAATCTGAAGTCACCCAAATTCAGGGTCTGGATACTGCTGAGCACTTGCAAAAGGGCTAGATTAGTCGTTCATGTTGGACTCATAAGTGTTAAGCAAAAGATGTTACTCCTAGAAGTCTGATCCTGCATCATGAAAACTCATGGAAGCAGAATTCAGGGTTAATTCTATAGTTGTAATTTTACTAAAATACTGGACTTTCCTTATAAGTCTACCATCTTAAGGTTGATCATTTTAAGTATTAATTCAAAATGAAACTCTGGCCCACTATTTCTACTTCTGGAAAAGGGGAGGGAAAAGGAAAATAAATGAAACCTCAGAGAGAAGATTTACTTCCATTATTGAATTTTATAAAGTGATATGTGGCAAATAACCTATATTGGTAGCTTGGGATCACATGCTCTCCGTCTGGAATGAGCTTGGACTATCTGTGTTGCGGTTTGGGTGGGAGATAGTTTTTCTTTTTCTGTTAAATTGGTGACTACAGGATGTGGCAATTCTGATTATACTGAAAATTGCTGTAATTGTTATCAGGAAATAAACATTCAACATATTTTTATAAGATTTAGAGCTTAATGGAAGTTTTCCAGTATTTGAGAATAATAACTGGAAGCAAGATGGTGCGGGTACAAATTGAATTTGGGGTTTGACTACTAAGAAAGTTGGCCTGCTTTATTCTTTTAAGAAACTGAGATTACTGTAACACTCACTTCAATGCATGACATGTTCTCAGCTAAGAGCAAATATGAATGTCTTTTTCATATAAAAACACATAGTAAGTAGTGCAGGAATGCATACTTGTCATAAGCATAACTGCCGTACAGAAAACAGAACAGGAATGTGAATTAAATGTTCTTACAAAGGACATAATTTTCCTCTTTGGTTCTCTCATAGGCCATATATGGGCAACTTCTATCAAACAGACCTGCAATAAAAACTCTATTTTGTGTTCACCTTTAAAGCAACCGAAAGATAATGCTTGTATAATTTAGGTGAGAGCTCTTATTTATTACTCTGAAATTATAGTACATTTTAAAGTACTCCATATGTGTAGATGGGAGAGAAGATTCTTAAGTTGTTAACATTTGATCTCCTGTTATAATTAATCAGATCCAGAATGTAGTTTAAATAATGTGTTTATATAGTGTTGTCTAAGAGTTTTACTTACAGTCTTGCTTTGAAACTGACTGTATTGAGTAGGACTAAATATAGGTGCACTCTTTCTCCTTTTGATAAAACACATATCCACCGGATATTCCTCTTACTTTATTTTAAGAATTGATGATTTTAGAAAAGGTAAAGCTAATTCAGAAATCCTGTAAGTATTTTATCGGCCTAGTAATGCCCATAACTCACTCACTTGAAACATTGCAGGATGGGAATTAGGTTCTTGGATTAAAAAGCTCCATTTTAAAATAAACAGGAGGAAACAAAGGAGAGAGACAGAAGAGTATAACTTGTTTAACATTTAACAAGCCTCTTGATCCATTTTCTGGGCCAGTTGCTGTGTTTTTGAAGATAAAAGCAATTACATTAGATATGGGGACGTTTTTTGTGCAGTTGGGGTTGAGAGAATTTTGATTCTTTACAGAAGTAGGAATGTGAATGCTTGACTCTGCCTGTAGGGTGATTTTTTTTTTTTTTTTTTTTTGACCATCTTTCTGAGCACATCTGGGAGAAATCCAGATCTCACTGAAATCAGTAAGACTTTTGCTCATTGCCTTTAATGGGGCCAGGATTTTGTCTATGAATTGTTTAGTTTTTAGTCACTGGCCAGCTCCAGCGGAGCTACATTTAAGCTCTTCTTTTTTACTACTGCAAGTTGTTTCATTCTGGCCCTAGACTGCAAAATGACTCCCAAGAAATTTTCTTTCTGGAAAGTACATCACTGATGATCTTAGCATGGACTCTTGTTAGCTGAAGCACATCAATATTTCGATGAAAGTTTGGGGGCTCAGTAATAAAATCTGAACATTTGCTAGACAATGAATTATGTGAGGCTGTGTTGGGTCAAAGTACTGTGTTGTAAATGTTGGACAACCAGTGGGAAGCTTCTGCTTGGGATCCTAATGATAAAGATAGGGTCTTGGTCCATACTGGGATCTCTGACAATGCTGTACTGTAACTAACAGTGACAATAGACTGTGCAGGGTAGTAGTTCTGAAATCTGTGGGACACTAGCAGAATGAGGGTATGCTTTATCCTACCTCTGCAGAGAGAGAGAGAGAGAGAGAGAGAGAGAGAGAGAGAGAGAGACCCAACTCATATTAATTCATTCAGTGTGCTTCTCTAACATGTGCTTGTCTCCAAAACATTTTGAGGAAAGCAACTTACAAAACTCAACTCAGAGGCTTAGGAACTGAAGGCATGTTTTTCAAAGTCTCAGTGGCATTTAGTCTTAACCTTACTGCATGCCAGTGAAATATGAGGTCCTTGATGCCTAATTTGTGCCTGAAAAACAGGGAGCTGGACTCCAAGGTCATTTATTTAATGATCACCAAAGGGAGAGAGGAATTGCAGTGTTCCTGTGCATTATCTATGCCTGACATTTGGGGCTGGGTTTTGGGAGACAAATTTACGAGTTCAAGGTAGGTGCCTCAAATCTTCCCGTACATTGAATAAGGAAGATCAGGTGCCAAAGAAGGGGTTTGTAGAAGATGAGAGAGAGATGGGCTGTTCCATTTGCCTTCCAGTACCCTACCTCCAACTCTTTTCTAGATTTGCACATCGATCTCTATGCTGAGCAAAGTACCTGTGCTTCCTGCCCAAACCTCCTCTTGGAGACCTGGACACATTGGCAACTGCTTGTTCATTCTTTTCTTTTAAAATACACCCAGTGCAGGAGATGTTATTTTTACCCATTTTTTTATCCCGCAGGTCAGAATGTTAACCCAGGCCAAGGAAGATCTGGGCTCAGTGCCCTCCTTTTTATGGGATTCACACCACTACCCTTCTTAGTTGTTTAGAGGCAAGGCCTGGAGGAGGGAAACTGATCCTCCCATGTCTTGTCCAGAGTTGAACTACTGTGCAGCCAAGAATGCAAAATTTATAAGGCCAAAGAAATCCATGAGGGTGAGGAGAGCCTAATTCTACAGCCCAGTGCTGAGGATGGAGTCCTGGTTTCAGCACCTCTCTGCAAAGCGGTTCATACATTTTATCTCTTAACTCAATGCAAAACAAGCAGGAAAGGACATTGTGAAATGAAAACGCTGTCAGATTTTTAGTTCAGGGTGCCATTTGACTTGGGCCACTAGGCACAGTATGTTTCATAATTTTGGGGGGTTATGTAAAATTGTGATATTGGTTGTGATCTCATTTTGTTATCTTGCATAGTTACTGGAAAGCATAAAGAAATGGGCAGTGAAATGCAATCTTTCTGATAGTATGGATGAGTTGATAAAGCTAATGTAAGTTGTAGTAAGTACTGAAGAAGGTAAAATACATTGGAAGTCTGACTATTCCTTCCCCCCTCCCCCCTTTTTTTTCCTCCTGTTGCCAGTTTGCTACTCTGCCATTCAAGTCTTGAGTCTGATGCAGTAAATAGAAATGTTATTTTTACTTTCCTCTGCGCAGCTTACTAGCCTACTGTATGTTAGCCACATGACTAACTCGGTGACCATCAAAAGGAAAGCTGGTAACTTTACAGCTAGGACTTCAAATAATGTAGGTTATTCCCATTTCTCTCCTGGGTGGCAGTGGAAGCTCTGTCTCCTTAGGACTTGTGTAGCTTTCTTCTCCTCTGTTGAGTCTCTGCCCAGGGTTTTGGGCTCCTTTGTTTTCTGTTTCTTTTGCCTACAAGAAGCAGCTAGAGGCAGATCTGTGAGAAAAGGCGAAGAGCTAACAAGTGGACTGTGTATTTCAGATAAAGGAGCAAAGCGGGTGAGGTGGCTTAATATATTACTCCAGAAGGGGTTTGCTGGAGCCAGGAAAATCCAGCTTGTCCAGCCTGGCTCTGCTTTCCTTTCACCCCTCCTGTGAGTATTGCAAGTTGTTTATTTCTTCATCCTTGCCCTCAGTGGGAACAACTAGGCACTCCTTTCTTTTTCCACCTCCTCCTCTCCTAGGCCTCTTTGTTCCTTGAAGAAGTGGGAGGGGAAAGGGGGACTTGCACTGCAAGAAAAAAACACTTTTACTTGTTTTGGTCACTGGATCACAAACCAAGGGGGGCAGAACCATACGAACTGCCTGAGCACAGGGAAGAGCAGGGACATTTGTGGGCAATTCGGGGTGAACTTCTCCCTGGCTGGGGCCTGCAGAGCACTCCCCAGTACCTCTGTGCTCCATGTCCTGGGTGGGGAGAGCCCCTTGTTTCGCTAGTCTCCTTCGCTGCTGTCCGGGCTGTCCAACACCCTATTGGAGAGTTCGGCTAGGACTAATTTTAAAATGCATTAGGACCTTGATTTCCTTTAATGGTTCTCTCTAGTAATTTTTTCTCTCTGTTTTTAAAGTTCTAAGTAATTACTGAAATAGATGTTTGTTTGATAATTTACTGTTTAAAGAAGAATTTGAGAAGAAATTAATATCATTAAACTGGAAGACACTATGTAATCTTCTCAGACATTCCAAGTTTCCTCTTAATATTTTACAGTCTTTTTACTATTTACTTTGTATCTCTTTTCTTCAATGTGTTTATTTTGGGAAGGTCAAAACAAAATTCCCTCTATGTCTCTCATCAGCTTTAAGATGAATGCATACAGTTGGAACAAGTTTCATTGAAGCTCTCATACAGAATAAACAAAGTCCTGACCGAAGGCTTGACTCATGATAGACCTTTAATGACTATTGTCATGAAAAAGTAGTTAACATATTCTTCGCTGAAAAAGGGTGTAGCTTTGCTGTGGAGTCAGCAACACATCAAAATAGGGGCAACCAAGGGAGAGATTCAAAGGGCAAGGTTGATATGGAAATGATGGACATTGGAAAGAGCATTAGCAGCTGTGCAATGATTAAAGAGGGCAACGCAAGTGTGTTGGGGAAGCCAAATATGTCACGATGGATTTCTGATGTTAGAGGGCCAAGCACTTCAGATGGAATCAGTCTGCAAAAATGCGTATTACAATAGGGCATTGTAACTGTGTAGTTACCACTTAAGCTTTTGCCGGATGTATCATACTATCTTGTGGTAAAGCAATTTTGCCTCAAGTGTTCCTGTACTCTGTGGGGAATCTGACATTCTTGTGGATTATTTTGGGAAGGGAGGTCTGGTGTTTCTATAGATGGAGCTAGAGAGCAGGGAGATGCCTATGAAATCATTACTGCACATCCTAAAACAAAGCAGATCTGTTTCCACTGCCTTTCGTACTTGTGTGACAGTTAGCGTAACACTTGGCAATCAAAAAATGCTGCATGCTGCTCTTGTCATCATGCGGTGGGGCAGGAAAACTGCTGACATGGAAAAGTGGAGACAAAATCAAGCAAAATGATTCATGGCTTGGAAGGAGCTGTGTCCTGGGGAAAGATTAATCAGAACTGGCCCAGAAAGCTCAGGGGTAGTAATATGCATTGCATATTATATAGTTACTGGGTGATAGAAAAATATCTTTGGAGGAGTTGGGCCAGATGCAGAGATGCTATTTAAGGAGGTACGTTTTTTTTTTTTTTTTCTAAGAAAGGTCTCTCATGTAAGTCTAATCTCTCCATGAGTGAGGGAGTAGGAAACCTGGGTTGTATAGCTTACAGACCTATGACATTCACGGACCAGCATAATAGGAAAAATAACTAACAAAAAAGGTTTGTTTTGTACCTTTTAGCATGTGACTCTTATACTTTCAGCCTCTAGATTAGATCTCTTTAAGCTTAAACTTACTGACTGACGTAATTTATAGTGTCCTTTCTAACATTTCTCAGTTTAATCCTTTGCACCATGCTAAGGCAGGACTGAGTGGAATGTCTTAGGAAATTATACTTTCAGACCATTGCTTAGTGAAGAAAAGATGTCATGAGAGCTATGGGACAAGCTTATAAACAGGAAGAAAACAGTTTGGTCTTTGAAGAGTTCAGATATCTGAGAGTGGTTCAAACCACAATCTATTCTGTGTGTAAGGAATAGATTAAAATTCTGTTTTTACTTTTAATGCTGTATGATAAATAATCAGTATATTTTGGAGGTGTTGTATTTATCTTTCTCCTTTGAGACAAAGGAATAGAAGCATAATAGGGGAGACATTGATTAGAATGGTCTCAAAGATTTGTTAACAGTTAGAAAGAATAAGAGAGAAAACATCCTTTTAACTAATGGGGAAAATATACATGGATGATCTGAGAGGCAGGGAATCTTTTAGAGTAACTTCGCGAGGGAGTGTAGCTAATAAAGTCATTCTCTAAGTATGATTAGAGAAAATTATTCAAAAATAACAAGTTTTGAATTTGTTGGACAATTTTAACCAAATTTGAGTGCCGCTGATTTCTCAAAATTATGAAGTTCCTATACATTGTGAGAAAACTGGAGCTAGTAAAGAAATTAGTACCCCTATGGAAGGAAAATGCCAATATATATCATTCAGTCCTCTGCTTTTCTGTCTGGAAGCCAGTAAGCATGCACATCGTGGCCAGCCAACCAGCATACACGGTGTTCGGAAACAAGGACGGTGTGTGCTGCCTCTTGCTTGACCTGAAGCTGATGGATATAGGAGGGATGGGGGGGACGGGTAGCATGAATTGTAGTGAGGGGAATTTATCAAAGGAATATGGAAAAGGGACTTGAGTTGTTGCAGTGCAGGGTGGGGAATGATGCAAGCCACAAATCTGTAGGAAACCAGGCTTTATTAGTTTCACTGCTTTTGGAACAACTTGTTTAAACTTCCCTTGTAGGTAATTAACTTTCTAATGGCACTGTGAGATAGGCCACCTGCAGAACCCTTGGGCAGAGGGATTCACAAGCATGTACAGTTCAAAATAGGGCCTCATGGAAAACTAGGCAAAAGTGTGTTAGAATAATATTTACATTCAGTAGCATTAAGTACATCTGTTTGTTATTAGTGGGAGTCTGAACTGGCTAAAAATCTTCCACAAGAGAGTGACCTACCAGCAGAAGGCCAGGTACCTCTGACAGCTTTTCTACAACTACCAATAGAGCTATTTTCAAAAGCATGACAAGATTTCCCTCTCAGTGTCAATCTGAATACAAAGGAGATCAACTTTTGATTACTGGCATATATAGATGTTTCAGTTCCATTCTGTTAGTTCTCTGTACCTATTTTCTTGATTATTCCTCTGTGTACATGGGTGTGTAGTTTGCATACAAACTAAGCTCCAGTTGAAATCAGTGCCAGCCAAAGATGGTCAAACTATTTGAAAAGTCAAGAGTGACAGATGACAGTCTTAAACCTACTAATAATTCTAAACTCATCTAGAATATTTTTCAGTGGAACACTATTATTGGGCCTTAATTAGAAAAACTGAGATATAGAACACAGCTTTTTATTTGTGTAACTCAGTTTAGTTCTCTTGATCATAGCTTTGACATCTGAAGATTGTATACATAATTGCTAACTGGGATTACTGACTTCAATGCAGTTGTGATCATTTCAGCTATCTGGAAATACTGCTTATGCTCAGGTAGAAAATCTATGGCATAACTTAAAACAGAATCTAGGGCTTCCAATCACAATCATATATATTAGATATGTTATGCATATGTGTTTGAGTCTGTGTGTACTTATACACAAAACAATATTGGAGAGAATGGCTATTCTTGTTTAAGCATTGACATGGAATTCAGGCTATTGGGTTAAATTTCCTGTTTTGCTATGGATTTGTTCAATGTAAAATTTTATAATCACCTCTCTATCTCATAATTGTTATTAAGTATCTCTGTCTTTCTCTTATCTACTTAGATTTGTAAAAGCCTGAGGGACAAGGGAGGAAAGACATTCTTTGTATGTTTATAAATAACATACAGCACGTAAAACCCTGGAGACCTCCCACCTTTGCTAATCAAATCTTTCTAATTTTAGATATCCACAAGTTACAGAGAGATTTCTAACTCTGAAAACTGCTATTGCAAGCCTTTCTTTAACCAGATTACTGCTGTCTTTCCTGCAAGTTATATATATATATATATATATATATATATATATAAAAAACAAAACAAAACAAAATCCCCCCTCAACCCCGCCCCTCTGCAGGTTTTCTTTAGATTCTTGCTCACAATAAAGAAATTGCTTTTCACTCTAGTGTCTGCTGTCTGAAAGTGAAATGTTTGTATCAGCTGGTATATCCTGACCAATCTACATCTTAAGTGGTCTTGCCTAAGTATGCCTGGACTTTATGTTGCACCTTTGTCTCCTACCTATACTTCTGCTGTCCACTCTTAGGCATGAAGGATCCCCAGGCTATTTTGTTTGCACAGAATATTTTTAGCCTGATACAAAAGTTACAGTTCAGTTCTGTTGCCCAGCCATGGTCACCCATGCCATTTGAATTCCCAAGGGTGTCTGAGACAGCTGTATGGGACTGGCAGACATGACACAGGACCTATGAAGGACATGGCCCCTCTGGAAAAACATTAGAAGGCCAGATGGAATACCCAAGGGCATCTCCAGTGGCACTCAGTGCCTTTACTCACTTACCTCAAATCAAGCAAGGAGACATTTTTATCTATTTAGCATCCTTCAATGCAAAACTGTTTCATGGAAATTATTCCTGAAGACAGGAACAAGAAAAAGTCCTTTTGGTTTGACTAAATCTGGAAGAAATCTATCTCAGTTAACCTCAAAGAGAAATGAGCTTTGGGAAGTAAAACATCTCCAAAGAGAATTAACACAATAGCAACAGATGTGAAGTCCTGTGTGTCTAGATCTTAGCAGCAGGAGTAACCACCTTATTGTGAGACTTGGAGTGTTGTTTTGTGGTTTAGGAAAAGCAAGTAGGTATGACCAAAGTGACTGTCCTTTGGGAAGATGGAGTCAAAGGCCACATGCTTAATAGCCACAAATATGAGCTATTCAGAAAACAAACAAAGACCTCTAAACTAAAATGTGCAGGTGACTGAAAAGGTCACCCTGTGAAAAGCACAAAGAACAAAGCAAAGCAAGGTGATGAGGTGCATTTGAAACAGTGACCTCATTTCCTGTATAAGTGCACCAGATGAGGAGCAATGTGGGTCAGTAGATCCCGCACTGAAGTTGGGATCCTCCAAATTCCTCCAATCCACATAAAGCCTTGGGGCACAGCTGTTCATTTAATGACAAGTAGTGTGGGTGGGTAATGAGTTCCAAAAGTGTAGGATTCTAGAGCTGGGCTATTTAAACAGTGCAGAATGGCAGGGCTTTGAAACAAATCTTAATATTTTATAAGTTGTGTAGCTGCCTGAAAAAAGGGTGCAAATATTCATTCAAAAAGAGATCACCTACTTATTAACCCTGCAAATAAGACAAAAATTTCTTAAATAAACTCGCATCCAAGCAGTGGATTCTTTTGTTTCTTTTGTTTCTATAAATTTTTGTAGTGTATTTTTATTCAAAGCCATTTGGTTTCAGAAAGGTATGGACTTGATTCTCTGCTTCTGTGTACTAATTCACGTTAGTACAAAGTAGGTATATTACTCATTCAAGGATTTATTCCCCCTCTGTCTCTGCCAGCTGAAAGCATTCTACTCTGTTGTTTCCTCTCTGATATCAGTTCTATGCTATGCTACAACTCATTTTCTATTAACTCTTTTTGTGCTCATGTGAAACCTGAAGGCTTTGCTGAAATCAGACACCCTTTTTCAAATCAACTTATATATATAAGTAAGAGAAACTAGGTTATACGGAGATCTACCAGGCCTGCTTTATTATGCTTGCTTTTCAGTGTGCTAATTTATTTTCTTTACTCCAAACAGCTATATCTGTTTTGATAAGCCTCATTTTGTTCTGTGTGGTCACTTATCTGTTGTGACACACTTATTGGCTTCCACATGTTGCTGAAATGTGTTTGGATGGGGGGATTAAGTTACTGTTTCTAGCTGTGAGTTTGTTTGGTCACTTGGACACGTTCATGGGATGTGAGATTCTAGAGTCCGTATGCAGCCTTCCAATTTGAGATTTTCTATTTTCTCACTGTGGGGGACCTCACACATGCATTTCCTTGCAGTAGGGCTCACAGAGGAAGCATGTAGTGTCATAGCTTTACTAGAGCAAAGTGAAGTCTGTTCAGCCTAGCTTCTTGTATCTCTGCCTCTGGGATATTACTTGAGTTGCCTCCCTCAAAAGCTAAAAGGTGGAAGCAAGGACTGTGGAAGGGTCTCTCAAAATCCTTAATGTCCATTGCAGAAAATCTTTCTTGAATAATTCTTGACAAAATTGATTTAGTGAGTGAAGCCCATGCTTGCTTCTGTTAGAGTTAGAATTGTGGAATTAGGAATTCAAATGGATATTAAGCAATGAACAATCAAACTCCACAGAAAGTTCTCTGGATGTTTCCTATTAAAAGTATTTCCTACTTATTACAGTGCTGCTTTGAGAATCTAAGGATTGTAGGTGTTGACTAATTTATGCTTTAGTCAGATCTGTTCCCTTGTGAATGTTGTGACTGATCTAGATTCTATTCTTCTTTATCATCCTTTTGCTCATGCCTTCATATGGCTATTTTTTGTACTGAAGCAGGTTTGGGGAAGACAACTTTTCTCGTGATTTTTAGCAGTTCAGTGTGCATAAAAAGAAAAACTACGCAGTGAGCTTGTTTTTGTTCGAATGGCAGTTGTCTTCTATATAATTGGCTTTGAGCATAGCTTTGGGAGTGAAGAGTCGAGAGGAAGGCAGGTATGAGGAATCTGCTTAATCTGCTTGATTATTTCAGGCCAAGTAAATATACACAAGCAGCACAGAAGAAGGAGAGCTTTCTGGGTTCCTCTTCCAGGGACCTTTTGCATCAAGCCTCAAGTATCAGCAGTGTGGACATATGTGGCAGTAGTAGATTCGCTTTCACGGACAAGTATCAGCTTTGGATGTGGCATAAGTCACGTGGATTTGTCCTTTCTAGCCTGATTCAAAGAGGCTGCTCTTCTGGATTTTCTACAGTTGTAGAAAATAATAAATGCCCTTGGAAGATATATTAATTTCTTTTGCATGATATTGCATGAGACCGAGCACAGCAGTTTTCCAAGACCTCTGGTAATGGAATTATGAAATAAGATAAGCCAAAAGAAGCTACTATTTTCTTTACAAATATTATATATGATACAGCAGTGAATGGATGCTGATGAAATAGAAACCAATGAATTTAGTCTGTGCACTGGTAAAATATCTGAATATTTATAACAGTATTTTATCTGAAAAGCTGGATATAGTTTGAAGGAATATGCTGTGGCTTTCTGAAACCACTGAGCACCCAAATAACTGAAAAGCATGCCATGAATTTGAATGCAACTTTCACATTTAGGACTATGTATATACAGGCAATTACTTGTGTGAATGCACTGAAAAAAATTCAATGTAATGTCTGCTAGGCAGCCAATAAACTTGAATTATATCTTTCTGTTTCTCTCAGCCAGGAAGTCACACAGCTATTTTTGAATCTGTATCCATGAACATAGTCGGACATAAGTCTCTTTCTTGAGGAAAAAAGGACAGAAAAAGACTTTTAAATGTCCTAATTTTAAAATTTCCAACCCTTGTTTATCTCTTCTTGCCTTTCTCTTCCTTATGGAGGGCTTATGGGTTGCATTTTTTCCAGCCTAAATGCAAGAGTCCAAGAGTTCTTTCCAGAAATCCTGCATTTTAAAGGGCTCCCTAGTAGAAAATAGGCAATCAGTGTATCTTTCACTGAAGTGTTTTTACCTCTGGCATGTGGGCCAGAGAATTTGCCACTTAGCAAACTTCCCAAGAAGTTACCAACAGATACTAGAGGATAGGGATGAAAATCAGACTTTAGCTTGTCACCAGAATTATCTCTTTCTGGAGTACTATACCACAAGAAAACATGTGAAAGAACATGACTAGGGTGTATGAATTGTTCTCTGCCTACTGCACTTTGCAGAAGGAAAAATGCAAATGAAAAAATTTGTTCTTGGAAAGATTGCAGATGGAATTCACTTTTGGGGTTTCCTTCTGTTTATTACTGTAAAAGAAAGCTGAGCAGGTTGGTTAAATTCCTAAGCATTTATTTGGGAGATCTAGGTTCAATACCTAGCTCTAGAATAGATATAAGATAGGATTTGGGGCAAGTTACTCAAAACTCCATCGTATAATAATAACAAAAAAAAGGTAATTCCTTTATTCCTCATTGCGTTTAGCAGATATATTCTAAGGTAGTGTCTCTAACTTGCACAGCTCATAGCGCAAATGAAAGTCTGTCTCCAAGAACTGGAGATAACTTGATTACTTGAGTAAAAAATAACTGTATGCTAATGAAGGGAACAGCAAAAAGACATGGAAGGGCCATATGAAAGCAGGAGAGAAAAGAGGTAGAAAAAGAGAATAGATGATAGAGTTCACAGAGTCTTTGATATTAATTGTCTCTATTGTCTCTATTACTGGAGCTCAGGTCTCTTTACGTTTATGTAGCTGATGCCCAGTGGTGGAAGGCAACTCATCCTTTGCTCTGTGAGGTCAGAATGCCACCGGTCTATTCTGTGCATTGATTTATGTTTCTACCACTGCAAAAACATTGCTTAGTTTCTGAGAACAAACAGGATATTATCCTTGCTGGGTTTATGAGAGGTTCAAATTTGCATTAAGCATCTTAATGTCTAAGGACTGGTGGTCTCTTGACTGTAAAGCCCAGAATAATGTGTGCGCTGCAATTAACTTCTATTGTTGACTTCTCTTGAAAGAAGAAGGAAAAAAAAAAAAAAGGAGGACTTTCTCATGGCATGTGCAAAAGTCTACTTGTACAGCAGTACCATTTATGCAGGGGAAGAGCTTAAACTTTCCAACATTCCAAAGACTCTATTTTTAGTGATATGTTGAATCCTCTGTGTCCTTTCTCATCAGTTACTGAATGGATTTGTGGGTAACTGGTGTCTGGGAAGTTACTGGATCCTCTCAGTGGTTCAGGAGTGCTAGGCAACGTCAAGGTGTCTTGCCTGAAAGTAACAGACCAGTAGACATTTCTGCTGTACCATATTGTCATTGTTCTCCTGCACCAGATCCTTAGGCTTAGGAATTTTCTGGTGAAGCATATTTCATCAGAAAATTCCAGCTTGTGGAAACAGAATTTGTATGTGAGAAAAACATGGTTTAGCTAAATCTCCCAATGTGAAATTTTTAAAGAAGTGCTTGGGAATTGATGAAATATCTTTTTGGCTTTTCTGAAAGCCATTGAATCCTTTTTACAGAAAAGGAATTTATTATGAAATTTTAATGTATGCTGTTTTTTTAAAAAGTCTCTTAATCTGAATTTTTGTTCTGATTAGGATTGGAAAAGAATTCAAAATATTGAATCCCTTTGCTATTCCATGAAAATTTTTCAACTTAGTTGTTTTGAAGGTTCGAGATCATATGATAAATAGGAAAATCTTTTTTCCTTTCAAACAGCTTGAGGTCTCTTGTTGGACTTCTTTATTCAGGTTTGATAATCTCATTAAATATTTTTAATAAATAATAATGATTTTTTAAGAAATTGATTCATTTTAGTTTTGTTGATTTCCTGCCATAGGCATAGAAAAGTTGCTTACCACTAGCTAATGTTTATTAATCAGTGTGGAAGGATGGCTCACATGTTTGTTTTACAGTTTTCTTAAGGATTATTGTCTAGGCATGCACTCAGTTAAAAAAAAAAAAAAACTGTACTGAATGGCTGATCATAATTTAATAGCCATGTATGTTTGTTCTAGAGAGATGAAACTCCTTGAAATACGACAAAGAACTTGGACAAGTCATGGGGTATGTGCTGCTACAGGTTTTTGTGTGTTGCAGAGTTTCTGTTTCAGTCTGGATTTGAAATTTGAGTAGCTTATTTCCTGAATAATTCCAGGAGATCTGAAGTGTTCTCAGTATCATGTATCTTTGGCCAGATGAAACTGAAAGTAAAACTAAATAATTAACCATTTTATGAAATGCATATGGCTCATACAGTTACTTAATATGTACATTACTGTTATCAATAAAGAGGGACTTTCACATATTTCAGTTCTTAGTATAGTGTACATGTGTACATTAAAAAAAAAAAAAAAAGATTTCTTTTGCCTTTCCACGTGATGAGGTCTGTCAGGACTGGTCCAGCATTGGAAGACTGGTTGATATTTCTGTTTAAGAAGCAAAGTAAATAAAACAAAATCCCTAGAGTAGATACCTCTGCCATGTTCTCTTGGAAGGCTCCTAATTGGACAGAGCTGCCCTCTGTCCACTCACAGAGCCCTGCGATCAAACACATGTGGGGAATTAATTCCAGCAGACTTTATAGCCACCTTTGCACAATAACAATAAATAATGAAATAAATGCAGAGCACTCTTGCTGGTTGGGTCTCAAAGCACTCTACAGACCACTTAAACAGTAGCGCATTGATTTTTCTCACCCCTGGAATACAGCAATCCTGTGTCAAAACATGGCTGCCATTTAAAAGCGCATAACAAAATTGCACAGCATTTAAGACAGGAATTAAAACTCGCTGCAAAAACTACTGGATATTTTTAAGGATACAAAATATACAAGAGTTATCAAATATAGAATATGTCTATCTTTTTATCTCCATTGCTGTTTGACTTCAGAGCCAGGAAAGAAACCTGCAGAAGATGGCTATTTAATCAATCCTTAGTCACTTAGCCAAGGAACTTAATAATTCCCATTCCTCTTCTTTGAATACCTTCCTTTTTTTTATATATATATAACATATTTTTAGTTCTGAACCGCTTACATTGTGCATATCTACAGTCTTATGGTCTGACTTATCTGACCAAATCAGACCAAAGTTGGAAATGTGATTGTAGCATAGTTGGTTATATCTATTGTTTTTATCAATCTAATTGGATACCAACAGCAGTGAAACAGAAGATGGAAACTCCAAATATCCTAGAAAACAGCCAGATCACCATCTGCACTTGAACAGCCTGCACTGAAGTCTGTGCTTTCACAGCTTTGTTGCTCTTAGTATTTAAGTTAGACTGGTGGGAGTTTGTGTGGGCATTGCACTCCGTGTTGTGACCGTATCTCTGAGAGCATAGTATAACCTGTCCCATCATATGGTGGTTTTCAGAATGTGTCACAGATAGCATTGAACTCCTTTACAGATGTTACCTCATAGTGCCAGCCCTTCTCCAGTGAGCTTTTCGCTACCACTTCAGAAGTCCTCATTCAGTATGACTTCTTTGATCCAAAATTATTGGTTTGCATTTGTTCAGATCAAACAGAGTGGGTTTTTTTTTTTTTTAACTTGAAACTCAAGGTATCTTTTGGTTCTTTGTTTATCTTGAACTTTTTTTTTTCAGTGAAGCCAGAGATGCAGTGATACTTTCATTGTTTTTATTTATCTTTTTCGTGTGTGTGTGTGTGTGTGTGTATCTTTCAGTCATTCAGCTTATAGGAAAATGTCTCAGGAAGTTTTTCCAAACTTGCTTGCTAATAGTAATTAACAGCTTTTTGTAAGTTCTCTGAAATCCTGCTCTAGAATTTTGAATTTGAGTACTTTGTGGTTTCTAGTATTGAGCTGCCTCATACCACCATGTTCTCCATTGGCACTTTCCTTATTTATAAAGAAACTTTTGGAAAAAGGATATCAGGCTTAACCAATTTTTCATTTTTTATGAATTAAGAGGAAGAGAGGGTCCAAGAATTGGCATCTCTTTTATTTTTTCTTCTTCTCCTGTTTATAGTTTTCCTGGGCCCATAATTATTGGCTGAAAGAATATCCCTGATATTGAATGCTCTATAATTGAATGGTAGGAAGTAATACATTCTAGACTCTTACTTCAGATTAGATTGCAAGATATTATTTATTTCCATCTTCAACAAGTTAAAGATGCAGGGTTTTTTCTTTTTTCTTTTTTTTTTTTTCAAAAAAATTTTTTTTTTTTGGTAAGCTCTAATGTCACACTGTTAGAGGAACTACTGTGTGTTCAGCAGTGAGGAATGAAGCTCTAAAGGTTTGGAAGTTTGGAAAAGTTCAGATGCCTCAAAATGCTTGGATTCTTCTCAAAACTTTTTCTTAGCTGTATAAATCTACCACCCAGCTGTCATCCTCTGAGGAATTAGCAAAAAAGCATATTTATAAGACAAATCTTTTGGCTGATGGAGAGAAATATGTTAGCAATATTCTTGGATTCACATTTGAAAGCAGAATATTTCTTCCATTGGAGTCAGAAGTCAGGATTGCAAGTAGGTTCTTTCCAGCAAGCTTACAAAAGCCTTTTTCTTTCTGCAGGCATTTAGCCACACCACCATGGGCTGTGATCTTGTCAGTTCTCATAAGCTAGTAACACCAATGGTAACAAAATACTTTCCCTAGTTTTAGGATGTACATTTCCATGAACTGGTTTGGTTCATCTCATATATGAAGTGTGAATCTTTTTTTTTTTTCTTTTTTGAAAGCATGAAGAACACTGAAAGAATTCTGAGCAGTTTTCTTAATATTAAAAGCTAGTCATACTGAGGAGAAGCGATTTCTTATAACTGAGTCAGTAATGGCAAGAAATTATTCGATACAAACAGCCTGAGAGACTGGTAGTACCTCTCTTCTGTGGCAAGCTGACTAAACCTGACGGGATCAGGCCCAAAGCATGTAAATGAGCAGATGATTCACAATACAAGATTTTTGCATCTTCTGCAAAACAACCCAGCATCTGGGGTAACAACACCAGAAAGGACAAACTAGATGTGGACTCTCTTGCCTTTGCTATATATAAGCAATTATCATTCAGGTGGATTTAAAAGGGCTTTACAGCCAGGCTCATTTATACAATGTGTTAATATGTATTAGTTCTCCCACCACTGAAAGCCAGCCACTTATGAACTGAAAGATGGCATCAGTTCAACAGCATGTAGCAGCACCGTGCAGCATGGTAGACACTTAGCACAGAAAACATCTCCAGCTGAAATGGCCCAGAGAATGTTAGGAGGTATAACTTAAATTGCAGTATATATTTAGGCAGGACTTGCAACTTGAAGTGACTTGTGGAAAAAAAAATTACCTGGGGTTGTTAGTGATCAGTGGTTGCGACTAACTTGATCCTGAGTCTCACTTAGAAGATGGCACTTTAATACTGCGGCACACTCTGTTACCATAGCACGGCAGTATATCGTTGTTAACTCAAAAGGAAAAGAACCTTTTGAATTTGTCGCCAACACTGCCAGGAGCGGCTGAGTTTTCTCCTATAAGTACACCCTACAGACATAAGTACAGCTCAACATCTCAGCTCCTATGACAGCTCTATTTTCATTTTGTAATGTTTCAATTTGTAGTAGTTCTTTGAATAGGTAGATTCTTATAGAGAGAGATGCATTTGCTGATCTGCAGCAATAGATTTCTCTTGTAAAATCCTGTAAAAGCAAAGCATTATGAATGCAAAAGACTCTTCTTGCTAACACCGTTGAGAGGATGGAAGTTCTGGTGGGAAAACTTCCAAGTGAAACTTTGGCTTCACTCAGCTGGAGTGGCACAGTCTCCTTACTAACAGCACCTTTTTTTTTTTTTTTTTTTTTTTTTTTTTTTTTTTTTTTTTTTTTTTTTTTTTTTTTTTAAATAAACCACAAACTTCCCTGTGTCACAGCTCTGTGCAAATATTTCCCATATGTCAGCTGTCCGATCCAGTAATCATTTAGGGCTGGAGTGTAAATTACACAAGCAGCAGCACGCACACAAATATCTGACTTGTAAGATTCTGTGATTCAGTTAGATTTGCCTATGATAAATTGATTATTTTAAATTTTAAAAGTTTCTTTTCTTTATAGCTGTATATATTTCAGTGCTAGAAGAGCTATTATTCTACCCTCCACATTACTACTAGCTAAGGCAAAATGTCTCACTTGTGTTTTAATGGTGCCTCTGCTGATGTTTGCTTTTTCCATTTGCTTTGATTTTTGTCCAGTATGCTGTCATTACACCGTGAACTAGATTCTCTGGGCAGGGACTGTCTTTTTTTGAACATCTAGAATGTGCATGGTATTTTGTAAACAAATGAATTAATAATGTATGCTATTGTTTATTTTATTTCTGTAGCACTCCTTTTGAGGTTTTGACTATAACGTTTCAGACAGGGTAATAGCCAGAAGAGTATTCTGATTTATGGAATTCTGTGAAGTTTTAAATCAATCTTTTCCTTCAAGTTGGCAGAAGTGTGACCCTCAGCACAACACTGGATGAGTATATGCTGGCATTCATGGGAAGCATAAGAAATATAATTGTGCGGGAGACTTGGTTTTCTGAGGCCTTTTCAAAAGGAAAACTTTTTAGAAAACAGGTCCTTAAGCTTAGTTGTAGGTTTCACTGTCTGCTTGTGTGTGTTTGCTTGTGCAGGGTTTGTCCTACCTCTAGCAGTGATTGCTCTGCGTGGGGCTGATGGGCAATCACTCAGCTGGTTAAAGCTGGTGGTTGGCCTTGGTTGGCCTCCACCAAGCAGAGCAATGGAGTTCCTCCAGCTTTCCTTCATGCTGGAAATGGATGACGCAGCTCTCCTACCTTTACAACCGACCCAACTTTCCTAACTTTACAGCTATATGGAGCAAGGACACTTGTTGTTAATGGAGCCACCTTCTCCCATCTCATCTCCAGTTCTAGTGTTGTTACTCTCTCTTCACCTGGAGGCCTAGTTCTTTACACTGAGTGTAACTTTTCCCTTCCAAGCCTTACACTATATCCTGTGCCCTTTCTGTGTTGCATTCCTTTCCTGAGATTCCTATTTTTCTTGTTTTTCTGTACTTCCAGTGTCTTTTGCTCTGTTTTATTTTGGCTCAGTTTTCTTAGTTTCTTTTTCTCCTGTCTCCCGTCTTTATTCCCCAACACCTTTCCTTTGTAATACTGTTGTAGGCATGGACAGTGACTGCTGTGCAAAAATAGAACAAAAATGGTTTCTGCATTGGAGAATTATTAGACTTATTTGTCCTCTCTCCCCAACTCATTGTCACCATCTCTTCCACACTTGTATTGATTAAATAAGCATATATTTTGGACTCAGTAATACTGTGAATGAATGTAGCCTACAGGATGTTGTGAGCAGATTCAATCGCAATGGTTGAAGCTGTTGGGCTATAGCTGACAATAGAGAAGTGATAAATATATTTAAGTTGTATTGCTTAGTTGCAAGTTTTAAAGTCTCTCTTTTTTTCGGAATGAAACACATGCAAAATTATGCCATGGTTTTGGGCAATGTTGTTAGCTGATTGTGTAAAAGAATCAGTCATTTAAAGAATGGCTCTAGCCTCATCCTCAAGTGGAAACCAAGAATTACAAGGGAAAAAACACGAGTCCAAGGGGCAATTTGGTAGAATTTCCATATTATCAGTTGTATTTAATGTGAACTGACTGAGCAAGTTCCTGACAAAAACACCCCACCAGTGTGGACTTTTACAGTACATGAATTTGTAAGTACACTGTTGACTGCAACACTTCCTCCTCTAGGTGGCTGGCACAATCCAAAGAGTTAGTGGAACTGGCTTAGATAGGGTTATGAAACAAAGTGGCTGGTACTGGTAGACCAGGCATGTTCAGTGTGCTCCTCAGGAAGTTTTTGCGAGTGGTTCTGGATCTTCTTTGGGAGCTACTCCATGTTCAGGGGAGTTTTCAAGAGAAGGGAGAGGTGGAAGTGCTCTGTGTTTTCTCCTTGGGTAGAGAGAGGAGTCCTCACAGAGAACAGTAGCCCTTGATCATACGTGAAGGTGCAAACTGCATCTCTATGCACCTGCAGGAATAAAACAGGCTTGAGATGTTCTTTTTAAAAGTTTCTTTTAATGTCTCTGTGGCAATTCAGTAGAAATCATATATGAAAATGAAGCTTTTGTTGCCTTCAGTTGCAAGGGGGAGAAGCAGAAAAATTCTTTACCATATTTTTTATAATTCAGAGTTACTTATTATAGCAATTATTTCTAGGAGTTCAGAGTAATTTTAGGAACTTTTTTCTGGCAAAAACCCACAGAGATAAAAATGGCTCTTGCTGCACTGGTACAGTGGCAACCACTGCAAAGCAAAGTGCTCCCCTGAGATATGAAACTCAGCAGTTTCCCACTGAGTGCTGGACCAGCTGTGGAAGGAGGAGGAATAAAAGGTGATATGAGTTAGATTTATGCTGATGTATGAGGTGAGTGTAGACTTTTTGCTTAGAAGTTGCTAGAAGGTCATGGTATTTTACCAACTGAGATTTATACATTTGAAAATGAACCTCCAAATGGGAATGTTTCCAAAGTCTAATAAAGCAGAGCTATGCTCATACACTGACCTTGGCAAGCCTGCAGGTAAGTTCCACAACTTCTACCACCTTATAAACACTAAGATGGGTTATATAGAAAAAACTATAGAGGCTCTATTTAGAGACTTATGGTAGCAAGTAGGCAGAAAAACTTCAAAACCACCAATTTAATTTATTGAAGGTCTCAACAGGAATATATAGGAAAAAATTCTGTCTTCCACTGCAAATATTCCCCCAGCAACCCAATCTACCAGCCAAAAGTGCCCAGAATTTAAGGAGGGGAAAAAAAACCATGTTAAACCTATTCAGTAATACCACTAATCGAAACTCAAAGGATGAATGTGGAGTTGAATCTGTATTTTACCTGATTAACTCAGCAAGAAAGAATACAACTGAGAAGGTTTTCAAGCTGTTCTTAACCATTTATGTAATTATATATCATTGTTGTATACAACACAATAGAACACCCACTGTGATTTAGGTACCTTTTATTTTATTTTATATATATATATATTTTTAGAAGTCTCTGGATTTCATAAAAATTCTCAAATGTTCCTTTTGTGGAACCAACTCCTGGAAAGCACAGGTGAGAGCAAGAAGTTTTTCCTAGTTTCATCTCAAATGCATGTAAGGCAATTTTAGGCTTCAGGATCTCTGTTTCCAGAGAGGCAGAGCATGCCAGAAAAGATGCAGGCCAAAAGTGGAGTCTGGACCACTCCAGGGCATAAATTAGAGTAGTTTCAGGAAATAGCCATTCCCTTCAGCATCTTCCCAGCTAGTCAGTACACTGGGGCACCACTGCTTTGCCTGCATTGGCTCTGTGCCACTCCTGAACTCTAGGAATTTCTAAAAGTCAATTTATGCTATCTTAGCTATAATGGAGTGTCACAAAGAGACCACAGTAAATGATAGAATTGTTACCTGTCTCATTCCAGAAAATGATAGGAATCACAATCCTTGCACGCATCTGTGATAATTTCGTATTAAACCATTATTAGGTTCTTCATTAATATATTTCTAGGAGGTTTTTTTTCTTGCATTGTCTTTTTAGGGTTGGAAGAAATCCATATAATATTTTACAGTAGTCAGGTAAAAATAGTGTTTTAAATTTTAGTGTACATTGGGATAGGTTGTGTTTTTAGATTTTGTAAGACCCAAGGTGAACCTCTGATACTTCTGATATATTTTGATAAGAAAAGTACTAAAAGAGGTTCTTTTAAATAGCCAGGTACTTGTAATGGAGCTGTTGTGTTTGTGTGCAACCTTCTTCTATAATAAACCTGAAGAGCTGCTACTTCATGGCCTTTCAAGTTCTATTTGCCCTAGAGATGTATAATATTCTAGCATGAATAAGAGGTATAGCACACATTATGATATGAATAATCATGTGTGCTATTTGTGGCTGACAGTATGTTCAGCCTTAGCAGATCTCCTGAAGGGATGGGATTATGAATATGGTCCCAGTTCCAGGAATTTTTATTACATTACATAACTAGTATTCTATTTTTCTAATTTTTCATGATTGCCTTTTTAAAAAAAGGTTATGTTTTTATTATATTTTAAACTTAGTAAAATGTACAAGAGGTTTCTGCTCAGTTTAGAAGTCTATCTTGTGTAGCTCCAACAATTTGGTTCATACTTCAGGGCTGGGTTTAGTTTTTAGCAGTATATTTCACAATGCAAAACTGATTTGAGTTGTGGAGCCTTGCCAATACTACTCATAAAGTGGACTCTCTCCTAACATAAACTTTTTAGGGCTTATCCTACATCTGCAGTTCATGATATGTGGAACACACAGACCATGTACTGGGGGATGTATGGAACTCCCAGCTGGTTTCATTAAAAAGTAGGTCTCCAGTTGTATGTTGGAGACCTACTTTTGTCCATGTTAAACAATGTTTTTGGCTCTTCTAGCAGCAAGTCTTTGAAATAGTGGAATTGATCCTTGATGATTTTTATAGATATGTATAGATATAGATATGTGCAGAATTTTGTTTTTCCAAAAGTCACATTATTGCTTTTGTAAAGGAAGCATCATTCACCAGATATTGGTCCCTCTCCTCTGGTTAAAAGGGCTGGTCTTTGAGTTCCATGAAACAGCTGCTGGCACAGCGAATAGGAACCTTTTACATTTAAATATAATTGCGCTCTCATGAAAACAGAACGTGGTACCATAGAGTTGTGCCTGGACTCCATACCTGTTTAGCAGAAAAGACTGAACCTTGCCTCTGTGTGGGTTTTTTTTTTCCTTTTTTGTAAGTCATATTTTTTGTAGCCAGCTTTTAGTAGGAGATCCTGCCCTACCCCAATGCACTTGAATTTTCCTGACTGCATTCACTTTGTATTTAGGGACTCAGGCCTGCACTCTCACCCAAATTTGTCTTTTGTCCAAACCATGTGAATGTAAGCCCATAAGTTGGTGTGGCCTTAAGTAAGCCTCAGTACATGCCAGATGGGGAAGCTTGGGACTATGATATGTGTCAGTACAGATCTGAGCTTGCCCCTCACTGGAGAGGGGACTTGCCAAGTGCAACGCAATCACATCTCTCCTTGTGGTGCTATTATATGGTTTATGCTGGGCAGATAAGGTGAATGCAGGGCCCTCCTAGAAGAATACCAGAGAGGTAGATGGGATATTTAGGCAGCCTCTGTTGCCTAAATAGTATGTTGACTTCACAGTATGGAGGATGCGGTGCTCTGAGCAGCAGCCTGGCAATTTGGATGCTTACAGCCAGATCACATTACATTTTAGGCTTTGATGCCTTTCTAATCTGCAGCACAAACAAAATCTTTTCAGCCAGCAGGACTGTTTCATGTAGCACACTCTAAAGGGAACTGAAGGCTATAATTCTATGTTTGTCTCATTTTTTGTGATTTATTTAATTTCTACTTCCTCTCCACCATACTTTTTTTTTTTTCTTGAATTAGAGGTAGATCCAATTTTTATCTTACTCTATATTGCAATATTGAAGGAGTACCTATATTACTTGCACGTTATTTTCATTCACTTCCACAAAATCCATGATTCTTTACCAGTATAGAAAAGAATTTTATACATCTGTTCTTATATTCCCTTTCTGATGTATTTTGAACAGTGGGACTGGTGTATCATCAACAATTGTTTTTTGTCTGAATGAGTAGTTCAGTCTGAACTTACTTTTAGAATACACGTACAAAGAGGGCAGCAGCTTTGAACTACTAGTGAGCTAGTGGGTCACTAGATCATGTGGAATATAGAATTTCATATGCTAATCTTTCTGGAGATACATCTGCTGTAGAGATCCATCGTGATTATAGGTTCATTGAATATACAGAAAACATATCATCAAACTGAACATCTGGGGCCTTGAAGAAAAAAAACACAGATGTCATACTTCACATCAGTTTCCTCGCTTGTCCTTGTGATATGGTACATAATCTTTAGACATGTTAAATGTACTGTATATATAAAAACAGTTTTGCCCTGGGAGACAGGTATTGCCAAACTGAGAAGACTAATTTCTTACGTCTTTGCAGATCACGGAAGGAGTTCTACCTGTTCTTGGAGAGTGTATCCACACTAGCAGTCTAGTGTCCCGGAAGGGTACTTCAGATGCAGAGAGCCACTTTCCTGACCATAATGTCTGTAATGACAGTTGTGCTATGAACTGAAACTCATCAGTCAGTGATGGTTCAGCATGCAACTTTTGTATTGCTTGTATTATGCCTATAGAACAGTCATATATTGACTTTAGCAAGAGCTAATTAATTCAACATGAGTGAATAATTGCAGCTACTGAGAGAGAGGACTGAAAAACTTTTGCTAGAGATCACTTGTGAATTAAGTATAGGATTTCTTGGCCAAGCCACTTGAGATTCTTCAAGATAATATTACTCTTTTGGAAATAAAAAATATTTTTTTGCCATTTTCATATATCTGGAATGTCACATCTAACTTTTTAATTCTTCTGACAGAATTATTTTGTGGGAGATTAGAAAGAAGACATTTCAGGTAGGTAAGGAGTGCTTTTTGAAGAAAAAAGTCATGGGGCAGGTTGAAGCTGTGGATATGTCAGAAAGTTCAAACCTCTGACTGGGAAGCTGCTACTCAAACTTTATAATGAGGATCTTTTTCCCTGTCCTGACCCCTCTCCCCAAGTCTGACATGTGGCTTTGTAGCACGTTGGTCAGTTCTTCAGTCAGCATTTCCTTGAACGTTTATAGCTCCACTTTAAAGGTGGAATTCTCATCCTGAAGATGATAATCCTTCATCATGTAAAATGACCATGTTGTAATAAGATCTTCTTGCAGGGTGCAAATGTGTTATTAGGTGTCAGTCTGCAGGCTCAGGTCATCCACCAGCTGTTATACTGCACAGGTTGTATTTTTTTGCAACATTTGGTGGAACATTTCAGGACTGCAGGATTATCTGAACCAGATGTGAAAAGCCATCTCCCTGACACAAGTGTGCAATTAGTCATAAGTGATTATCCACGACCCCTTGTGTGCAAGGGGAGAGAAACTTAGGGTTAACTGCTGTCTGCACCTTAACTGAAGAGGGCTATAAAAATTTCTTCTTTTTTTTTTTTTCTTTCTTACTTCTCAGACTTCAGCCAGTTTTCTGCTTGTTCTTGCATTTGAGATTTTTCAGGGACATGTAAACCAGAAGAAACCTGGAAACCTGAGCCCTAGTTTGGAAAACTGTAACAGTCACTGAGAAAGAGAGATCTGAGCCCTAATATTTTTTGTACCTTTCTCATTTGCAATTCTTACAAAGTCAAGGTAATATTGCATCCTCTCATGGGTGAATGGACAGGCTCTGCCTATTGGACCAAGGGCAAGAAACAAATTAATGACCTCCCTCTGGCTAGATAACTGTTCTGTTTTGCATGGAGCAGAACTTAGTTTTGAGTTGCCAGCATCTCCAGTAACATGACAAAGGGAGAGAGACTAGACTTTCATAAGGCTTTACCTGTCTGCATCAATACCATAACTCCCTCTGGAAACCCATAAGCAGTCAGCACAATTCTTGGAGCACTGCTGAAATAGCGTTCCTCATGGTTGATATACTACTTAAAAAACAGGCCAACTGAGTTGCTGGATAGATCTAAATGGGAGCTCTATCTCTGCGTATCCTTAGAGTTCCTAATACAGGGGGGTTCCTATATCAGCTGAGAATGTGTTTGCTGATGTAACTGAATGGGTGACTTTATAATAACATGGAAAGCATTGCAGTAATCTGATTTTGTAGCTGTAGCATTGGGAATTGTATGAAACCTTTTATTATGTAGGGTCAAATAGGAATTTCAAATGCCTTTGGCAAGCCACACATTAATTTAAGCTCTTCAACTGATTAATGATTTTCTTTTGTATGATTGGGGTCCTTCTTCACCTCCCTGGTGTGATATTCCCACCTGCTTTTCCTCATTTGTGGCTGTAGGCTATAAGTTGCTCAGGTCTGGTAGTAAGCTTTATTTATGAAAGAAAGGGCAGCCACAATAAAAGCAAAAAAAAAAGATAGCTGATGCTACATAAACTTTGAGCAGCAGCTGAAGATATAAGTTTCCACAGGTTGCAAACTGTCCCAAAAGCTAAGTCTAGTCAGTCAAACATGATGAACTCAAATTATTTTCTAGATACTTTATTCACTTCAACCAAAATTGCCTCAAATTTATCAGCAAGGAGCCTTAGTTCTTAGTTTCCATCTGTGTCTCTGACACAGCCAATGAATAGCTTATGCTGACTCAGATGATGTGGGGGAACAAGGCGGTATCATCTGCTTTCTGAAAACACTGCATGGAAACAGAGCTTCTTCCTGACTCTTTCAAAGGACCTACTGGCCAAGGGGCACAGGACAAAACATGTCTTACATGAGTCTCATCAGTAAGCACATCATTTACCTTTTACCAGCTTTGGAGAAGGAAAAGACCTTCACAATTTTGCTGTGATTGGTAACCTACACAAGGGCACTTTAGCTCTTGGAGCAAATAATACCAGCTGGAGCACCAGATTTTCACCCGCAGCCAGGAGGAGATGCGCCAGCAGGCTGGATCATATCTTGTGCCCTATTCAGATTATAAAGGATCAAGAGCATATGGAGAATTAGGCACTGTGAGACTTGTCTCATCACAGCTACTTTTGTGAACAGTGGAAATTTGGATTGTCTGAATGAAGTGATGTTTTTCTGAGCACAGTGCCTTTATGGTAAGCCGAGAACCTGCCTTCCCTCAATGAGGTATTTAAAAGCTTTACCAGCCTAACTTCTCTACTTCGCCCATCAGAGTGGGGGTATAAACCACAGACTGCCCAGTGAAGTCTTCCAAACAGTTTCAGGTTCTCAGCACTGGCCAGACTCAGACAAAGAAGCTTTGGCATTTGTCCCCTGGAGAAATTTTCTTTCCCTTCAACAGCGGTCAGTTCTTTCTGGACCTGCATGATTTTAAATAAGAAGAAACATCTCAGTTCAGATTTAAGCCTTTCATCATCTTTCTTTTTTTTCCCCTCAGGCGCTTACCATCAAGGCTGGGCTGCATGAAACACATTTACTTCTGAGTTTTCAAGCACTGCCTGCACTGTAAAATTTAATGGACATCAAGGGAAGAATATTTGTTGGTCAAACAACAATTTTTCAAGATTTATAGTTTCTATCACTCCTGGTTGTGACCTTACCCTCCATCCCAGCCATCTCTCTCAGCATGCAGCTGAATTTTTCCAGTTTCATGGTACACTTGAAGTTCTTCAGAATTCAGTATTCGTACAGAGTCCTGACAAAGCGTTGAGTGTTCACCCGAATGCTCAGATAAATATTAGGTTCTAGCATTGCCCTCCTTCAGTAGGGAAAAAAATCAAAACAAAGGAAAACAACTTTTGGAGGTAAGGTCAACTCTATCCAATGCTTCTTTTTCACCTGTGACACTTCTGTTCTGACTCTGCATATGTAGGCCAGGATCCTTTTCTGTGGCCAAATGGCTCCAGGTACCACTTGAGCCAAGGAGGGGGTGAGGGATGATGACATTTGTTATGTGGACCCACTCCCCAGGCAGAAAGTAAGATGCTGTTCCAGCAATAAGGGATTAGCATGAGTGAAAGAGAGCTCTGACTGTAATTTCCCTTTGGCAGCTTAGATACATGCTTAGCTTTGAATGTGTGAGCAGGTCCATGGAAGCAAAACGGCCTGTTCACCTCCTTGCAGTGCAGTACGTGCTGAAGCTTTGCAGGATCAGTGCTCATGTTTGGATTTCTGAAATCCTGCCAGATCAGGGCATTTAGTTTAGAGCATAAGAGAAATAGAAGCTGTTAGCAAGGCTTGGGTCCAAATTTCCACACCATTTGCTGTGTTTGGAGATCAGTGTGGAGGTTTGGGCCTGCCATAGAAGTGGAGGAAAAAGAAAGGAACGTTTAATAAGGAAATGGAATGAACAGGAAAAATAGGGAAAAACCCAGAGCATTCACCCATGTTCCTGGGCATCACAAATTATGCAGACAGTAGCACAAAACAGAGAAAATGGACAGATGTGGGAGAATAGGAGAATAAAACCAAAGGTAAAATGAAGCCAGTTTTCAGTGGCATAGCGAAGGTGACCAAGCCTTGACTGATTACTCATTTAGGGTTAAGAGGTAAGACTAATGTCATCTTTGGCAACTTCTGGTTGCAGGTACTGGAGACTGAAATAGAGATTAGGAGTGTGGCAGTTCTGAGACACCAGTTTTATACCAAGACAATGTGAACAGCCAAAGTCACTTCAGTGGGACTGCTCTGAAGCTCACAGTTTGAGCCTTTTGTGTGCCTGATTGGAGAAAATCAGAATAAGTGATGAGACCAATTTATACAAACATAAGTCATTAGTAATGAACTCTGTGATGATTAAAATTGGAAACTGGAGAATTAGCAAGAAGTGCAATATAGTACTGTTTAATATAAGTAATGTTTAAAAGTATTATCTCTGTTACTCTCTTGAATCTAGTTGCGGAAAATTACCATCAGATGAAATTACCATACCCATTAATTTAATTGGAACATAACTTTAAGAAGAAAGGTTTGATGCTGCATAATAAGGGTGGTGTAAATTTTACAGTAGTTCTTAACAGCCAAAAAAAAAAAAAAAAAAAAGATTAGTGGAAACATCTATGTTTCATTGCATAAAAGCAAGATTAGAAGCACAGTCATGGATTTCCTTCTGAACACCACTTCCTTATTTGGAGCGTTTTTCACTGTCTTTCCAAAAAAAACTACGAGTGTGCTTCAAAATTTTAAGTTGCCAATGTAGCAGCAAGAGGTTTAAATATCATTAAGGCATTCTTAATTCAAAAGAATAAGTAATATTATGTGCTGTCAAACCACAGAATGTAAATGATGGCAGAATCACCTGGCACTGTCCCTTTAACTCAAGACCTTCTATATCTGAATGTGTGGGGTGGTTTTATTTTCCTGTCGCGGAGCTGCTGCCTTTCTATTTCCCCATCCTCCGTGTGAGTTTATTTTCCATTCTGTTTTTTGTTGTTTAGGTAGGTGCAGTAATGACATTCCCAGGACTGGCAGTTAGGAAGCACTGGCTTCCTTTCTAGAATATGAAAGCAAAGGATATTTCAAAGCTGAAATCCTATTATGCAGATCACTCTGCATTTTGAGCAAATTTTCATGAAACTAAGTATAATATACTGCTATGTACATTTCTTCCAATGGCCAAAGAGAAATATATATTAAACAATCTGATCTTTAATCCTTGGTATTAGATAATTTGTTTGTTTTAGGCAATGAGGGATGTTATTTGATCTTTTCCTCACTGCCATTTGTCTTGCAATGTACTCTGCAGATGCACTGGGAAAAGCTTATGTTCCTTCATCTCCCAAGTAAGCTTTTTGTTTGTTTGTCATGGCTTTTGTACAGCCTTCAAGCTTGAATTTCTGTGTGGGCTTAGGTAAATTTCTGTTCTCCTTGGAGCTCAACGATACAGTAACCTGCTTAAAGGAATCGCACTATGAAAACACTGCCTTATTCTTGTCTACCAGTTTATCTACAAGTTATTTAGGATCTTGGTAGCTGTTTTTAGAGTGGGGACACCTTTGAAAGATAAAAATAACTTGATAAAAAGGTAAATAAAAACAGTATCAATTAATGTAAAATACTGAAATAAGACTTTAAGAAATGTTCTTTGCAGCTTCTCAAAAAATGATTTAGAAATTTTGTAAATACACACACACACGTGCGTACACACACGTGCACACACACGCACACACATGTGGCTCTCTCAGAGCTGTAGGACTTAAAATATAGTATTTACCTTCTCTGTTGAAAGTATTTAAGGTTCTCCCTTGCATCTTCATCGTCTTTAACTCATTAATCCTTGCTAAACTTCCCTGAGGAAAGAGAATGTTATTACCTTTTTACAAGTAGAGCGCTGAGGCAGAGAAATTAAGGCCTGGGCTCATAAGGGAATTTCATGGTGTAAATCCTCTAATTATGCTGGAATCAGTGGGACTTGGATGCCTGTATGCCTGGACACTTTTGTGATCTGAGCTGAAATTTGTTGGCCAAGGAAACACAGGGAGCTTCGGTCAAGCAGGAAATTGAACCTGAGATTGCAAAGAGTTGTTAGGTTAGTGCTCCAGCCACGGCTAGCATTTTTTTTTCTGCTGCTTTCTCCTCTTTTGCTGGCCACTTACTAATCTTTATAGGTGTTTACTCATATAATGACTACGTGAATAGATCGTAGCAACAGAATGCGATGATTTAGCTTGATGCGATCATTTATTTTGACATTCAAGATAGCTTTTGCCCATTGTCTTGGCTTTGTGAACAGGGGTCACTAGCAGGTACCTGACATGCAGTTTGTGCTGCAGGTTAAGGTAGGAGACTAATAATAATAATACGTAGCACATTCTGTGTTACAGGTTTCAAAAAGCTGATTGTTACTGAGCTAGTGACACTTTCAGAAGCAGCTTTGTGAGTACTCAGTCCTTTTGCTGTCTGCAATGTGTGAGGCATGCCATATACCTAAATGCTGTTTGAAAACAAAATTATTTTTATACCCTTCACAACTTTTCCTTTATCTCCGCATTCTGTAGGTGAAAACTACCAATTGTATTAAGTGCTTTTATTCCTTTCCTCTGACAGATTGTCACCTTAAAATTATATAAATTCTACAATTCCTTGATTATTTGCTAGGGAAACATAGGAAAGATGATATTTTGGATTAGAAATCCCCAATGAAATATCACCATTTCATGTTTACTTAGATTAAGCTAAAAACATTTGTCATTAGGAAAGCAAGAGGTAATTTCCTGCCAGAACACCCAAACCTTTGACATTTTTCCTTCAAAAATCCTTAAATGTGTGGTAGAGTATCAAAGCCTTTTCCCTACCATCATCGACAAAGGTCAATGGTTTCTGACAGATGCATATTATACCCCTGACTTAATTATGACTGAGTGCCACAATGTTTTATAACATCTGTTATCCAGTGACTAAAAAGTGTCTATAATTCTATTTTTTTAAAGGACTAGCAGGTGAAAATGACAATTTCAGTTGGGAAATCTGAACTGGCAGAAGAAAAAAAAGTCCTTTTTTCCTGAAATATTTCTTGTAATTGCTATAATTTTGAAGCAACTCAAACTTTAAAAATTCCCACACGTGGCCTTGACAAGGTCAGCAAGGCCTCAGTAACTTTTATGTTTCCTGTATGATCCCTCCAGGTTAAAGAGAGGGCCTCACTGAAAGGAGGCCAGCCTGGAAAATAAAAACTTTCCTATTGCCCTGAGAAGCAGCTGTTCTTGGGCTGCCATAACCACTTTTTAGAAAGCCCATTTTCACAACTTGAGCAAAAATCTACCTGCTAGATCACTAAAATGTCAGATTGCACAGGTCACGTAAACCATTTCACAAATAAATATCCCTGCCTGAGCTTCAGCATTCAAGCATAGCGGCTGAGTATAACTGCCCTGCTTGGGCACAGCTTCCAGCTGCGGTGTGTCATGCTGTATCAATTTTAGGCTGCTATTCACCATGGCAGTACTTGAACATCTTCTATGTAAAATGTAGTCATCTATGTAAACTGTAGTCATCAAGCCACTGCTGAACTTCATGGAGTCTTTGACTCCTTTTCTGAGGAAAAGCTCTGTCTGTGTTAAAGTTATGATTTTTTGGTTGTTCTTGCAGATTGTATTCATTATTCTCTTAGGAGAACTGTAGTTTCAAACGAAGACACTGGTGTGTGTGTCTTGTAGTAGGAGCACATTAGAATCAAAGGTCCAACACTTGTGAGCTGTTCAGCAGTTTCTTCATTGTCTGTGCCAATTCAACAGTTTATATTTCAAATGCAAGATTTACACAAAGCAATTTAAAGGTTTTAGCCTGTGAGCTTCTGCTTCAGTATTCAGCACTGAGGCTTCAGAACTGCTTTTGCAGTGTACAGCATCCAAAACAGAAAACTTGGTCTTGCTTTTAAGGTATGGAATCAGGGTGATATCCTGACTCTGAATCATTGACTTCAAGACAGCCAGGATTTACTGCTTATTTGCGTTTCTGTTCTTGTCCAGACTTCATGTATGACCTTGAGAAAATCCTTTAACCTCTAAGACATCCATCCAGTCTAACTCTCCACACCTAAATAAGGTGCCTAAGTTAGGAGCTAAGATTTTTTCAGTTCTCAGTGAAGAGAAAGACACCTTCATAGGACAATCAAGGCTGTGGAGAGATCTGAACCGTGCTCCAAAATTGTCTGTCTCTCTACTGAATAGAGAGGTAATCCGGGACAACTAACCTCATACCTGAAGTAAAGTGGATGAAGACAAGACTCAAAGCCTCACTTCCTTTACCTGAAACACTAGGGAATGGTTTTGTTGGTGTATGTTTCTGTTGTTGTAGTGAATGCAGTCACAGCCAGGTTAGGCACTGTTGTGACTGTCAGAAACCGTACAAACCTAGGAGGAATCCCCTCTCTCCTGCAACGGTCATCAGACAAGGTGAAATACATATTGCATTCTCTTCTCCGGCCTGTGAATCAGACAGGGGAGCTAATTACCAAGCAAGGACACTTTCTGAAAAGCACAGGGCTCCTCAAACGCTTATATTGTTGGGTCATTTAGAGTTAGAAACATATAAATCTCAAAATGCCAAAGGTTCATTTGGGCTGGGCCTGAATAAAATACTGGAAAACTTTAATCCTAGAGCAGAGGCCTATATTTGTATTTCTCTGAACTTGAAACTAGGATTTCTTATGAGATCAAAGTTTCTTTCACTGATTGTCCTGGGAAATTTGTCTGAAAATTCTCTCTGCATTTCTGAATTACTGCTAAGTTTGTGATTGTTAAGTTATACATTAAAAAATCCTAATCTAAAGCAGTAAAAGGATCTGAGGCTTTGCACGTGTTTCAAGATTTGAAAGATGGAAACTTTTTGTTGAATATAAATGTATATTTATTACTCAACAAATCACAAGTAATTTTTCTGTGTGGCAAGTTCAGGAGCTAACAACTAATGGAGTGACATGTGAGGGAAATTACAGGCCATTTTAGTACTGTTGGACAATTCATCAGATCTTGCTTCATTTGTCATGTGTATACAAAAGCTGCTATACATTATTATGCCTCTGCTATACTGCAGTATAATACTTTAGGTTGAGGTGGCATTATTTCCTTTTCCTGATGGGCAAATATTGAGCTGCTGCTTAGTTTGAACAGTTTTCTTATTCATACAGATCGCTCAGTGACTCTGGCTGGTAGATGACTGAATGATTTATTAGATAATTTAATATAAAGTAAAAGGGAATGGGCTTTAGTGAAATAGCTAAAGGAGATCAAGAGGTTAAGATTGCCTACTTATTGGAGAGTTTCCGGATGTTCTTAAAGTGCCCCAGAATTAGTAGCTCATTTGTTTATTAATCCAATATGCAGTTATTGCCAGTGCATTATCAGTATTAAATTCTAATTTCTATTTACAACAATGAAAACTAGTAATTCTTTATTGAAGATTAGTTAAACCTGTTTGATAGCATCACAAAGAGTAACCAGTACCCTAGATCCTAGGTGGTTTTGTCAAAATGCCTGTTGAAAAGGAAACACTCAAAGGATGGTAGACTCTAGGCACTGTTTAGTATAGGTAATGTTAGTAGCATTGTTTATTACAACAACACCAGTTGTGACTGGATCTCTAGTTCCTCATAGGACAGATAGGACTATCAATCTCTGCTCTTTAAACCAGGGTATACTGTTTGGAAAAAATAAAAGCAGAAGCATTATGGATGGTGACAGGAATCCAGGAAAAAAATAGAAGTGAAAAATCTCATTAAGCTATATTTTAATTCATTATGCAATCACTTTCATAATTCTTCACTTTACTTTTTGCATTTATACTTTGTCTATATTGAAATAAGGGTGTGTTACACTGATGAGAGGATGGACTGTATTTTAATTTTTTTGTCTTTTCCCTTGTTCCAAATAAGGAAAGGACTGAAGGTCATGAAAATGGCAGGAATCCATAACCTCTGACTGCAGGAGCTACTGGTAAAATTATGGAGGTAGAGTGACATGCAGATCCCAAGCTGTCATTGGATGTTGATGAATTCTGGCCCATTTGAAGCCTATAACAAAATTCTCATGCACTTAAATGGAGTCAGGGACTTCAGATGAGGGTTTTGTTAATGATTTCTTTCAACCATTCTTTTCTTTTGTTTACACTTCTGAACATTTTTGTTTCTACTGGCAGTGTTGAATTGCTGATTTTCAATCTGACCATTTTTATTTCAGGAAACTGTTATCTGTGAGTGGGATATGAGTGAAAGAACACATTATGTTACAGGTGGCATGGGCTATGTATGTCAGGCTTCTATTCTTAGGACCAGGGTCATAGCTAAGGTTGTAGATTAATTGTGTAACAAGGTGTCAGAAAATATTCCACAAATAAACAGAACATGGTTAACTCAACACTTTGAATTTATAGAAAGTCTAAATTATATCCTTAAAATAACATGATTATTGCTAAGTTCTAGCCTGAAGCTAAACTGGGGTTCTACTTTGAATGAAGGAGCTCCCAACTGGCAGGAACTTAAAAGGTAACTTAATATGCTGCACCACCAGAAATATAACAGACTGCTTATTGGGACATGTTTTAAAAAAAGAGAATGTATAATAGTTTTCTGATCTCACTGATACGTATTCTACAAATAACACCAGAGACAAGTGAAATCTGTTTTATGGTTTGCAAGAAATCAACTGGACGAAATCTGAGTTTCAATTTGAGCAGTTCTACATATACAGAGGGCTCCCAGCAGAATCTTTAAAAATAAGCATATGTTTCCCCAATGACATCATATTCTTGTTATCTGCATTGTACCATAGTCATTTTTTTCAAGTCAGAGACAAAGAGAGCTACAGAAAAGTTAGAGACTATAACATTTCAGTTTAGTTATGTTTATTCCTACTACTAGGTTTAAAATATTTTGATTAAGTAATGATGTAGTTAAAAAGCAGGGATGGTGAGTATTTCCAGGGCTGAAAAGCAAGTAAAATAGTGCAGAAATTGGACTTAATGCTTTATTTTCCATACAGATTATAAAGAAGAGATCCATGTACTTGCTTACTAGGGGATTTAAGGGGAGGTAATAAATGGGAATTAATCTTTTAGTCCTCAGTTAAATCTTGATTTTATTTTCAATTCTATTGTTGGAACAATAGATTGTTCCTGTTAATCCAATATGGTATCTGGAATGAAAAATAGTATACAAGAATAAAGAAATTTTATGCAATAACTTTAGTATAATTTGTGTGCAGTACCAAATATGTAATTCTAGATTTTAATGCTCATGTTTGATATTAGAGTCTATATGTGTGTGTATAGATTTCCTCTGTGGTCAGTGAGAATTTTGCTTCTGAAATGTCTGCAGGTTTATTAGGCATATCCATGTTAAGCATTTGCGAGCTGATAGGTTTCTCCAGTAACAAAGAGTTGGACCTAACTGTTCTATGTCTGATAGGCAGGAGCAACTCCTTTCACTTGAGATGTGTGGTGTTGTTAATAAAAATCTGTATGATAATCTGTGAATGAAATTTGATATCAATGTCTAAACCACAGGTTCTCATCTGGTTTAGCTTTTCCTTCTCAATTGCCAAGAGAAATTAGTATTATGGATTGATTATTCAATTGCCAAATTTAATTAAAAAACAAAAATTTACCCATGAGACATGTGAGGACAAAATTGCCTGTACCTATTTCTTCTGGTTTGGAGCAATGAGTGCCTTTCTAAATTTCTTTTAAAATAAGGGCACGAGATGGACAAAACCGGACTAAATATTTCTAAGATGAGATGCACCTGTGGTGTGGAGCATGGTGAAACCTTGCTTTAAGGTTATATGTGAGGATGCTGGTATAGAAAGGTACATAGAAATTCTATCCAGAGCCCTACAACTTGGTATGGGTGACAATTGTTTGTGACATGTTCGCAAGGGCAAATTCAGCAGCTGATGTAAAGTTACTACATAAAACAGTTGTGTCTAACTGTATATCAGTCCTGGATTCTGGCTTTTGTTTGCAAGATTATTATCATTTTGGCTGCTTCAGCTCAGATAACATCAGCTCATTTAACCGTCCTGTTGTTTCAGTTTTCAGTGCAGTTGTACGGACTTGTGCCACCTAAGACCCTAGGCCATGAATTGCATGCAACTCAGGTAATTTTATCCTCTGTGTGTGTTAACTATTATTACCACATTCTCTTATGGATCAGGTTAATTTAAATAAACTTTTTATTCTTTAGAATCGAAATCATAATTTTCTGCCTTGTCCTGGGCAGATTTTATCCAAGTTTCAATATTCTTTCTTAGTAAAACATATTGAACAAAGTATTTAGGAGATGCAAACTATCCAGAATATTTTTCTATGAACTCGCATGCAAGGAAAACCCAATTAAGTTCAATAGGAAGTGCATTTGAAAATTTCATGTCATAATTATCCTGGTATGAGCTCAGCCCATAGTGCAGTAGAGGTTACAGGGAAAAAGAGAGAGACAGAGCGAACCTTAAACCAGTGATTGCTGCTGTCTTCATGATTCAGTCCAGGCTGTCCACCAGCATAACACTATATTTCCATCCTCTGCTTTCACTGGAAGTTGTGCTTGGCAAGACTGCGCTCTTAAGAGCATTTGGACAAATAAATAACATCCCTCTTCGTTATTTATTTGCCTTCAAATTTTAATCAGTATTTGTGTAATCAGTAGTAATTTACTATGTTTCTATTCAAAGAAATGGGCACAGTGTTTATATATAATCACCCAATATAGCTGTTTTATTTAAGTACTGGGTTCTAAATACACATAAATTCAGCAATTATCACTGGAACAAATTTTAGACTTTGAAGTGAATTATACCAGGAGGAATTTTCTGTAGTTGAAATTGGAAAAACAAACAAAAAAAGGCTTCACTTGCCCAGCTGAGAAATCTGACTGTGACTTATGCACATGCACTAGGTATTTTATTTTTGGGTGCAAAATGTATAAAATTTTAGGAAAGCTTTCAAGTAACAAAATGCAGGGTTTCCCTCAGCCCTGCATAAATTCACTGTTTGTGTTGTGAGGTTGCAAAATCATCCTTTCCCTTTGACTGGTTTTGCTTCCACATAAAACAGCTAAACCAAATTCTAAATAAAATACTGATAGTATTTTAGCCTTTTTTCTACCCTGAGCTTAGCAGGTTTGGGCATCTGTGTCCATGGGATCTGAGGCCAGTTTGTTAAGGCTTTCTAACTCAGTTTACAAGGACGGGACTATTCACCTGAGCTGGAACTGATGTGAATGAGTTCTCTGCCACTCTGCACCGAAGCACTTCAGGCGTATGTCTTTATACTGTGGTTGGTTAGAACTGGGAATAAAGTGCCAAAGTCAGCAGCTGAAATAAGTAGAGTAAATCAAGTTAAGAGGGAACAGGACAACACTTTGGAAAAGGAGGGAATACGGAGTAAAACCATTACCTAGAAGTTCAGGGTTAAGATGATGAGAGATAAATTGATTGGTATTTCCTGGGTTTATAAGGGCAGGCCATGGTGGATGACCTCATCATCTGCTGGCTTTTCATGTTACTGTGTACCTACTTGGGCTGCCAGGATGCTGCAGATCCTGCTCTCCATGACTGGGTGATACTCCTTTTGAAATCCACAGGAATTTTATCTGAATTATCTGTGCAGGGTCAGACCCATTACAACATTTCTTTAAAAGCTTATGAGTGCTGACGATGCTGATGATCATAAGCTACATTCGCGTGGGCATCTACTTATATGAATGTGCTTCTTTAGGCTCAAGCTTGCAACAACTGATCTACTTTGGTTTAATCCAAGTTTCTAGGTGGGCATATGCCTTTCTGATTGAGTGGCTTATTACTGGTTAGCTTAACTGTGTTCCTAACTGATGCGAAGTAGCCTAGAAATAAGCTAGATCTTAATCAAAGCAAGCCTTTTATTCTAATTAAATTATCCTGCTTAAAATCTCCCCTTGAGTTAAATTGGCATAGGCTTTAAAGCATTCGAGTGATGAATATTTAAGTATTTAGAAAAGGAAGTATTATTCCTTACAGTGAGAATCTGTAAACTCACATGATATAAAGGTGAGATGGCACATTTGAAAAGAGGTTGATGCGGTCCCAGCATAAATGCAAGGGGTGTAAATATGCACCATTGCAGCCACATCATGTGATACAAGATCCTAAAGTCCGAATATGAGGATAATTCCCTCTTTCACTGCACCAGTCTTATTCATGAGGTCTCTCTTCCTCAGCCTTTTATTCAGCAGCTGCTTTGCTTTGGAATTTTTCTGTGTCCCTCTATCGAGGTTGTTGGAAGCAGGCAACTTCCTGCCACAGGAGTCCCTGGAAATGTGCTTCTTTCCTGGCCCTCAGGGAAGCAAGAGCTAAAAGGACAGCTAACTAATAAAAGGCCTAGATGTTCTCCTACCCAAAATCCAATGAGAAGTTGTGGGAAGCTACAAGTAGTAAGTAGAAAGTATCTCACAGCTTTCAAGAGTGAGCAAGTCTGCTGGATTAAAGATTCAAGATGAAAAGACAAGAGTTAGGTGAAGTGAAACATCTTTCTGCACTTTTTTCCTTAGGTTCATCAAGAACACTGAAAACTCAGGCCCAGAATGAATTAGTAAATGAACAGTGTGATTCAGTGTTTTTACAGGGCTTTGCTGTGAAGCTGTTTTTTTTAGGAAATTTCCAAACTTTTATCAGTTTGGCTTCATTTTCTTTAAGAAAAATTGGTTTTAGTTAGAGGAACTGTATTCAGTTATGGAGTTATTTTTTCTGAATACTATTACAGATAATAACAGTAAAATTCCAAGGCTTGGTTTCACTGGCTGTGAGGAAGTAAGCACTTGTGTCCCATCAGCTGCTGCCTTTGACATATACAAGTAAGAGGCTGGAAAGTCTAAACATGCATCTGAAATGCTGCAAAATCAATAGTACATATTGAGGTTATCAAAGCCTCTTCATACGATGTGTTTCATATCTTCTGTCATCAGCATTATGGTAATGGGTCCTAAGAGCTGCAATAGGATTTACAATATGGCATATGATTAAAATAGTGGATTGTACTAAGAAATTGGAATGTATTTTCAGAATTATTAGACACAGTTGGAAACATAGCTGAAAGCAAGACTGCCTTCATATAACATATTGCCAGAACTAACTGCTTTGATTTCTTAAGACTAGATGATGATTGTTTGATCATTTTATTAAAAAAAAAAAAAAAGTCTAGGTGTCAAAGAGTTTCCTTATGTCTAAACAAGTGTTATTAACTTCAATTATGGCTGCCAGGTGGAGAACTGTGCAGTTCTTTTACCGTGTTTCAAAATATTTCATTTAGACATTTTGGAAAAACATACATCCCTATTCATAACCCCTGTTACTGTTCTGATTTATAAGTTCTGCTCCACTGTAAATCATCCAAAATGAAAAAATTAAATTTTATGGCATCAAACTTATGTGGCATCGTGCCTGAGCAAGGGCAGAAGGAATGCAATTCTTACACTGCCAATTACCATTGAACTTGACTTTTTTTTAAAATTTCTTTTTTTTAAGCAGATGGCTGAGATACATGTATAGAGAAAGGTAAAGTATACTTATTCTTTATTTGGACTTTGAATTAAAAATAAAAGACCCTCTTCAATCATTTTTCCCAGTTGTTTATAAAACTTTGGCTCTAAGTAATTTTTTTAATTGTACAAATATTTGCATCTAAAACACAGAAAAAATTGATTTCAGGCCATGCATTTTATTTGGTGTGGATGGTTAAATGTATCATTCATTTAGTCTGACAGGCTTTTGGGGAAAAAAGAAGGGTGGCTGTGTGAGAAGTGGTATAGGGAAAAGTGTGAAATCTTATCATTTTAAGTGGAGAGAGAATCTTCAGATCTGTTTAAAAAAAAGTGTGCTGTGTGTCCTCTAGTGAGGAAGAGCTTTTGGATAAGGGGAGATGACATAGTTATTGCTATTTTTTAAACTCTGAGTTGTTTTATTTATTCTGTGGTACGCTTTATCAGTGCCAGTGAATGTCTGTAACCTGGCATGATTCCTGGTTATGAAGTCGTTCTTTTTTTGACAGAAGAAGCTTCCGCTCCAATTTCTATGGGTTTCTTGGAAGGCGTGATGGCATTATAGTCTTAGATATAACTTTAACTCAAGTAGCAGTGCAGGAGTTACTTTTAAACTATCTAGTTGAGGTAACAGTAGTAAAATTCTAGGAGCATACAGCTAGCATACAAGCCAAAAGTATACTTTTCAGATGTTCACAGATTTTAGATGCCAGAATACATGATTTAAAGGCTTCAGGTGATGGACAGTCTCCTTGGAAATGTGGAAATGGGTACCTGGTCATATCCCAAATCTCTCTTCTGCCACAAGTTTTCTTGTTTTATCTAGGTTCCCCTTGCTTTAGTTAGGATATTCCTTCATCACCTCATCCTGCACTACTTCTCAGCTCAGCCAGCTCCCCTAAATGTACAGGCACATCTGTGGTAGCTCCTCAGGGCCTTACAGGCAAATGAAAACATGCCAAGTCTCATGAGAGGGGATTTCTGCATTCTCATCATCTAATGGGCACAGTCCCAGTCATGTAAAAGAGCAGGGACAGGGCAAGGGCTCTTCCAAACTTCCTTCCTGTAGCAAAATGGTTAAGAATTATTGTTTTAAGGAAGTTTTGGGACATACCCACTAGCAAAGGTTCTTCTTGACTAGAATAAGGTGTGAAAGGCAGGCAGTGGTGACATCAATGAACTTGCAGTCATCAAACTCTACCCTCTCCATCTGGATTATGGACACTCTTTCTGCTCTGGTTAATATTTTGTTTTAATACAAAACTAGATGAATGTACTAAAAGTGTAGTAAAGTGCATTGGCAGAAAGGAAGAATGGCTGAGACTAGAAGTCTTGTCTTTATTTGCTTCTATTAAATTAATACTGTCAAGTAAATTGCATTTCATTTTTGAGATATATTCAGATTATAACACTATGTTTTTCTGGTCTTATGTAAATCCAAGTATTACCAATGTGCCATAAAGTCTTAACAGAGAAATTTGCAGACTTTCCTTTTATAGCATGTATGATTTTATCTCAGTCTGATTACTTGAAGGTTTCTTTATATATCTGTTAAAACTTTATCTATAAAATGAAATGAATATTGAAATATCTGATTTCCATGTTGTAGGTAACAAAAACAATATAAATATTAATAACATCCCTTTAAAGACAGAATCAAACACATTAAGTACCTTGGGGTTAAGATTTTAACTTCCTTAGATTTATTGTACGAATTAAAATATCCTCTCTTGTTACACTTATAAACATAGAGCTCGTTAGATGAAGGAAATTTCCTTTATCATTAATAGGTCACATTAATGTGATAAAAATGTCTATATGCTCCATAAATTTTGTTCTTATTTTAAGCAGTTGCCACATATAGTATTTATCCTTCATTTTTTCTAAACTCTCAATAGCACTTTTATATCCTTCATTTGAAATAATAAAGAGTGAAGAATATAAAGAATCAAATTAATCCTCCCCTGGGAAACACAAAAACTAGCCTTGCCAGATTTTAAGTTGTAGCATTGATTTGCTAAGCTCAAACATTTTCTTCTCTCTTCCCATGATTTAAATAGGGAAATGAATGTCTGTGCTGAAGGATCTTGAAATTAAATGCAAAAATTGTCTTCTAGGAAGTAACTTTATGTAAGATAGCCAATACTTCCTTTAACTCTGCATAGCTCTGTTAGCCAGAATGGGTGCTTCTGGAAGCTGAAAGAACTAAGAGTTTTATTTAATTTCAAAGATACAGATTATCATAACAAAATCAGAATGGAGGAAAGACAATATTGGTTGTGAATCAGGTTCCATGAAGCCTAGTGTTCTGTCTCTGGTAGTGGCCACTCACAACTGGCTCTTCAAAAGCTCTGCTTTTCTGAAAACTGGGCCATAGTACATTGTTTTTATTGATTCCAGGCCCAGTTTTCTTTGGAGTCAATGCCAGACTTCCTACTGGACATAGATAGAAGTGGAGTCAAACCCTGTGTTGTCTAGGCTGCAATTTGCAATGTCTAAATCCAGAACATTTACAAATTCAGAGAGAGTTTGTTGGTGTTCTGCAAAAATCAGACTGGTCAATCTATGTGGGATTTATTTCTTCTTTCTAGCTGCCGTTTTCAGTCTCTTTGTTCTGAAATAAAAATGTTCAGCAGAGTTGTAAAGTTACCTGGAAACAAGAGACCAATGGTATGTAAGATAAGGAATAAGAAGACAGTAACCAGAGTTATGGTAAGAACTAAAACTGCTATGAAAAAACAATACTTTTTAGAGAAGAAGTGGTTGAAGCAAAGGGATAAAATTGTCAAGGGAGAAGACTCAGATGGAACCACATGGAGGCAGAATGAACAAGGAAAAGAGGTGATGATGTGTGTGATCTGTGGGAATGAGTGAATGCGTGTGGGTATCTGCATGGGTGTGCATGCATGAGAGAGAAAATAACAGGTGAGTGAATGATTGTGTGGTTCATTTTTTTCCAAAAGTGAAAAAAACCCACCCTTTTCAACCTAATTGAAAACTGTGGACATTGCTTTGTAATTAGCTGGCTTTCTGTCAAAAACATTGATCTAACTGAACTGAATATTTTGGTGGGAAAATTAGACTTTTAATGAAATTAAAAAAAAAACACAGATGAAGCATTAGATCAGAAAGGTATAATTTTATTTTGCATTTAAAATGACTCTTCTGGATTTGAAGGTTGTTTTATAATAGAAAATTGCAATTAATATATATTAACAAACATAAATGCAGTTAAGTTTGAAACAAAGGTTTTGACTGGTCCAATTGACAGGATTTGATTGACAAGAATGTTTGAAGTTTAGTTTTTCATTATGGTTCAAATTTTCTGAAAATACTGGAATTTCTTATGGAAAAGAAATTCAGATTTTTTTCATCAGTTCCTGATGCTATTTTTCTTCTTGATTAATTCATTACTGTATCAGCCACAGAATTATTGTTGATATGCAAACAGGTTATACAACTCTCACCTATTAAGATATGGATAAAATACTAATGCATATTCCTGTAGTAGAACATGATGTAAACATTGTTAAAGAATAAAACCTTTGTTTCCAGAGCAACCAAAATAAGTATACAGATGAATAGAGGCAAGATGTGAGACTGATGTTTGGGCACAATTCTCTACATTTGTATGTAGCAAGAGGAAGCTGCAATTGAGTTCTACAGTGTCTCTCAATGTACCAACTCCTCATACAAGTGTGGAAAAAATTTAGGGTTTAGAAGTTGGGAAAGTGCAATGCTAACAAAGTAGAAAGAGTTTAGTGCTGAGCCGTAGTCCATCCGATGAAGCAGCACATCACTGAAATCATTGTAATTTTTCCTGAATGTACATGTTACATTATGTCATAGCATTGTGTCAGCTTTCAAGATGTAGTTTGCTTCATAAATGCCTTATTTATTAGTATGTTTTCGCAGGATGGCCTTCTCCATACACTTATGGCAGTGTGTTTTTAAAATGTTAAGGAAAGCACAAGACAATGATATATTTTTTTTCTTGGCTTGAAGCATTAAGATATGACAAGAAAAGGAATAATCCCTTATTAATCAACCAGACCTTAGATGTCTAGACTGATAGAAGTCAAAAACAACTCAGACTCAGGATTTAGTCTTGCTGAGAGCCTTAACAAAGCTGGGACTCTGGACTGCTTGCCCAGAAAGAGTCTCTTGGGCTGTTCAGCAGAAAAAGTTATTGTGTCTGGTAGAACCAGTAATTTAAGGATTGTACAGTAATTAAAACAGGAATAAATACTTTGTCATGGGGTAGATGCCTGCTTAGTATGCTGCATTTATTAAGTAAATTGCTGACACAGTAGACTATATAATTCCCGTTAGCTTTTAGCAAACAACTGTTGTGATGTTGAAAAACTATACTTAGATTTGGTTTTGGTAATGTTCATGTGGTGTGGTTATGGCTCTCCTAGCAATGGGAAAATCTCTGGACAGCCTGTTACATGCAAATCAGTTGTGGCAGATGTACAACAAGCCTTGCTGGTGTGCCACAGGATCTAACTGTGCACCAGGAGTCAGCTGGTGGGGCTGCCCCTGTGGACTGACGGTTCACAAGGGCTGTCAATACCTTGCGAGCGCCTAGCAGGGAGAGTCAGGTTATCACTCAGTGAACTAATTTAGTGCACTGGCCTGTTTAATAGTTTCTGTTTCAGCAGGATCACAAGTCCCAGAAGAGTGTGATGTTAATTCTATGTTTAGTACTCAGGCTACATTCAGAGCTAGATCATTTTCTTCATTGAGAAGCTTTGTATGTTAAGTTACTGCATGACTTTTGAACCAAAGTCAAGCCATGCTCGCTTGAATTCTGCCTCAGTAGATAGGAGGAGGAAAGGAGTGAGGATGAGAAGTACCAGAGTGCTTGGTGCAGTTCCTGCTGGCATCATTTGCTCTATTTCTGCTGGATTTGGGACACTATTATCTCTCTCTAAGCGCTCTCCACAGCTGCTGTTGAGCAGCCACAGAAGAAATCAGGCAATAGCAGCATGTTTGCAGTGGGAAAAATGATGCTGATGAGTTAGATTTCCTGTTGATGCGCTGATCTTTTTTTTTTCTGGGGGATGGGGTGGGGTGGGGAGGGGGATAAGAGTTTGTTAGCAATTGGGAACAAGAATAAAGTTTAATATAAAAACCTTTCTCAGATGGGGAGATAAAGATTTGGGAAAAAATCTTGAACTACAGATGGATCGAAGTTTTAGAGTGGTCCTTTAATAAAGATGGAAGAATTACCTGTGCAAAATAGTAACCATACTCCAAGTCTGCAGCCAGGAAAATGATTAGTTAGTATTGAGCTTGGAATAATGAGAACCTTTGGCACTATAGCAGTGAAAATATATATTTTTAAAAACAACAGAATACATGGAAAGCATTTTTTTTTATCTAGGGAACTAGAAATAATACACCTGCAAATATAATGAATGGCATAATATTGGCGCTCCATGGGGCATTGAGCAATTTGTACAACATTTACAGGATCTTTCTTGCTATTAATTTGAAATAAAATATACATTTTTTCCAAATCTTTGTAGTATTTCTGTCTCTCATTTATTGTTCACCAATTCTCCTTTCCTTTGTGTTTTCTTCTTTGCCAGCTCTTTCTGTTTCTCTTATGCTTTCTTGTCCGTCTCATTCTCTTAGCTATTTCCCTGGCTATGTTCCATCTCCTTAGATTACCTTCCTTTTCTTGAGCTTGAGCCTTCAAAAAAAACATTAAAAAAAAAATTGGGGGCCTCATGTCATGGTCTACAAAAGCATGCAGACATGTACCAGAGTGTGTATTATGCTTCACTGATGGATTTTCTTTAAAAAACACACTAAAGCAGTAAATACTGAGTTGTAAGAGACTTTTGGGTGATCTGAGTAACACTGGGGAATTTGGTAATGAATTTCATATATTAGACAGTTATGCTTTTACTCTGACTTAGGAAAAAGAATCAAACACAATGAAAAAAACCTGGCTCCTCCTCTTTGAATTTGTATTTTGGACTCCTTTTCTTGCTCTGAGTACGTACTTGTAACTGTAATGATTTGCCTCTTCAGATTTTGCACAGACTTTGCTTTATAGTTTTAATTTTCTTCACAGTAAGGAAGTTAACTGCCTCAGTTCCTGAATTCCTGTTATTGATGGAACTTCAAGTGAATAATTCCCTGTGTCCTCAGCATTTGCAAGATCCCATACCCCACTGGTAAGTTCAACACAGCATTGTTATACATAGAGTGTGAATGTATCCCCTTCTCAGGTGATCCTATTCCGAACTGGATAACTTGAAAAAAATTGCCAGTGGTCATCCAAACTGAGTCTGCCCTTGTTAACCCTGTAACCAAGCTAGCAAAATGAGAGCCAGTTCAGATGCAATATATTCCAGCATTGCTAACCCATTGCTGACCCCAGACTAAGTCCTAGTGAAAATCCAAAAGCCATACCTTCCCTAGGCAAACTCAGATGTGGGATAACGTGAAGCTCATCTGGCTGGACTTCTCCTGAGCCTTTAAAGAAAGGAGGTCTGGATTGCTTCTTTTTCTGGTGCCCATGTTAACCATTGGATACAGGAAGGGAGGTCAAGCACATAGGTTTTATTTAGAAACATTTAAAAAAGGAAACAAAACCAGACAAGCTGTTTTGCTTTACTGAATATTGCAAAAAATCTTTCAGGTTGACTTTTTAATAATTTATTGTTACTAATATCCTTCAGTTTGGTCATTAAGCCAAGAAAAAGCACTTTGTGTATATTAAACCTCAAGTATGAGATTCACATATTAGAGCTCTTGTGCAGTTGACAGCTACATTTCAAGGCTCTGCACACTGAAAGTGTGCTGAGCCATTGTGCAGCTTTGAGCTGGTAACTCTGCAGACTTCTTTCATTTTCTGAAACCTGAGACCACTCCATTAGCAAGTATGCTGTCAACAAAGAAGTGAGTCCTAAGCAATTTCTTTGCATGTACACACCCCATGAGGACGTTCTTAAGTACTTTCTATCTAGAGCATATAGTATTACAGAGGCAAAACATACTTGAGTTTCTAGTTTTATGGTTGCATAGTGCAGTTATTTTGGTCAATAAATAGGAAAATATGATTTTCAGAATGAGAGTCCCACTGTATTAGCCTGGTAAATCTCAGTGTTATGATACAAAAGAAAAACAATGTTCATGTTATTTCTGGAGGTTTAAGGAGATTACCATACCCTGGGATACAGTGGTACTTTTCAGCTATTAATATTTTTAAAACTCATTGAATGAAGTACTCTAATACAAGAAAGATTACATTGTATCCTGCATGTATTAAACAATGTTCTGTGGGTAAATTCAAGGATACATGCTCTTTCATTCTTAATAAAAAATAAGTAAAAAGGCTTAGGTTAGGAGCTGTATATTTCCTTGAGTGAATCAAGTGAACAAGAATCAAATGGTGAACAGAAAATAAAAATATCTATCTCTATTTTTTCACATAAAATACAAAACTCAGGCAGCTTCAGATTATCAGGGAGAGTAGTTGATAGAGAAGTTAAATATCTAAAGAGTTATATTTATGCCACCATCAGAGATTAAATCAGAAACTGGAAGCAGATTCCTGAAAGGGAACAACAAGAGCTGGAATAAAATCAAAATCATAGTGCTATCTGCATGAGCTGCATTCTCAGTTGCACTGGCCTGCACAAGCATATGAAGTTCTAGAGTGTCATGTGGAGGATATGGAGAGGAAAATTAGCAAGTCATTAAGGAAATGACTGGTGAGCAGTTCATGATATATTGCCAACATCAGCTTATTTGCATTGCTGAAGGCTGAAACAGGATGCTACCTGCAGCCTACATGGAGGGAAAGGGATTTACACAAATTATTCATCCATTTATACCTGTAGGCTGCAATGTTGCTCTGACTATCATTGTTAGTGGAAAACAGTGATAAATAAAGAAGATAAAAATATGTATGACAATAATTCACAGTCAAAGGTGAATTAGATTTATGAGCCATTAAAATATGTGAAAGATTAAAAATAGCTATAGAAGTTCTTGCTCACAAAATAGCCTTATTAGGAGATTGAGAAATTGGTGTCTAGAAGACCTTAACTCCTTTGTTCAGATATAGTTGTTTTGGTTGTTTTGTGCTCATTTCTTTGCTCCTTTTGAAGTCAGAGCAAAATTATTACAAGATTTACTCAAACAGAAAACCTTTGCATGCAACACTGTGAAGCAGAATATGAGGAACATTTTTTGTAGACAACCTGCAAAGACAGGTGCTGGAATTGGAGTCAGCGAAAACACCTTTGATGAATTTTAAAAATCTGAATGCATAGCTTCTGCAGTAACAAATTGAATAGCTTGATCTTTCTATTGTAAGTGCTACTGCAAGATATCTAGAATGACTGTAAGACTTGAATAAACAATGTTTTTCTTCAGTACTTGGTGTAGTGTTTAAAACTTTGCTCCTGTACTTCACATCAAAGCATATCCTTCATGAATTGTTTGTTTTTTATTCAGCTTAAGTCCCTGACTGACTTAAACAGCCAACCTCTCCACTGTGGGCTCTGACACTGGCAGAAATTGTGTGTGAGGGGAATAAAGCATTTACCAGTTGTCCCTCTTCAGACACCTTTTGAACCATGTGTTCCTCCTCAGTCCTGGAATTAACTATAACTATTTCTTATGTAAGGCTATCTGTGCTCTTTTCCTCAGTGAATATGCTCATGACGGCAACTGTACTAATGACTAGCTAGTTGAGGACTTTGAAATGTTTTGGTCTGAAAGACATCATATCAAAAAAGGTAACATATCATTCTTAATATATCTCACAATATTTGTTCTAGGATTTGATCTGTGGATTTGATTTGATGCAGCTCTTGCACAGCTGGATTCTTCAGCCTGTAGTACCAATATCTGAACACAGATAAGGATTTACTGCACCTTATTTTACGTGGATGTGTTACGTACTTAAAAGAAAAATCTGTTTAATAGAACCTTTGTTCATGCCAGGAAAGGATGAATATGTCCCACCTAGCACTTGTAGTGATGGCATTTTTATTTAATTTTGGTTCATGACACTTCCACTTTTTAAACAGAAACAATGTGTGGACTATCTCCAGGATCTAGGACACACCAAGTTCTTGTAGCCAGTCCACGAAGGTTCCCTCATTTAAAAGATAACTGATACCCAAGTTACCTTTTGTTCCCTGGTTTCAGCTTGCTAGAGGCAATTCTCTGCGAAATCATTTTGTGATCTCTGTCACCAGTCCCTGAAGGGCTGTAAGTTTCTTATGATTGTTTCACAGTGTCAGCTGCTTTTTCTGTAGCAGTCAAACTGACGATAGCATTTCTTTTCCTGGAGTTAGCATGCTTCCGCACCCATATAGCTGTTTCCCCTGTGTCCTATTGAGTCTTTTCTATTAACTGTGTCTTAGAATTTTAATGTTCCAGCCTGTTTCCTGATTTAGGTAAGTCTCAGTTAACCAATTATATCATATTTCTCCTTAAACACATGTGGTGCAATTTCAGGTCTCTGTTTTGTATTGCCTTAAGGTCTGTTTAGACTTCTCTTGTTTGAGCTATGATTGTTCCTCTCCTGTCTCTGTAAATTTTTCCTAACCAGGTTTGTTAGCAGTGTATTCATTATCTGAGCCCTTCCACCTTGTGGAAAGAGCGCAGGGATCCTCCCACTGAATGTCCCTATAAGGTGCTGTACTCACTGGCCAAAGGGAACCATAAAAAAAAAAACAACACTTGTATGTTTGAATCCAGCCAGATGTCTCTAGCTAGCTGCATGCACAGTCAAAAGGGTTACTGGCTAGCATGTAGCCATATCTAACAGAAAAAAAGCAGTCCAAACCAGTCCAAATTGCTTAAATGAGGTTAAATTTTTCTGGGCTCCAAGGAAATGGGAGTGGGCTAGTTCAGCACAACTCTGAGGCTCATGGGCACAGATACTATCCTCATAGGATTAATAGTACAAAAATTGCACACACTTCGTCACACTGGCTGCCACATTGCTCTGCAGCCCCTGGGGTGGAGCAGGGAATGATTCCATGGCACTAGGTTAGGTTGTATAAGAATTTGAATTTTACTCCACGTTTACTACACAGTTTCTGCATGATCTGTGGCCTCCCGAGAATGTCTCTATGTGGCTACAGGAAAAAAATGTTCTGCCAAAGAAAACATAGTGTATAAGTATGCCCTGAGTTGGTATGAACAGCTTGAGAAGGACATATGGATTTTTCTGCCCTTTGCAAAGTTCTTCTTTCTGATATATTTGAGGTATTTTCCCTATTGTTATATTCACAAGTCAATATAGCTGTAAGTTGTAGCTCCAATTTCTCATTAATTACACTTAAAACCACTCTCTGGGGAGGAGGTGCCTTAAGCACTTTCTCCTTTCCCTGAGAAAATGGTGCCAGGCTGCTAAATAAAGATGCAGAAGCTGCGCCCACTCCCTGTGTCATGGCCCGAGAGGCAGACAAAACTCCAGGGCTGTTTACCTCCAGGAAGGGGTGACGTTCATGGAGGGTGGGATCTTCTCTCATCTGTTATGAAAAATATCAATGGACTAGCCAAAACTGCACCAAGGGGATCTTCAAACTCCTCTACTGCCTCTTCCCCCTGAGTTTCTGAAATCACACAGGAACAGTCCAGCTGCTTTGGTCAAAGCTTTTCAGGCTGTTTAGCATCCATGGTTGCCCAGCTTGTGACATTTTGAAGCAGCCTGGCCTTATTTTCAAAAACTGCTTAGGGTTCATGGCAGTCTTTAGAACTCCTTTAGGATATCTCATATTAAGTGCTTAAAGGTTCTGGGATCATCGTACATGGATAAACTTGTTCCATTTTTTTATGCTTATCATAGGTGGATACTTCCAGGGACATGCTTTAGCCAACATGGTTGAGTTTATGCATCTTATTTGAGTGTACAGTATAACTGTGGAAACTGTGCAAATGCAGCTCATTGTGATCTATTAGAGAGAGAAGAATTTTGTAGATGAGCATTTTTGCACTTGCATAATGAAGAAAGCTGTAGATGTTGAAATTCTTCAGAGAAAATCCAGATACACAATGATTATTAAAGTGCCTAACAATTTCAGTCTTTCTTTTTATTTGCTGTTATTCAAGGTAGCTTACAAACTGCCTCTCAATGTCAAACCATTTTCCAGAGATATTGACAAATGGAAGTAATATTATTTAAGGTCGTAACTTCTGTCAAAATGAATCCCATATGTCATTAGCTCAGGATTCATTTATGTCAGAGGAAGGGTCTGATCCTGCAAGTTTTGTGTACCAAATGTAGACTTATTTCAGATGGGGCTTTTTGGTAGTAGAGTGACAAGAAGACAGGATCTTAAAGAGTTAATACCTAATCTTGCAATGAACACTATGATCAGTAAGGGTTAAAGTATCTTTTCCTGGTTTCTGACCTAACATTTTACTTCAGCCTGTAGTAGCCATAGGTAACACTCAAAATAAATCACATTAACAGGTTCCCCAAAAGCGGTCAAACTACACCATTACTTAAGAAAACCCCTGGGTACATGTGTGCGCATTATGTGCTGTATCAATGCAAAAAGACAGCAAGCAAGACTGAAAAAGTTGTACTTTTTATTTTGCCAATGAATCTGTTGCACTTTGCAATGTTTAAGTGGGCTTATACAACATAAACATTTGGGACATTTAACATATCAAGCTCAAATAAAAATGACACGCAGATCGTTCACTTCTGAAGCTGCCTTGTGTTCAGTTATTGGAACACTCCATCCCTGTGGTTTCCGAAATATTATAAGTATATATTCCAGATTAAACTTTCTATTTTCCTCAAGGTAGTGTTGCTTTTCAGCCCTCAATAGCTTGGTTTTTGCCTGAAGAATCAGGTCCTATCAGCAAAATCAAAGGCGATTACACAGCTCAGCAGTCATTTAGGATTTCTGTGGCTCAATTAAGCATGTATAGCATGCCACAGCCACTGAGACTCTGTTTATTCAGTGAAAGTGCTCTGTAATTTATTTAAAATAATCCATCTTTAACAAATAAAGAGGCCATTGACTGGCCATCGCTGCAGGCATCCATTTAAATGCTGCCTTCTTGATGGTCTATTTTGCTGGTTTAAGTTAAATACCTGACAAAAGTGATTCAGTTTTTTGGAAATAAGATTTGTATGCAGGATGTTTATTTTCTTTTACACCAGTAATCAGTTAGAACTTCTTTTTAACAGATTGACCATTAAAAATGATTAATGCTATTCACTCCGATAATAACAGATTGTGACTGCCAGCTGTGTGTGTGTGTGTGTGTGTGTGTGTGTGTGTGTGTGTGTGTGTTTAAAATTGCTTAGGAATTGTGTCTTTATGACTCTTTGCTAATCACGTTAGACCTATTACTGTATATATCTCGAAAATTAGATTAAATGTCTATGGCCTGTGACAAAAACTCTTTTCTTTCCAAACATGCAGCTTTTTTTTTTTTTTCTTTTCCCACTTGACCATTTCAGAAATGAGTCATTCATCTAAGCAACACCAGCGAGCTGCCATAAAGACTTGCCAGTACTAGTGGATCTTCTCTGAACATCAACAGATTACAGTTTAAGTTCTTGGTAAGTGCTGTTACTTGTTGCGCTGGAACATGACCAATTCAGAAGAAGCTTTTTCTCTGTAACAAGGAACAGCCATTAAAAACTGTCCTGGGAATAGGGCGGCAAAGTATAGTGCTAAATTTCCAGTGGAAAGGCAATAGAGAAGGCTATTGGTTAAAGGACTGCTTCTTAGGGTTGTGGATAAATAAAACTCTGGTAGCCACAATGGCACCTCCTGTCCAGGAGCCACACAGTATAGCTGTGTCTTGTCTTCTTTTCAAACTAAAAAAAAAACCCAAACAAAAACAACAACAACAAAAAAACAAAGCCAGCCTTAGAGAAGGTGAAACTAAGCTGTTCATATTATTGAATAATGTCTTTTTAATGATAGTTAAACAGAATCATGGACAGCACTCAGTATTTTTTTATGTAAGCATCTAAAGAGAATATGTCAGATGTTCATAGCAGCGTTTCAAAGTCAGAGCAGCTACATGTATTTGGTTATAGTAAGTTTATTATTATACTATTTATTCTTTTACTTTTCTTACAGAAGTTTTACTAACTGTTTGTTTGTGCCTGATTAGATGGGAATCATTTATCAATGCATGTTGTTTGAAGAGCGGCTAGTTCTATTTTAAATGTGAAGATTTACAGTCTCCAGAGTCTTGGAGACTGTAACACATTCATCGTGATTTAGATTGTCATGTTTTTACGTGGAGCTTTGTGGTACACACAGACAAAGAATGCAGCTACCTTCATACATCATTTGAGCTACACAGGACAATCTAATCAGTACCTGCACATCTGGAAATAGGGCACAGCAACAGTGATTCTGTCCAGCATGAGACACTAATACACTTATACTAATTTGCCATTCATTTTAATACTGAAGCCCAGGCATGGGATTGGAATGATGAAAGAATAGTGAAAACTACCTTATAGCTTTGGAGATGGCCTAGCTCAAACTTCAAAGCCCTTTTATAAGGATTTTTAATTTATATTTCGTTCAGATTTTTGTCTTATCTTTTCAAATGATTGCTAGACTTAAGCTAGTCCTGATATTCAGGCACTATATTGTGTTCAACTTGCAGTTGAGGGAATTATCATATTTTGAGACCTTAAATCAACCAGCATGGCAGCATTACAGGTCAGAGGGATAGCACACGAGTTGTAGCTCATGATTGTACTAATGATTGTGGCTACTTTGTAGCTATACAAATAAAATTGTTGCTGTGAAGAATCAGCAGGATATTATTGTCACTAGGGTTAGATGGTAGAGGAAACCATCGCACAGTATAAGTTGAAGTAGTATGTGATTATTTTTTTTCTTCCCCATTCGGAGAGTTTCTCTTTTCTATTATAATTGCTGGATGTTAATACTGAGTTAGGTTCTAGAAAATATGACTCAACACTAAGGGATTTTGTTAATTTAAAGGTAGCCATGATGCATTCCAGCTTCTAAAGTCTTACAGTAGAATCCAGAATCCTGTACTGAACATTTAACACCCTATAAAATTCTTGGGAAATGTGAAATACCTGGGAATGACATCTCCATCTCATCAGCAAACATAAAGGAAATGCAATAAGAAACAAGGAGGGAAAGTAGTAGTTGAAATCCTGCCTCTCTGTAACACTAAGGAGTCTTACTCAGGGCTGCAAACAGGTGTTCAATCCTCTTTTTTGTGCTGGTGTCTGCTTTTTCACAAACAAGTAGTTGTCTGTCTGCTGAAGTACAAATGTAGATGGTAATGGCTGTTAGAGCATTTATCCAGAAAATGGTAATCTGTGCACAGTGCTGCTCTTTGCCTAGGAGGGTGCCAACCCACGTTTTTTATCCAGAGGTGGGGCTCCTAGCCAGGACTTTGGTGTGCACGGGGAACAGTCACCGACCCATCCTGCTAAAACTGTAACCCTCTGCAGGAAGAGTGTGAGACTGGTGGGCAAGAAAGAAGTCAGTATGTGTCCAGGACTTCATAATCTCACAGCTGGGCACATGATTCAGAGTGGGGACTCCTGGAGAGTGCCTGTTCCCACACTAGCTATGCATTGGTTGGGGCAATCTTTTGTGAGATGGGAGACGTGATGTTGAATACACCTCTGGCAGAGAAGATAACCAAGCCCGGAGCTCTTGCAGCTGTTCTCTAGGCCCTGGGCTAGCGTAGTAACTTTGGAAGGCTGACTCCACCATCACTGTCTCTGGTTTTAAAAAGAAGTTGCACGATCTTGAATCTGTCAGGATTTTAGATGTGCTCAGAATGTACTTTAGGACGAGGGGTGTGGACAGAAGAAGGCTTTGTTTCTGAACCCTGATCGAGCTGAGGCAGGAAACAGCTCCTGAGCTCTTCAGATTGGAGCAGGTAGAAAGCAGAACTTGACTCACTTTGGGACCTTCTAGTTCAAAGAGAGGTGCATCTGGAATATTTAGATGCCTCCAAGATTAGAAGATATGTAAACCTGTTTGGTTGCAATTTAGCATTTAGGTACTGGATTTCTGCTTTGTGTAAACTACTCTTTGGTCTCAAAAGCCGTTAACATCAAAATGTTTCCTCTGGGTTTTACCACAAGGAGAAACTGAGGTACCAGATATTGAATTACTTGATTACTTGTCCAAGGTCACACGAGGCAATGGGGGAAAAAGGAAAAAAAAAAAAAAAAAAAAAAAGACCTAACTCCAAGCCTCATGTCCAATATGTGGGATGACGTTGCTATCCTGAATGGGATCTTTGTTTGAGTGATGAAATTTAGCACCCCGAGAAAAGTAAGACGACGTTAAGAACACAGATTTCCTTTGCACTTATAATTCAGAATGTTACTTTTCATTCACAGTGGTGCAAATATATTACCTTGGTGAGAAACCAGGGAGAACAGGGACCATAGAGCAGGAGCAAGCCTGTGGGTATATGTGGGGAAGAGAAACAGCAATTATGCTGTATGAGGCATTGGAGGCCTTCCAAATATTTGTATTCATTATTACTATTTTTATGTGAAAAGGAACAGCCTTCCAGGCCTGGCTGTTTTGCCTCAGGCAGGGATTTTGGCAAGTTCTAGTCCAAATCCATGTCTGAGGGGTGTGTGTGTGTGCGCGTGCGTGCGGGGTGCTTGCATGGAGTCCAGAATGTACAGCTCTTTATCTGCTACTGCTCACTTACCTATTCCACCCTCCCATGTCAGTGCAACAAGCCTTTTATTTAATCATTTGACCTTCAAATTCCAAACTTACTAGTGTTTTTAGAAGGGAATTCATTGGATAGACCTTTTTATTGAAACACGTGTAAAAATACCAAACTAAGTGATTAAGAACATTTTAAAACTGAAAGAGTTTTTTATGTGAAAATATGAAAATTCTTTTTATTACATCAGCTAAGGTAAAAGTGCTAATTTTTTAAAAATTTGTTAGCATTTCATTTGGGGTTATGATACTTAGAAAAAGCAAGAGTAAATGTTTCTGTGACACTTTAAAAAAATTTAATTTAACGGAAAATTTTATTAAGAGACCTTTTCAGAAATGGCCAAACCATGGTTTGATAGTAATTATATGCAAGCACATTAATTGCTGAGACATTTCAGGATAAATATTTGATCCTGTACATAAACTGATTGAATGTTTTAATTTGTTGAATGCTACCTGCTTATCAAATCGTGACAACATATTACTCCTACTGTAGAATTCAGAGATACTTAGAACTTACTGGTACATTTCTCCTCAGCTAGCAATATGTAGTAATACCTCATCTATATGGTTTCGCAGAGGGGTGTAAAATGCTTTTATATGAAAAACAAGGAGATTTTGTATTTTCAGTGGCTTCTCATAAGGGAGGGAAGGGAATCTCCTTTTGTTAGACATTTTTTAGAGGAAACAACTGAAAAAGGTTTTATTCACTTGTCCTTGGCTTTAAGAGCTTTAATTTATTGTCGTATTGACATTAATACAATGTGGATTTTAACCAATACATAGTCTAGTTGCTATGTTTAAAATTGTATCTTAAAGTGATAGTCACCCTTAAATAGACTGCCAGCAGAAGATCTGTGTAACACTTATTTCCCCTGTTTGACTATCCATATCATGGATATGATTTGGTAACAACTGTGGGATGCAACTGACCCTTGTCTCAAGGTGAATTGGGAGTTCTGCTCTGGCTGTGGTTTGTGGTGTGGATATCTCGTGCGTTTAGGACCCTGGTTCTACCAAGTATGACTTGTTCCAGTCAGACTTCTCATACAGAGAGCAATGGCACCGAAGTCAGTGGAGGTTTCTGTCGGTACAGGCAGGGACTTGCAGGTATGAGTAAAGCATAGCGCTTGAGTACCTAGTGCTGATGAAGTCAAAATTCCTTCACCTTCCAGGCAACTTTGGTGTATGACTGTGTGTCTTTGCAAGACACTGTGTGGCAAAGCTGTTGAGAACCAGCAGGAATGCACTTCAGGAACTTATTTCAATGACTGAAAACACTACAATCTACAACTGAATTGCTACAATGATTTGGGAGTTGTCACGTGGGCTTGTCATACAATATATAATGATATAAGGAACACAAGAAGTCATCTCCCTATAATGGTCTCTAAAGCACTTTTCTCCGTAGACGCTCACAAGTGAAGACCAGATTTAATATGAGGAAATACATCTGTTGTTTTCTCATTGCAGAAACCCAGTGGAGATCCCTGGGATTTAGTCTTATGAATTAGTTTGCCGGGGCTTATACAGAGTTTGTAACAGAGGTGCCTAGAGTGCAATACCCAGATTCAGTTCTCTGTGTACATAGGGCAAAGGAGAATGGAGTGGGATGGGTAGTAATACAATTTTTACTGTCTTTACTTCTTCCAAGTGTTTGCAAACCAGGCAGGCCTTAAAAATATTTAGGGAAGGACTGATTTGTGAGGCAAAAAACTCAAGGTCTAATGGTTTGATTATCTACATGTTTCTTTTGAAAACAAAACCTATCATATGTAAAGGGAAGGAGTCTTACCTGGAATAAATTTTCCGAACTCCATCAATGCCTTCAGTGGAGTATGACAAACTACTTCATGGAGGATCTGTCCCACTGTGTATTTCCACATCTTCTGGTAAGTCATTTAAGACACACACATATGGAAGCTTAAGATGGTGTCGCAAAATTGTATGTGCCTAATTACCTGATAGTGGTATTATTTTAATAGGAGTGTAAATTAGCAGAAGTTGTTGCTTTTTTCAAATGTAAACATCATCATTATAAGATAGACAGGATGTACAGGGTTTGTGCTTCCTCATCATGGTTAAATAAGCCAGAATTAAAGTAACAAAAAGTGTGGGGAGAAAATGGGTAGTTAACATAAAGCTGATTTGAACCAAAACTGTGACCATTGAGTTGCTGAGGGCTTCTCACTGGGGGATGTTTTGGAAGGAAGGGCACTTTCTTTCTCTCTCCCAGAACCGTACTGCCAGCCATCTGTTGATAATTATTGTCCAGTCTCTGCTGAGAACTTGTGATATTTAATATTTCCTCACCACTTGAACAAATAAGCGATAATAACTGCAAGGTACTTGACCACAGGAGCAGAAAGATGAATAGCATGAAAGAGTCAGTGTACACCTTGGTTTGTTAAAACAACTCAGTTTTCTATTAGTGATTAAGACAAATCTGAGTTCTTGATGACTTGGAGAATAAGTACATTGAGTTACACATTATCTCTGGAAATAATAAGTTAGAAAAATTTGCAATTATCAAAAAGCTTAAAAATTCTCCATTCCTGTTTGTTTCATATTATTTTTAATTTATGTTATCCTTTCTCAGAGAAAATGTTGAATGTTTACAGCTAAGCTGAGGACAGCTCACTTTTTTGCAATGTTTATTCTCTTAAACTGTCAAAATCTTTATTATTATATTGAGCCCTACATAACAGGAGAGATGGAGAGCACTAAATCTGGTTTAAAAATGGCCTCTGAAACTGTTTGAAATCGCTGTTCTGACTTTGTTTTTCTTTCTTTAGTTATGTTAATAATACATACTAATAAACTATGCTTTTAGTCCAAAGACCTGGAGCTTTACAAATAACAGCTATTTCAACTTTGCAACTCTCGTGATGGGATAGCTTCTAAGTTTATTGTAAGGATGGTCTGGCAAAAATATTTTTTTCTGAGGTTTCACAGTTGGACTTTTTGATATTTCTACAATGATAATCTCTGTAAACCTCATTGCTCAGTGTTTTCCCAACACTTAAAGCTCAAGATTTTAAAAACTTATTTCTGGACCCACAGAAAACTGCAGATCTTGGCTCTTTGAAAACCCATTCCCTTTCAAAGTGCCACAGAGTACATTTTGCTGGTAGCAAGAAAAATGCGTGTTGCTATTGAAATGGCTTTGGATGATTTGATCAAAATCTCATCAGGTCTGATCCATTTGTGTGTATGTTTTATGCTTATTTTTTGCTTATTAGTTTTCCTTTTCTTCATAGGATTCAGTAGGTACAAGCCTGAATGCAATTACCTCAAAGCTACTGAAGTTTATAGGCAGTCTCTTGGCTGCAGCTACCTTCATCTGAAAGATGGTTTCCAGAGCAGCTGCTCAGAAACCTTTCCCTGCCCACCCTCACCTTCACCTCTGTTCACAGGCTGATCTCCATAACCCCACGTATAAAAGGCAAAGTGGAAAAAACGAATCTCAGGAACGCTGATTTTTAATCCATAGTTGTGTATGCGTTTCATATAGTTGCCAGGTGCTAGTACTAAACCCCCCCTCCCCAGTAAACCCTTAAATTTTATGGGTGTTTCATTATCAAATTGAAAAAAAAACCCAATGGACAGGAAATAGTAATTCTTAAGGGTTCATGCAAAATCAATTATGTTATCCCCTGATAATGAAAAAGAAACCACAGATCACTGATATATGGTGACTTTCTTAACAGATACAAAAGGTACAGTACTTCTTTTAAAGAAATTTATTAGCTAATGTGATTCTGAAAAGTTATTTGTGTCACTAACATTCACTTTTCATTTAGAAATTTTCTCTTATTCCTTTAATTAAAGGACTGGTGACATTCACAACATCAAAGAGCCAACCAAAACCCCCAAGTTAACTGTTGATCATAGATTGCCTACTTTTTTGGACATCTGCCTTCACTGATTATTCTGAAGGAGGAAAAAGTTAAATGTATCTGGGACTTTATCAAGAACATTAAAATAAAAGAAATATGAAAAAGATAGGGGGCCAAATTATATGAGAGGTCAGTTTTAATCTTTGCTACCTTTTCTTTTTACTGTTGGAATGTAACAAATATTAACTGCTACTGCTCTGCTGTACTTCATTACATAAATATTTGTGTAAATTCACACTGTGAATATATGAAGTGCTTTGATGGGCAAAGAGGAAAGTTTCCCCATGTGCTGGTTTCTTCTTTATATGAAGCACTGTATGCACTGAACGAACTTTCACACTCGTGCTGTTCAGTATCAGCTTGAGTTCTCAGTTCTCTTTTTTTCCTCCTTCATAACTGGTTTACTTACCCAAAACAGTTCTATTGCAATACAGTAATTCCCAAGTCCTCCAAGCCAGCACTGTGGAATTTCAACTATTTCTTTTGAAATCATTTTCTGATCTGGAAGCCTTTCTAACCCCCACCTCCTTTACAAGATTAATTAATATGCTATGCAAAATGCCAAGAAACTGTATACTTTCCCGCCTGTGACATCTCTAAGCTCTCAGAGAAAGGCGCTTTTGGATGTGGGGAATTTTCAATATTCTGCTGCACTTTGCTCCTAGAAATGAGGGTTATGTTGGCATCCTTTAATAATGTAAGTATATTTTAGATACCAATGCAATAAGCAAAACCCCTTCTCTGTTGTGTGAGCACTATTGTAGCTATGGTAGTTAAGGAAGTTACAGATCCTTGGCACATAGAAAGAGGAAATAATTGGCATAATAAGACGTTACCTTCCCCATGCCTTACTTTTTTCTTGGCTCATGAAGACAAAAACTTTCATTAGACCACTTTTATGTGTTCTTGATTCCAGTTCCACTTGCAACACCATAAATGAGATACAAGTTTAGAGCACAAGTTTACCTCGTAAAAAGAACAAAGTAGACCTGTATTATACTTACAGTATTATCTTTCATTCAGCATTAACCTGGGAGAGTTAGTAAGTAAGAAAAAATACCTAAAAGATTTGACCTTGCTTTCTGCTAATATATTTTCTTTCAGTAGTTTATACTATTTATAATTTTGATCACTTGTAAGAGTAGATTAGAGGCACATCAGTCATGCTATACTGGGCATCTCTCTTTTCAAGTGTATAGCCTAATCTTTAGGCAGAGAAAGAAAATTCTGAAGGAACTGTTATAGTATGGTATCTTTTACAGCTGCGAGGATAGGAACAGGGCATCTTTGTTTTGTAATTGTTTTGTCCCCAGTCTGTGTAAGCGTATATATTGCAAAGCACTGTGATGGACTGTTGATGTCTAGATTTTAAAACAGTTTAACAATGAAAATAGTTGGGCTCCTTCATGATTATTAGGATATGACTCAAGTGATTGGAATTGTGTGTATTTTGAAAATCTGCTTTGACTTTCACCAAAAAATTGAAAATATGGAAAGGGTGACTGATGATTCCACTCAGATCTAGAGACTAGCAGAAAATTACAGCTTTTCTCAACAAGGAGTTCATGCTTTTGTTTAAAATAAAACAAATGAAAACTTTTGATGCATGTTAGCCATACAGAATGCTCAGCTGTCCGCCTCTAACCACCGTGTCTTTGTGCTGCAGAGAAACTGGCATTGGCAGATTTGGTGATTGTTATGGGTCTAAGAATCCAGTATTTAATGGAGTGAAATAGCTGTACCTGGGTTTGCAGATCTTAAGAGCATTAAGGACTTCAGCTCATAGAACCTACCTCTGAAGTTCAGGCTAATCATTTTTTGCTCCCGAGAAATTAAATGTCTTTTTTTTCTACACCTTTGAATATTTGATTAAACTGAAGGAGGCAGCTCATCTATCAAAAAAGTATTGTTTTTGATGGTAGTACTTTCTATTCACATCCACCACTTCTTATTACAACATCTTGCTTTAGTAGGCTGCTTTAATCTTTAATTTAAAAGCTATTGGCTGTATTGTCTCCACAGTTTCAAGCAATAAGGCTGCATTAATATGTTTCCAAGCACAGCTTGTATTTCATTAGTGAAATTCCTTGATTTTAGGAACTAAAATCTCTGGAGAGTCCACTTTCACAAAGCATGCTTGCATCCACTCATGATTTCTAGCCCTGACCATCTGATATTGTGATATTTGTGATACTGTGATATTGATATTGTGACACCTGGAGTGCTTCCAGTTCTTAGGACAAGACCCAGATCAGTTTTGTCCTGTTCCCCCATAGCTTGACTTCATGGAAAGTAAACCCAAGTACAGGAGCTGAAAGGGGGTCACTGATTGCTCCAAGGGTCCCTGCTGTGGTGAAGCAGAGGATCAGGAATGTGGGACATGCTGTGGGACATATTTACTATACAGGTTAGACATTCTTATGGTTCCTGTGACCAGGTGTGGAAAACTAGACCTATAATACCCCTCATGTCATCCAATGAGTTTAGCTAGAATTCAGGTACCAGATGTGGCAGATGTATCAGATTGCTTGGTTCTGAGCTGCTCCTGTATACTGAACACATTGTGAAGATAAATTTAGGTTTGCAAAATCCTGTAAAGCATAGGCAAAAACTGCTTAGATAATCCCTTGAGGAAACTAGTAATCTATGTTCAGAGCTAAGATTGAAAAGTGAGTAGCAAAAAAGCAAAGATTAAATACGATTTTGAATAGTTGTTCATTGAATGAGTACCATCCAAATGTGTATTTAGTGAGCTCATGCTCTCTGAAAAAGGAATATGCAATTAAATAAGTAGAAGGCAAAATAAAAATTTGATAGACAATTTAATTCTGCATTTTCTAACTGCAGAGTGTTCACTTTTCCAGCCTTTTCAATATTCTTTCAAATCAATTTTTGTTTGTGTAAGAACTATCCTCACAAGGACATCACATAGCTTGATTTAAGCTGTGTTTAAAGAGTGTTCTTACAAGCTGGGTGACAGTCATGATTCAAGAATGGAAATTACATTTTCATAGCAGGGGATAGTCATGCAGATATATATTTACATGTTAGGGGAAATCTGATAATAGTGAAACTTTGGTGTTTTAGAAAAAATATTAATGCTTTTAAACATCTTGCCAGAAAGACAACTAGTGATCTTTTCAGCAGGAAAAATACTAGGGAATAATTCCAACATTTTACTTTACTTGTGCATTTGTTTATTCCTCTGTCTTAGTTATTTGGACTGTGGGATGTGTCAACTTCTCAGAGTTCTAATACAACCATTAATCTTTCTAAGAATAATTGAGGGTCATTATCTGCCTAAATCAAAGTATCAGCAAATGCCTCTAAGATATCATGCTAATCTCTGAAATTCCCAAATGAGAAAGGCTATTTTAACATGTATTTTAAGAAGTTTCATGTTTTAGTTAGAAGGAAAATTTTTTAAAAAACAAATGACTTGAGAATAAATCTAGTATGGAATATGATCAAACAGCAGGGCAGTCTCAGAGACATCCATCAACAGAAACAACCAACTATCACCACCACATTCACTTTAGGAGCCAACCCACAAGCCTAGGTGTTGCTGCCGGAAAATATATAATGCAGCTTCACATCAGGATCCTAGAGCTGCCAACCATATCTCCAGAGTAACTTTAACATTGATTACACTTGATGAAGGAGGTAAAGGAAGTAAAATTATGTGCCAGCAGCACTAGGAGGATAAGGCCAATATGGAACTTAAAGTACATTTATGTGAATTTGTATTCTGCCATTAAACAGCAGTTTTTCTTAGGATGAACTTTGCCTACAAAAGTTTCAGGCATTTCTGCTTAGTGCTGCTGGCTTTGTGCAAATATATAGGCTTTTAATTAGGTCCAGTAGGCTACATAATAAGGAAATGTTTGAAGACACTCAAAACAGTAAATCCTATAATGATGAGTTGCCTTTATGATACAATTCTAGTCTCTGAACTTCCCCAGTGCAAAAGAATTCTATTTTAACATGCATTCGAAGTAGTTTCACATTTTAGTTGGAAAGAGAAATCAAGCTTGTGACACAGTAAGAGCTTTGCTGAGATTGGAGGAGGAGTGTTGTGGGCTGCAGTCCTGCAGATTGTGGTATTGTAACAGTCAATATTGACTGAAAAAGCATACTTTATTTCTGTATTTTATTTTAGTTATCTAGTGCTTGAAATGAACATCCAGTCTACTGCAATCACAATCAGCAAACAGATGTCTAGCCCAGAAGGGTCTACAAAGCAGTTCCATATGTTCCCACTCATCAAAAGTTATAACATTAAAAGATCACGCTGGAGCTTGATTATAGAATCTTTGTCCAATTTTACCTCTTCTCTCACAATATAGGAAGTCCATACCTGTGCAGAAAGCCAGGACAAGATCTGTTCTCTTATTCAGACCCACTTTGAAGGCTTAAGTAGCCTTCATGCTGTTTTTTTATGGAAAAATGCCTGCTCATCTCATCTATACATACTGGGTATGGGAGTTTAAAAAGTGCCTCTTTTTAACCTCTTTTGAGCGGGCATTAAAAGATTCCTTGAAAGGAATGTAACCCTGAATAGGGAGGAGAACAGTGTCCTGGAAAAAAGTGAGACAGAAGCCTTCTGAGAAATGGAATTGTCCTACTTTTAATGCAGGCTAAGCAAGTAAACCTCTCTAAATCATAATAAGTGAAAGGCTAGCCTTGCAATCAGGGTTTCTCAGTAGGAAACCATTTGTTCTCCATTAAAAATGATGGCTCAATGATCACTGCTGAATATTTCGGCCAAAGAATTGAGCTTTCTTCATGTCTGAATCTGAGTGTGGATAGAGATGTAATTTCCCTTTCTTCATTTTAAGATAATAAATTTATTTTGTGGTAGAGATGGTCTTTTTCTTCTGTGCTGGAATAAACCCTAGCACAATGGGATATTGAATCATGACTAAGTCTGCTGCAGTGCCAATAGTCTGCAATATTTTTTCTGGAGAAAGACTGTAAAAATAAATTTGCAAAAATCCCATTCATGAGAAAACACTTCAGTCCGTGTATGAAGAAGGCAAAAATCAAATAATTCATAATAAAGAATTCTACAAAGACTTAGTGGAGAAATTCCATGATCAGATTTTTCTTTCTGTTGGAAAGGAGGAAAAAATGAAGTTTAAAAGAGAGAAATAGGCACCCCCCCTCATCCGTCACTCTTACTGGGAATAAATATCTTCCATACACATGATGAGGTTTCATAGCTTCAGCTGGGACCTTAGGCCTTCAGCTAGAGGAGCAGCTTTGCTTGAATACACCTGGACTGTCTTAACCAATTTTAGTGAATTAGGTTAAGGAATAGTGCAACAAAGAGCTGTTTGACCCTCCTTTGCCTTTCTGTGCTGCCCTGGTCTGAATAATTCTGTGGTCAGAAAAGGAAAATTTCAGAAACTAAAACATAAGGAAAGAATAAGGAGGGCTTCAGGCCTTGAGAAGCTTGAATCTTCTGAGTAAGACACCGAGGTTAGGCCACAGCCGTATTAACTGATCAGTCCTGTCATTTTCCCAAAACACAGAAAGGCTTTACCTCTGTGAGATGTTGGTTATGGAGGTAATGTTTATTTCTTCCCAGTCATAAGTTTTTCTTGGTCATGCTAGTCTTAGTTTGTCAGTTAAGCTGCAGCATAAGTACACCAGCAGGTAAGTTTAAAGTGTTAACTCACAGTGCAGGCTGCAGTTTCATTCCTTGAAGAACTTGTTTGCATTTAAAGGGACACATATGCAGTCAATATTTAAGGAGGTCAGTAGATGGATTCCCCCTGATCTCAGCTAGAGCAACTATTTTTCACACGACTGAAACATCTGCTGATCGCAGAAGAATATGGTGTCATGGCCACTGTCTTCCCCAAACAGTTTTTACAGGTTGCACAATGTTTCTTTCTCCCAGTATGCTGTGCTTTCATCTAACTGATGGAAATGTAGACATTAGCAAGTTAATAGGAAATATAAGAAGTCCAGAATTCAGCAGTCTGCCTTGCATACCTGCCTAACTCCTAATTAAATTGCAATGGTAGAGTACATGCGTACGTGACAAAAAAGAAAAGCGGTCATCATTGTTTCTTTGATAGTTATTCTAACTATTGTCTGCTGAACCTGAAATTAGTTAAATATTAGGCCTAAATTTGCTTCTATAAGAGTAACTAGTAACTTCAGTGTAAGGATGGTGTATTATACACATGGTTTGCCCTTATGGCTAGGGTAATATTTTCGTGGTGTATCAGGCATGTTTAAATAAATCAATAGGGAGTCTATTACACTACAAAATTAACCCCTATTCTTTACGTTCATGGAAGCTGAGAAAACTGTTGTTTCTATGTGCTGGAACCATCAGCAAAGAGAAGAGTTTCTTTTTAACCGAGTTCTCTGGTTCAGTGCTTTGACAGTAAGTGTGGAAGTAAGAAGCAAATCTCAGGCACAAACACACATGGCATGTTACTGATACAGAACAGAAATGTATCTCCAAGTATTGGTGAGAGAAACCAAGGCCATAGCCAGCATTCACAGGAACTGAGACATTATGTAATCTCAGACGAGGTCATCAGTATAAAAACTCTCTTTTTATTTACTGTTAAGCTTTCTTTAAAGCTGCTCATTGTAGAAGGAAGCTGCTTCTCAGAAAGCTATACAGCTGAATGAGGTTTCTGATACACTGAAATTTTCATTATTTCTCTAGTCCCTGTTTAAGGCTTTCTTCAGGAAAATATTTTGTACCCAAAGAAAATATTCCTGAAGGACCCAAAAGGGATTTGACTTCCTTGGTTTTATCTTTAACTGTGGAATCTACAGATAAACTCTCTCCACCAAGAGTCTTTCTCCTTATGCTCTCCCAGTGTGCTTAGTCATTCATACTAGTGTACATCCATGAAAAACTATCTAATAATCTATTTATCTAAAGTATTAAATATTTGTTTTCTTTAATATAGTATCTAAAGTATTTCTTGGCACACAACATTTCTAGTGTTTGTTCCAATGCTTCCAAAGAATTTACTCTGTGCTTTACTGACTGTGAGATTTGATTGACAGCTGGCTGATATTGAAATATTTAGTCTCTTGTAATGCCCTCAGAGAGTGATATGAGAGGAAAACAGGTAAGAAAATGCCTCCTTTCTTGCAGTCTGTCTTCTTCAGAAACAAATGGATCTATTACAGACACCCAGTGAGGATGGGCAGTTAGGAGGAAGAAGCGAGAGTGGGTGAAGGAATTGCTTGTGTGAGCAAATATGAAATTCTGAGAAAGCAAGTTGTGGTGTTGTGCTCAGGGAGAGTTTGGAAGAGAAAATCGAAGGTCTGCAGCCTTGGTGATCATTTACCATTTCCATAACCTGAGGTGGAGCCAATCTGAGGTAACCAGTAAATAAGACCATGCCTGAGTTTTGAATCTTAAGATGGAGAATGTCTGTGGACTGCTCTGCTGGAATCAGGGACAGGAAGGATTTTTCCTTTGAGAAAGCAGATTTAACAGCAGATGCATATGATGGCATAGTACATAGCTTGAGGAAGGTGCTATTTGAGAATCTTGTATATAAGAAAGAAATAGGTATGGATAAGTCATTTACACTCCCTTTTAAGGCAGTTCAGGTTAGGATAGAGGAAACTCAAAGTGACTGGCAGCCAAAGAGAAGAAAAGGGTTAGGAGGTGAGAGAAAAGCAGAGTCTTAGGGGAGCAATTGATTTCCTTGCATTTATTTTGTTTGTGTTTTTCCATCAGTGGGGAATAGCCATAAGTCCACCTGCAGTTTTGGTCAACTCTGCATGACTCTTTCAGTCTGCATACTGCAGAGGTGAGTAGTGGCTCTGACTTTCAGCAACAGAATGGAGGGGAATTCCATGTGGATTCTGATAGTATCCATAGAATCTGAAAACATATGTGGTAGAAAATAGGAGAAAGTCTTTTGGATCCTGTACACTAATAAATGTCTTATGTATATGTAGGAAAAGAATGCTTGCATTCTCCATTGAGGTCAGGTAGCTAAGAGGCTGAGGGTCATAAAGGTGAACTCCAACAGATTTCTTAAAAATTAAGTATTTACCCTTTTATGGCTTGCTTTATGACACATATAAAGCTCACATGTATTTGGAGAGATTCCACATTAATCTCTAAATCTAAAAAATGAATTAAACCATCTAAGATGTTGTAATGCTTAAATGCTAAAGTGTCTTGTTAGGTTAACTACCCCCACATTTAAAGCCTAATCCTTCAAATTTTTCATTGTTATCATCACTTTTTAGGCCATCAATATTTTATTTATATATACTTTAGAGTCTAAAAGACAACTCTGAAGGATCTCATTTTCTTACCTTATCTACTATTTTCCATATCACCCTAGTTCTTCCTACTATGTAGGCAAAATTTTAAAAAGATACAGTGTTATATGAATTGTAAGAACATAGAATTACACATGATGCACTTTTTGAATATAAAGATAAATCTCAGAATTTTTTGAGATTCTCAGTCTCTGAATATTATGGAACAGAATCAAACCTGAAGTGGAATGATAGTGAAAATGATCCACTGTCTACTTATTTCTGGCATCCTTATTATTTCCTCCTGGTACTGCCTGTGGTCAGAACTAGGGTACCAGACCATGTAGTCCTTGTATCTGCCGTGATGAACTCCCCTGTCTTCCAATGTTTGTATCCTCATCCTCAACAGACCTATTTACTACTCCCAACAGCTTCCATTAGGATCCATCACCCTCCCCCCCTTTTTTTTATGAACTACTTCAGAACCCCCAGCTCAAAGTTCATCTTACCTATGGCTGTCAATTATAGGAATAATTTGGAAATGCTTCTGGAGTTGTTTTAAAAGAAAATAGAACAATAAAACCTCTGTGAACTGAGGGTCTCTCAGAGGCATTTGGCACGAAGTGCCTTTGAGATATCTTATCAGACAGGACCATTTATTCAAAGCATGTACACTACCCAGAAGATAGGCTATCAAGCTTCACAGTCAATTTTAAAGGAAGTATGGTATGGATGCCAATATGTAGCTGTTATCATGCCCTTTCTGTATACTGCATCTTTCTGTTTCCACCAGGTTTTCTGCATGAGATTTAATGTAAGTCAGATGTAGTTACAGAATGAATGTCACATCCATCATACAATCTTTGTCTCATTGAATCCTTAGTATTGAAAGGTTTTATGTATGCCATTAAAACAAAGTGTGAAGTAATTCTTCACATGTGGAAAACAAAAAGGCAAATTCAGGGGATTTAAGGAAAAGGAGAGTCTTAAACTAGCCAAAAGCATTTGGGTTAATTTCATGAAAGAAAAACATTGGCTTAGATTCTAGACCATTATATTCTTGAGGCAAGTTATTTGCCTATCAGAAATGGAAGAGGGTAACTAATAATGTAAATTGCCCTCCAAACAAAGCAGTTAACTGTGACTGGGTGTTGAACCAATATTATTTTTACATGTTTCTATAAATGACTAGTACTATAAAAATTAAATACCTATAAAAATACTATTCAAAAATGAGTCCTGGACTATCTTCCTAACTAAAGCCTGATGTCAAGCGTGATGAACATTCAGTTCGGCTATGGTCTTCATAAGTGGAATGCTTCTGAGAACACATGGGACAGGTGTGGGAACTGTCTCAGAGGCAGAAAAGGTGCATTAATGAAAAGACTAAATGTGAGAACTTGCCCAACAGAAAGAGCCACTTCAGAAGACTGTAGGGGAGATATCACAGGAAACACTCAGCAGAAATGCTCCAGCAAATCACAAAGGTAGTTAATAGGCAAATGTAGGTGAGAACAGAGTTGAGTAAACTAAGGTTGAGTATGAAATGTTTCTAACAAAGTCAGATTCTCCTGTTTACTTTCAGACCTTGAAAATAAGTTTGTCTGAATGATAACAGTCACCCAGTGAGACAAATTTATGTGAAATGAATGCCTGTTTTTGAAAGTATACTTGAATGCTTTCATCGGATATAAATGCATAATTTCTACACAGTTCCCTCCCCACAATTGTGATACCTTGATTGAATTACTACAACTCTTAGCACAGACAAATATGTATATTGTCAACACTTCTAAGACTTTTCTGTTCATCAGTTCATAGCAGTTGCTGGTTAGGGCTACAGTAGGTTTTATTGTGCTGTTTAACTGCCCATTCCATGGTGGTCTGTGCTTTTCAATGACAAATGGCTGCATGTAATTTAGGTGCTACATCATTAAGACAAGGAGTTGCATTTATGTTTTCTTCTATGTAATGTAACTGTGAGTGTATGTTCACTTTGGGGGAATTATGTGCTTATTATGACAAATAGTGCCTTTTCAAGTATTTAAGATCTTTTTTTGGAAAGGGTCACTTCACTATATATATTGAAGGGATTGCTGTGACACAGCATGAAAACTTATGGTATGGTTATCTAAAAAAAACTTCTCCACTCCCTATAACATGTTTAGATTGCTTTTTTAGACTCTATAAAATTTTAGCTAGCACTAAACATAGAACTTCATTCATCATCACGCAAGCAAAGGCTGCCAAAGGAAGCCTACTCTTCCTGAGCTAAAAGTGGCAACACTCCAGTACTGGCAGAAATCAAATGAATCATTTCCTGCTTTTAGTTTTAGATAAATAATCAAAAAAGATTGTCTAGATTCTGATCCAAAAGTAATTTTTCATAGCAAGGAATAAGAGCCCGCTACAAAGACTTTAAGTGGAGAGAGTTCTCTTGCTAATTACTTGACTGGAAAGGCCCTAAGGAAGCTATATTCAGATCAAAATATCAAAATCCTATTTAAAATAAAATGTAAAATAATAATATTGGCTTTTAGAGTACCATGCAGTGCACTGAAACAGAGAAGTCTAAGAATATAATTTTCTCTTGATGCACTGAATGAGCATGGTCCAACAGGCACTTGGTTCTGTCCTCTTCTGGGGGAGGTGGAGAGCAAACTCTTCCTCTTGGAAGCCATATCTGCAGGCAGACAAGGGGCAGCTGCTGCTGCTGTGATTGTTGTGAGGTACACGTTTAGAAACTGTAATCTGTGAAACTCTCTCTTGTTCTTTCAGTTCCTTACTGCCTAGCATTCAGAATGAAGAAGGATTGCGGGCAGAGGGGAGGCAGACTGCATCTGGATGTGTGTGGTAAAGGGAGAACTAATTAAAAGGGATGGAGGAGAGAAGAATGGGATGAAGAAACTCTGGAACTACAAAGGGAGACTGGAAAAAGAACAGATGGAAATGGGCAGGCCAAGATGTGATTAGAAGTCAAAGAAATAGTATGGTAATGGCCGTAGAGGAGAGGGTTGAGGAGGTTTGAGTTGAAGAAATTACTGGAACTGTGATGGGGACAAGGGGGAATGAGATGGTGAAGAAGGGCAAGTTCAAGGACATAAAGGATGAGACTTGAGAAAGGGAGGAGACAGAGTCCTAGTCTGCCCATCAAAACCAATGTGAGCCCTCATCTGTCCCTGGTTTTATTTAATAGTCGCAAAACTCACAGATAAAGCATGTTACTTATTCGTTTGTCATACCTGTCTGACCTAAAGGATAAAGACCTCTTAATATGAGTTGTGTAATTAATTGAAAGGTCAGAAATTTGTGCAGTGGGAAGAGGGAGGAAATAGGAGTGTAATGGGAGAAACCAAGACTAGCTCTGTAAACCTGGAAAAGGACTGGAAGTAGGAGGTAGAGTGGTGGCTGGAACTAGCAAGCAGTGACGGCAAAAAATAGAGAGGAATGGCTTGGGACATCCCAAAGGGGAGAGAGCAGAAAGGGTCAAAAGTGGTGCAAATTAGAGCACATTTTCTTGTAGAGCCTGTAATGGACCTGAAGCCTCATTCTCACCCATGAAATCTATGGCCGAAGTACATTTCCCCTCTTGAGCTGACAGGTACAGGGAAAATTTCGTTTTTCTGCTAATTCCTCTGTGTACTCAAGTGGCAGAGATTTTGGGAGTGATGTTCAGCTCTACTCATGGACAATGTGGGACCTGATTTAGTTGCATAGGATGACATGTTCTATTTTTAGTTTTCTTTAAAAAAAATCCTAAATGCATACCGAACCCAGCTTTTGAGCACATAGGACTTTAAAGCTACAAACAGGGGAAAGAGGTCATGCAGTGGGAGTGAGGGGGAAGGTATGCATAAGAGGAGTGAAAATGAAGGAGAGCTGCTGACTGATTTGAGGCCAAAGAAGAGTTCAGTAAATAGGTCCTGGAAAAATAAAGAATAGAAATAAAGTACTGAAGAACAGTGTCCTAACCACTTAACTGTGCTGCCTCTCTTGTTTAATGACTGATTAACTGTCAAATATAGTCTTTATAAGCTGATAAAAGATGAGCAAATTGAATTTACAGTCCTAAGTAAATTTACATTATCCAGACAGTAGAAATGACATTTTTTTTTCCAGGTAGCAGGAATATTGTCTAATGACAGTTTGACAGAACAACTTGCACTAAGTGTGTGGTAGTTCCAACCATCACCAGAGTTGTTTCTTCAGCTCTATGGGTTGTCCCTTAGCTCTATGAATTAGTCCCTGGCTGTCCCATGGAAAATGTTACAGATGTCAGATGTTTACTTCTTATGATAATTTACTAATTTCACAAAAAATACCTCAGTACTTGTTTAATAACAGTGTATAATGGAGCCCAGTTTTGCAAACCAACACAGTGTGAGCTCTAGTGGAGTTTGGTGATATGATACACATAAAGCAATAAAGCTGGGTCGAGTCTTGTTGCTCATTATCCAACAGTCCATGTTGCTCCTATCAATGGGGACAGAAAAATCTCAATGCAGCTGGGATTCTCAAGCACTTACTGAGCTTTGAACATATGTTCAGAGATCCTCACGGGCTGTTTGCTCACAGCTGGACAGCCTCCTATGCCCTTACAGGAATGTTCTGAGACTGAAAAAAGTGAACCATCTCAGACATAGTAAGGAAGTGAAGCCAGTTATTCTGACTCTCAGGATAGGACCTGAATCATGAAACATTTCTCTATAGTGATTGCTTCAGTAGAAGAGCAATAATTTATGTGTATATTATAAAAATTATAGACTGCAGATTTTCAGCTAAATCTAGTTGAGATTTTCAGTTTAGGATTTTGATTGTAGGACAGAAATCTATAAAACTACTTTTTAAAGTTTATGACCCCAAACCCCAGCATTCTTGCACAAATCACAAGATCACAAGTCTGAAGGAAAAGTTTTTCTGAGATTTTGTTTGGATCTGAATGAGGCATTTTTACTCAATCTAGAATTCAAATCATAAGGGTATTTTTGGCATAAGACTTGCAGTTGAAACCACTCAGAAATATGCAAGAATATTGGCTTGATATGTGGTTTTGGATCATTTCAAAGACTAAAACGTGTGATTGGCTGTCATTTCTGGGATACCATTAACTCTTTTCACATCACTGAGAAACAGAAGCATAGCATCGTATCTTTATAATTCATATCACCTTAACATGTATTTTGACAGTAATATCAGTTCATGGATATCAGAATGTCCAGACTGTGATGGCACCACTAAGAACTGATAACATTGCCAGGTCTGGTGATTTTATGACTAGTCTTGTGATATCTGGTATTATTCTTAATGACTCAGCTTTTAAAATTAAGCATTCTATTAAAAATGTCATTTCATTCAAAAAAATAAAACAATGCATTAACAATGCAGGTTGAGTGTCTGCCTTCATGGTTCTAGACAGAAGCTTAAAAATATGACTATACTGCAGACTAAGAATAACATAACAAGAGGCACTTTTTTCTTAATCTGAAGTGCAAGCCAGTCTCATAGGTTTTGGGGTCTGACTCATGATTTTCTAATGCTTGGGACTGGCAGTATTGTACTAATATGTTTTGTATCAAAATTCAATTTCAAAAAAGCATAACTTTTACTGCCTAGAAATGTGTAGGGTAAGAAATTGGTCAATTGCTACAAGGTGTGAAGGAAGGGGCAGAAATAGGGGTTCCCTCCCAATCCAAGGCCCTTCCAAAATGGTTTTGATTAAGCAATTACATCCTGAAAGAACACCCAGATTTATAATCTCATATCATGGGGCAAAGCTTGCTGAGAGGGGGATTACAGCTACGGAGAGCTGTTGATCCATGCCCTCCACATTGTGGCATCATAGCTAGCTTGGTGGGGAAGCTCTGGTTGAGAACACCCTGAAACTACCTTCACACTGCCCCCAGCCCAGGACTGTGGGTGAATACTGCACTTTTGCCCACAGTAATGAAACTTGGTGTCTTCCAAAATAAATATTGTTTCTCGGTTACTAATATAAATAAATGCATTGCACATTACATTTTTGGAGAAAAATGTGTGTCTTAAGTCTCTCTTTCCAATCAAATGGAGAAGTCCTCACTCAGTTCTCCTCCAGTGCTCATACAGGCAAACTTCCACTTGAGTCACTGGGAATTTACATGACTAGAAACTACAGAAGCACCCAAAAGCCCCTCAGGATTTGTTCTGAAAATACTTCTGAGATTTTGATAAAACTTTTATTTTAGAAGGTGGAACAGCTCTGGTATTTTTTATGTTATTTTTTGAAATAGCTGTAAATTCAGTAATTTGTAGCTCTCTGAAGGGGAAAAATGAATCATTTATTCACTAGATGGAAAATTAAAGAACACAAATAGGGTAGTTAAGAGCCTGATTTATTACAGTTCACATCCTACTGTATATCTACAAGTTCTTTTAATGCTTTGCATAGGAAACAAAAATTGGATTCACTCTTTTTCCAGTGAATTTAAAAATGCTTTTATTTCATGAAGTTCTACCTTTTTCCTCATTTCATTTAGCCTTTCCTTACTTATATTCTTCATATTTGTAATAGGTGGCTGGGCTGGGAAGAAAGAGACAAGAAGAGAAGAAATTTTTCCTTATATCATCAAACTTTAAAAATTAAATGATTATTTTTGTGCGGGGAATGGGACAGAATTGTCTTCTAATATTCAAAGCTGCATATGTGGTTTGAAAAGAATTAGGGGTAGATTAACCTTAACACCTAGAAGTTTGGATTATGGTAAATGAATCATTTGAAGACATAAAAGTGTCATCATGGTGTGTTTTCAAGCAATTCACACCTCTTGTATGTGTATAATGTAGCAAGCCATTTAATAATAAGTGTTCCCATTCTGGCTGTGTAAGATTAGGTCAGGGATCCACTACTTTTTACTTGGTGAAAACCACTGTAGTCCCATTGTTGTTGATTTTTGTTTAGTTTCAGTTTAGTTATTTATTTTCTCCTTTTGCACAAGGTGTTGATTCAAGATGTGGTATTTTGAAATGAAAAAGTCAGATTCTCAGTGCATGTCACACCCTTGATTTCAAAGCTTGTGTGTGCATGGCAGAGGGAAGGAGTTAAAAAAAAATGCTGTAAGCTAAACTTCTTTCTCTCTTGAAAATGAGATTGCTTCTCTAGGGAAAAAATGCTGGTCAGAGCTCTCCCCTGCATCCCGCTGAGCATTGTCTGGGAGAGGTGCCAACACTGTGCCAGGGCCTGGCTAACAGAACGGATGGCCGTGTGGCAGGATCGAGCCTCTACCCTGTCGCCAATGTATTTACCAGCACAGGTGTAACTGGAGAAAGCAATTTTGGCCTGAACTCCCAAGCACTGCCTAACTCCCAAAGGTACCTAAAATAGAGATATTTTTTGTAGATGTCTCTGCAGAGACTCTGACACATGGTCAGAGCTGTTATGGCTTAGAGCGATGGGGAAGGGTTGGGTACTTGACCTTGATTACTATTCAAACATAGATATATCTTTCAAGTGCCTGGAAGACCTGGAAAAAGAAGTTGCTGTTGTTGCCCGCTTTTCCTATATTCCTCCTAATAGCAGTATAGTTATAGTATAGCGCAAGCATATGGAGGGGGATTTGAATGCACATCTCTAAGAAGTGCCTGTTCACTGTTTACAACAGAGGGAACTTGGTTATATAACTTTATGTAGTGTAAATTATTCTTCTAGGGAGGGAAGTGTAATATCTAGCTGTTTGAATGTCTAAATTAGGTATTCAAAGCAGGAAGCTTTAATCCATATCTTGTTCTGAATATATTAAAGACAAGGATTGTCAACAGTTAGTGTTGTGGTTTTTCTCTTAGTATTTCTGCCCATAGCTCAGATATGCTGCTTCAGTGCATTTCCAGTGTATGATGTTGCTCTTATTTCTACATAATTCCTTYCCTAAAGAATCTTCAGAATTCTAAAATAAGATGCTATTTATTGACAGCATGGCTAGTTGGAATGGCAAGTTTGCTGACTTAGAAGTTACCCTTTAAATGAAGATAGAGAGATATATATGTATATGTGTGTGTGTGTGTGTGTATGTATATATACACATATTTATATATACACACTTGCCATGTTTAGTTGCAGAAGAAAACAATCTTCATGATAAAGTGTATCACTGAGATAAAATCTCCAAATTAAGGCTTTCTGATTTAGGTACTGGAGCTATTCTGATGGTCCCCTTCATGTATGTCAGGTCTCTTTATGAATTCTACATCCCTGCTGAGGATTATCTGCAGTTGTGTAAAATTAAATTGGGGACAATCCTTGGCTTTCTAGATGATTTCTCATTTTCTTAGTGCATGTTTTAAAAACTGTACTTTTATTAGTGATGAAGAATTGTCTGGAGTTAGAGGCTAAAGGGAGATTCATCTGAAAACAAAACTGAATGAAAGCAAACTGTGAGAATTAGGAGATGTGTCATAGAGGGCGAAAGTAAAGAAAAACATTATCTTAACGAAACCACAAAAGATGGACTAGTCTGCATAAGTAAAACAGATCTTCTGTCTCTTCTTGGATATCTACTATTTATTTGTAACATGAAGGTAAAATCAAGATGAAGGGAGCATCATAATTCTGCTGGGATGCAAAAGCTAATGGGTATGGAAGAAAAGATAGTCTTAAAGGAAATTTATTTTGAAAACTATCCTTCTGTGACTAGAAGACTCCACTAAGGAGTCTACTAGAGATAGAAAGGATGACACACAGCAGTTAAAAGGATTAGAAAGTCAGGTGCAAGAACATGGTCTCTTTCTGTTTATAGCTATGCCTGGTGTCAGAGGAGAAAGCATGAGACTGACAAAAACCACCACTCCCACCTACCAATCAATGTGAGGTGGAGCAACCATATATATCAGGAGTCATTTTAAAGTTTAGCTGGAAAATAGGTACAGAAAAGTCCTGAATCAAATTAAAGCTATTAAATTTGAATAATAAGGCTAAAAATGTTGGGCAAAATTTGTGGTAGACAGATCAAAGACTGAGTTGTTGATGGGTGTAGTGGACAGACAGAAATCCTAGGAATATATAATACAGTATTGTTAACCTGGAAAAAATCAGTCATATCTGGAATGTCATAGTAAATATAGGGCTTCTTTTGTTTTTTAAAGGCTTGAAACACATGGCACTTTTGAGTCACATTTTTTTTAACCAAGATGTGAGCCATAATATTATGTTTGAAAAGAATGAAAACTTGCTTCATTCAGGGAAAAAGAATTTTGAGAAAACACTTGTTGGGTGATTTGCAATAAAAGTCATAAAATTTGGCAATATAGAAATAGATTAATTTAGTAAGTACTATAGTTGAGGAAAATTACTAGCAGTCAGTATGTGAGAATTTGAAAATATGGTTATTTCATTTTATGAAAATAACACTAATCATGTATAGGGCTGAAAGCTGCAGTAACTTTGGACTTCTGGTATTTGACACATTCACAAATGAGCCTTGTTTTATGAAAATGTATAGTTATTTGTAAATATTTACTTAATTATTTAGTCCTATAATTTTCAGAAAATACATTGAATTTAATATTCATTTCAACTACACATTTATTATGTATGATTTGTATCATGCTGCATTTTCCTGTCCTGTCTGGGAACAGAAAATGTAGCAAGCACTATGCTTTTGGTATAAAATTTTTAGAGGGGGAGAAAGTGTGTTGACTATATATTTTTTTTTTTGTCATGATTTGTAGCACATTAAGAACATCATCAAATAGAATTTAAATCAGATAGTAAAGAACTGTTATAAAGCTTTCAGCAATCTGGGCCAGTTCTCGCTATATTTGACTGTGCTGAAATTGATAGTGATCTAGACAGACAATGCAGATATACTATATTACCATAGCTTGAGATCTAGATCAGAAATTATTCCATTTGCTTTGCACCGGAGTTAAAAAAAACGCTTCAAACTTTAATCAGCAGTGGTTGATATCTGAAAGTTTTTATTTTCTCTAAGACTTTAAAAAATGCTGACTTTAGTTTCTAGGTCAGAGTTTTCTTGTTTTTAGATGAAGCCTTTATAGTAGTGTTAGAAGAGGAACCCAAACTGTTTTTTCCCCACATAACTTCTGAATGCTCAAAATATTCCCTAAACAATCATTTTATAAATCTGTTTTAAAAGAAAAAAAGTCCTCTTTTTAGTCAAGGAATTAAATGTCAAGTTTCCTCCTGAAGGGCACATTTTATGGAGAAGTTATAAACCCCTGAAATTAAAAGTTTGTAATGGAAAATCTGACAAACTCAACTATGGCAATGCAAAAATATATTCTTAACACTTAACTCATAAATGGCTATATATATGAAATGTATTTCCAATGTACTGCTTGTTTATTACAGATTAAACACTTAAAAATGGAAAAAAACAGCACATACTCCAACTGCTTCTTAAATATTTGCTTAATATAGCCAGAACACATTGAAAATTGTAAGACTGAAGAGTACATGGTAAGTGTTTAAATAACATCAAATGCAATAAAACGTTTCATTTGAAATGTTAAGCAGGTGATAAAAATGTCATGTAGAATTACTATTTGGTGTGCTTAAAAATAATATAATTAAGAGAAAATGCATAGGGAAAACTTAATTACTAAAGCAAAACTTGTGTAAATTAAGTGTGTTTGCATTTGCTCATGTATTCAGAGTTTTGCAGAAGATTGCAACCCCTGTCTTTCACTGAGCTGAGCCCCTGTGGTGTACTGTGGTGGAACCCGAAACTTGCATCTGCACTGGCATAGGGATGTATGAACAGTGAAGTAGCTCATGGCACACACTCCTGCCCCTTTGCCAGCCAAACCAGTGGTAGGAAAAGAGGTAATAAATATTTTTTTTCTTTTTTTTTCCTTTTAAATATGAGCAAACTAGAGGGGACAGAAGAGGTGAGCTGAAAGCAATGTGAACCTCCTGGAAAGAGGAGGCAGCAAAGAGCAAGAGGGGTTGGTGAAGGAGAGAAAACAAAGAAAATGGCCAGCTCCATTAAGCAATGATCACACTTCCTCATTAAATAAGAAGTGACTGAACTAGAGGGAGACATAACTCTTGTGAAGTGGTGCTTTGGATGAGTAATGTGGTCCATCCACTCCTTAGACAAATGTCAGAATTGTCTGCTTTACACATTGCCTTCTAGCTGTTTTTAAGTTTGGGAAGGAACAAGTAGGCTTGAGGGGCATTTTGGCCATAGCTCCTTAATATCATTTAATGATTTTTATATAGATAATATTTGTAGGTCAATGACTATAATTTTAGAAGCTAAAATAAAGTCATTAGTATCATTATCAATTCATATGTTCCTTCTATTGCCACAAGTCCAGCAGTTGGCTTTCCTCTGATATTCACTACTTTTCTCCTTTGGTTGCTTGTGCTTAATCATCCTTTCCATTTTAGGAGGAGCAAGAGAATCTCTTGCTCTTGCTTCCTGTCCTACCAGTACCTTCCTGAATACTTGCTCCTGTTTTCTCTCAGTATACTTATTCAGCTACCTTGTCTGTCTTTTCTGGCACCAAATAGTTACTATGCAAGCAAAAAGGTCTTTTCTTTCTGTTAAATAATAGCCCTAGTTGTTATTTTGAGAGCAAGCATGAGTCGCTGCTACTTCCCCTATCCTTTTCATTAAGGCATATGATGTTTTCATTGCCCTGCCATTTCTTCTTTCTCCCCAAGGTCGGTTTCATTTTCAGTGGGTATACTTAGACAAGCCTTGGATTTGATTCAGTTAAAATTACTGTATGTTTGGCCTCTGTATCACGGAAGCACAAGCAAAGCAGCTAAACACTGTGGAAATTTGTTGTTCTGTATTTTCCCTGGCCATGAAAGAAGTTCTGCACTGCAGAAGCTCAAACACATTTTGCTTTGAATTGGGTCTTCTGGAATGATATGATTTGTGGTCATATGCTAAATCATAGACAGAATATAAACTAGCCATTTCTTCTCACTACTCTTCTGAGTGATTATTCCTTTTCTTTATGGTAGGTTCTAGTTTAGTCTGTGTCTTGACTCAGGAAAGGGCCCATTCTGTAGGAATTAACAGTAACTAGTCTTGCCTGTCTGGCGAAGAGATCTTGATAACTCTGATAGTTGATGAAACAAGTTGAGCCTCTGTCTTGTCTATTCACAGGTACTCTACAAAATTAGAAGCAGTTGTGAGAATAACTCTTCAAAGGAGCCAGGAACTGTCTACACTATTTAGCAGTGCTTCAAGAGCTGCGTTCCCCTTTTGCCTTTTGGCAGGTAACCAGACCGAGCGAACCAAACTGGGTAGGGTGGCGTCATTTCAGTTCTCAGGCTTGATGGTGACTCAGTGGTGTGCTACAGCTGTAATTTATTAGTCCAGCTTATTAGTCCTCTCAATATTTTGTGAGTTGTAAAGAGGATGCAATAAGAGAGCTTAGTGACCTGCCCAGGGACACATGTTGGGACTAATTAACTAATGCCCTTCATCTTTTAAAATTACTCATGCTTGTGCAATAGGGGGCTAATTGCTGTCAGAGCAGTATGGTGTCATTCTGTAGAGGTGTGAAAGATTGTGCTGGCTGCAAGTTATTGGAGAATCAGACCCTGCTAGGAATAGTCTGCATCAGACTTAGACTTGCAGGAGTCTCAGTATCAGGTGTCCATTAGACAAGACCTCTTCTTTTTCAAGGTTATCTCCCATGCATTTTTCTCTTATCTCCTTTTGCTGGTGAGAAGCAAATGGGTGAAGTCCATACATGGAAATAAGAATTCACTTTTGTTCTTCATACTTTTCCTTCTTCAAGAGCTGATGACATATTATGAAACATTATGAAGCAAAAATTGCCAGCTGGTTAAGTGGTTTTTGCCTTTGTTAAAATGACTCAGTTATTTCATAACCAATAACTGTGTTGGTTAATCTTTCTCAGCTCACAAACTTCTGTGCAGCATTTCAATTTACATGGAGCTATTTGGATTCAATTTTGTTTTAAGCTACCAAAAATACAAGCACTTGATATCATATGCTTTAAAACACTAGAGGGAGAAGCAGCAACTCATCTGTAAATAGGTAGCTACCTAAGATTGTTTAAAATTTTGATAGTAAATTTTAATGAGTAATTTTGGCTATAAAATGGAGTGAGTGACTATTTATTACCTACAGGCAGTATGTTGACCTTAAGTACATTTAATATTTTACCAGATGAGCACTGGCACACTTAAAAGTTATTGTAGGAAAAAATGTTCATATTAATTAGACTCTCTAAATTTCTTGATTTCATTTATTCTCACAGCATTTCAGATTATTTCATGATGGCAGTAGCTTTATAGAGGCTGATCTGTATGTCTGTAAAATGAGCAATGTCAACAAAATGGTAGTCAGATTGTAGCCGTTCTCATACAAATCAGTAGAACACTGGAAATAGAATGGATATTTTATTTCCTTGATATTTTAAGGAAATTTATGGAATTCATAATACATGTGGCAATGGATGACAATGTCTCTCCTGTTGTTGTAAGCAATATTGGTTCTATTAATTGGGAAATCTTGAAGGAAATTGTTGAATTTTGATTAGGTATATGTTTAACCAGTACCCTGTTAAAACAATGGTAGTCCTTCCAGGAGTATTAGCAGATGCAAACTTAGTCACCTTAAGTCTTTCTTACTCCTCAAGCAGGCAGTGAGGCTGTTTATGGAGAGCAGCAGAATTTGATATGATTAAACATAATATATTTTGACTTGTGAGCTCTTACCTTTGTGTTTATTAACACTAATGGAAAGATCCCTGGGACCTTCTCTTGATCAGAACCATAACTGTGAGTGCAATTAGTAAATGTAAGCAAGAATATTACATTTGATGTAGGAAATATGTCAAATAAATGTAATGCAAAGTAGAACACATTTATTCAACATTTGTCCCTTTAATGTTGACTCCTTATGAAAAAATGCTTGTATAACATGCTGAACAGGTTCTGTAAGAGATGATCTTACTTTTATTGCACTAACACTGTGTGAGATATCACCAGTCACTATGAGACAGAGAGAAGTACAGAATACAAAGAGAAAAGAAGACTTCAGAAATAATTTTTTTGAGATACCTTGCATGCTTTCCTTTCCCGCTTTCCTGATGGTCGAGACATCTCTACCCTGGGAATCAGAAGACCTAATTTCTTTCATAGACTTGCTGCATGACTCTGGATAAATAAAGCATTCAGAGAAGATCTAGGTGATAGGGTGGCTGAAAACACATTCATGACTTAGTACCATTTCCATTATTTGTAACTGTGAGAAAGATTGATAAGCACACACAAAAATGAGTGAACAAATCTTTCCTATCGCACATGTTCAAGATACCTCAGCATCTTTGTTTCCAAACCAGGGATGCTAAATCTAGTTGTTTACTGGAGCTGCTCAATAAAGACAATTTATGAATTAACTTCTATTCTTTTATCATGTATTGAACAATTGGAGAGTCAGACTTTGCACACTGCAGAATGAAGAGTGTTAAGTCATCTGACCATTCAGAAAAGCCAGCAGTTCTATCAGAATGCCTTTCAAAATCTGTTCAGCCTAACAAAGCAGCAAGACTATGGGGCAGGGAAAGAAACCATTCTTTTTATGCTTTTATTAACAAGTCAAATTACTGTGGTTATAATTATTTTAGGTTTAACTTTGGTAGGCACAGAATTTGCTTCAACTCTTTTCATCGTATTGGGTGGGCAAAAGTGAAATGTTTGTCAGCTGTGCACTTTTCTTTAAACTGAGTGGAGTGACAGAGTTTCAGAGAGCCTAGTTGTGGGTTCTCTTGACATCTGTTTCCCTTATTTGCTGGTTGTTTTGAAGTCCTTATGATCAGTGCTTTAAGTACACACAGACATATATATTAAGGTACACTGGAGACAGGTCTAACCTATTAGAAATTTAGGTACAACAGAGTTATAAATGTTACTTGATACCTTATAAAGCCCAAGATACCTGACCGGTACATAGGCTCTGTTGCTTGATGAAGTCAGGTGATAACATATGTACACTCGTGCTGCCTACTTCAGCAAGTGTCAAAAGTTCATGCTAAGTACTACATAAATTATCACCTAATTAAGTGCTGTTACAATTTGGATTGGGAGGGAAGTGTAAACTTGATTCTCCTTAGAGAGCTATATGCAGAAATATGATGTAGAATTAATTTTACGAATAAAGGTCAAAGATCAAAGTGTGAACGTATTTATTAGAAGGAGGAACTGGAAGGGAATCTTGACTTCCTTAATTAAATCCTTTTCTCCTCATCAAAATACTAAGAGGTTAATTTGGTTTTATGGGAACTTCCTCTTTCTATTGTAGAGATGTCAGAAGCACTGCTCAGTTACTGGTGCAATTTATACCTTACAGACTTTCTGCACATTCAGTTGTTACTCTTACATCAGTAGCAACTGAATCATAACTTGGGAATGCAAAAAAAGTTAGTTCTGTCTGGGTACTTTGTAAATAACACATTGATGTTATAATAGACACTGCTAAAAATTAAATTTTTGAGATTTATTCACCAGAAGACTGGAGTTTAGGATTAAAAGTCAATGCCATTATGGTACATTCTATTTTGAAGACACTGGAGATTTTGTATATATATATATGTGTGTGTGTGTGTGTGTTTCTGTCTGTCTGTCTGTCTGTCTGTCTATTGATTTACTGTATTCATACAAACCATCCAAATGCATTATTTGTGTGTTAGAACACACAAATAGAAGATATGTACTTCAGTGGGGCAAGTAGTGATATTGTTCTGATTGGGCTAAGAATTTTAAAATTAATATAGAATCTGATCTCTGCATCATTCCAAGGGAATATTTAAGATCAAGTAATAATCTTTGGACAGGTTACATCTTAGAGGAGCACAGAGAAAGTGCTACATAAATTGCATAGATACAGAGTTAGTGTTCTGGATTTTCTTTTCTTTTTCTTTTTTTTCTTCTTTTTTTTGGGGGGGGTATGAAAACATAGAGATATGAACCATCTTCAAAGACAAGTCATTGCTATAGTAGAAGGCATTTCAGTCCAGATTATATCCCTGCTTTTCTGAAGTAGACAAACTTGTATATTATTATATAGACAGTCACGTGAAGAGATTTTCAGAGCACTGTGAATCCTTAACTTTGGAAAGAAGGTTCCTTCACAGTGATGAGGTAATAAATCTGATGCAAACGTTAGCTGTAGCCAGATTTTCATACAAACTAAATGATACCAGCCTGTATTTTGAACTACTTTTGGGATTGACTGTTGGGAAAGGGAAGGAATGGTTAAAAAGCTGTATGGATAAGGCGTCTGTATCCTAGATCACAGCATCACAGAATTAACTCTGAAAACTGACCAGCAGTCTTCCTTGTCCCTTGGATCCAAAAACTCCAGGGCCCTATGTGTAGGTAGCAACAGAGAGATTGAAACTGTTGCATTTGCTTTCCAGCCTTATCCGAAGGTCTCAAACAACAAAGAATGTCAAAATATAGGCATGGACTATAAAGAGGGAATTACAATGGAGGGAGCTGTAGGGAGAACCTGAACTTGTAACTAAGAAGCTAAAGATGGTAGATAGCAAAAGTCAGCACCTACAGATGAGTTATACTGGCACAAAGAGCTGGACAACAAAATCAGCTAGCATAAAATTAGTGAGCTCAATGAGTTTGAACCTGTGTTTGATGGAAGGTGTGACTATGTTCTTAGGGTGCTGAGAACTGGGGAGATGCTTTAAAATAATTTTAGGTGTAATTTATTTAGAAACATGACATAGAATGATCAGCTTCCCTCTTCCCTTCCTTTCAACAGCTTATGTTACAATCTGAGAACAGCCATAATTGTTAAAAATGTCTATTCTTGTAGTTGTACTACTGTTTCTTTCAGCTTTTGAGTTCTATTTTTAAAGAGGCCTAATTCAATAATGAACTTTCATGGTTCATGCAGAGCTCTGTGTAAAGTCATTTTCAAGGCCTTAGATTATAATGCACTTTAGGACAGGGTCAGTATCTATCTGTACCTAGCCAAATGTGGCTTCAGTGGTGAATGACATCTTTAGCCACTGTAACAAGATAAATGAAGTAAAATCTAGTAATGCTTAAGGACCCTGATAGAGTGAGAAACCATAAAATCTAGAGAACTAAAGTGCAAAATCTGAAGTCAGGACAACTTATAAGAGGCACTTTGAAAGAGACCAAACTATGTATTTTCAGGCAATAAAGAGATTTTTCTAAACCAGTCTATGGTACTACCACCAAAAACAACAAGGAAGTCAACATTAGCAGTATGACAGTTACAACATTGATTCAGAAAAGTGTATGCTAGTTTATTTTTTCCTTAAACTAGACAGTTACCAGCTGAAGGCAGCTGAACACCTAGGGACATCTGTATTAAAACAACACTTGCTAGTGGAAAGAAACACTAAGTGAAGTGTGGGGGGAAAAAAGACAAACACAAAGAAGTGAGGTAGCCAAACAGGCAGTTTCTTTTCCCAAAATACATCTGACATTTTTCCTTCTCTGCACTTTGGGAAGATAGAGAGGGGGGAAATGCCAGCAATGAGATAGTTTTTTGTGGGAAGCAGCTTTCCACATCACAAAGACCACTGCTACCACAGCTGGCACTCTAGGTAGTCTTTGCAAAGATGCCGAAGGCTGCATCACCATGGAGATCAAATTACTTCCTCTTCTTCCCTCCAGGTGAAGTCTGAAGCTTGTTGGCATATTTGTGTTGGAAAATTTGTATTGCCATTACCTATGCTGAGAAGATATTTCCTTTCTTATAGTGTGTCTGACCTAGTTACTCATTCAAACTATTGACTGGAGGAGAAAGGAGCTGTTTGCACTGTTAAGGTCGTCAGAGACACTGAACCATCTCAGCGCTGATACAAGTAACAGTATTTTCTTGGCCTTCTTTGGAGCTTTATTCTTTATGTCAGTTTGTTTTGAATGATCTACATTTAAATATTATTTTTTACAAAAAAATAACTAAAGGCACAAATTATGCTTATGTATCTACATGCATACAAGGGAATGTCCTTAACCAGAGTGTAAGAATTGCCTAGCTGGGGATGCTGCTGAAGAATTAAAGCCAGACCAAATGGTTCTTAGACCAGTTTGCATTGGTCTTTGTCATCAATGCCTGGATGTCACAGAAGAGTGGAATACTCAAGTTTTCAGTGTACCTCTGAACTCTATATTGTGGCCTCTATTTTAGTGCTATAGTACCTCTACACAGTAAAATGATAGTTTTGGCACAGTGAAACCTGGAAGATGTTATCCCAACAAGAACTGAACCAATAACTTGGGTTTTAGGTGATACTCTTTGTACAAAATGCAACTGATAGAGTTGCTCAAATATGGAATGGAGGCTGCAAAACTGAGCAGCAGCAGTACCTTTCAAAAATTGAGTTTGTCCTGTATCTTTAATTCAAATCTTGTGTGTTCTGCTATTTTTAATATACATTAGTACCATAGAATTCAAAAGAGGAAATGATACCTATTCCTAGAGAAAGCAATTAATGTTGCATTAATATGAAATCTCACCACTCTCCTTCTAACAGTATGCCCTAAAATGTCCCCAGGCTTCTTGAGAGATGAGGCCAAGTCATGAGCAACTGCTTCACACTATATTCAGAGACCACCCAAATTAGCCTTCTCTGTGACCTCTTCTTCATGCCATCCAGCTGGCACGTGTGCAGGTGAGGCAATAAAGAAAGGGCTTATTTGCCAGCGTTTCCTATTCTCTGAAACACTTGCAGTACGGCAGTGTAACGGTGCTTAACTAATCAGGGCTTGTAAAATGAACAGTGTTGTGCAAAACATTATCTTATTATTCATAGGGTATCAGAGGTGTTCCCCGAGGTGCACAGTGATGCTCAGACCTCACAGAGTTCGACTCTGCAGGAGCAGAACGGCAGTCGGCTGCAGTCCTGTGGAGACATATTCCAGAGCTAATTGACTGGAACTGCTAACAAGCTCCACTTCCTTCTTACAGACCAAGGACCTGCTTTTGTTCGCTGCAACATTGAGGTAACGCTGACAGAGTGCCTGGTAGTCACTCAACTCCTTCATCACAGTTATGCAGTCCAACTGCTTCGCTGTAAGGGTTCTACGGAGAGTTAAAGCCTGCTAGCAGAAGAAAAGCTGCTTTAAAATGTTACTGGGTGGTTGGTAAGCTCCAAGATGTCCCAAAAAGTAGGAAAATCAAGGGTGGTTGTAGAGTCTGATTCTCCTCTTATATACACCAGGGAGACAGGATAAAATGCATTTGATGAAGTCTAGATTTCATTTACTTCAGTGAAAGAACTGTTAGGTCCCATCAATTTTTGGTAGAGCGTGGGCTGCTCCTGGCTCTGCCACTGACTACCGTTGTCTTTGTGAGCCAGATGTACTATCACTTTGTGCCTCAGTTTCCCCACGTATGCAGTTAAGACAGTAAGGAATTGTTCTGAGGCCTCCATTTGCGCAGGTTTTGAAATAGTTTGGCCAGAGAATTCAACAAAAAGGCAGAGTGCTAGTAGTCTGTGTGTCTCTTATTTCTGTATGTATAAGCCAGCCAATTGCATTGATTGTAAGTTTTGTTAAAAGGCAGATTGGATAACACAGCAAGTGTACTGATGTGAAAGAAATCCTACCATATCTGCCTCCTCTTCCAAGCTGTTAAGCAATGAGGAACTTATGCAGCTCTGGTCTGAATTTGGTTTACTGACCTTTTAGTTTCTCAGCTGAAAGCTTTGGATCAGTCGGTGTGCTAGAAATCCATCATGGACTCAGAGCCAGCATGTCTGCAATGCTTCTTTCAGCAAATGCAAACCTAGTTTAAGGGCCTGGAAGATGGTACAGCAACTTGCTGGCCGAAAAGCAAAAATAAACCTCGCACAGTATGTCACATTAGCTCTTAACTGTCTCCAGGAAGTGAAATGTTTGACAGGGAAATATATTTGTTTGTGGCCTCATTTGATTCATGTTTCAAGGAAAGAATTGAAGTCATACCCCCAACCGTGTGTATACATCAATCAAGGAGGGGATACTGCAGCCTACAGGATGTCATCTTCCTATGGCCTCCTCCCTGCTCTCCTGTGGAGGCAAAGTGCCATTGAAGTGAAGGAGATTTTAGAAAAGGGGTGTGATGGACTTTTCTCCAGCACTGACAGGAGCGTTTAGACAGCAAAAGAACCACATTGCACCCTCTCTGAATCATCTTGTTGGAAACGGGAAGATACTTCCTGCATCCAGTAAAAGGTGGCATGCCTTCCTAATCTTTCTTCCTTCCACCCCTGGGAAATGACACTGCTGATGATCACTCTGTTCATTACTCCCAAGTCCTTGTGTGCCACATGGCTAACGTGATGAATCAGGCATCCAGATCTGGACTACCATGTACTCCTGGGTAGATAGCAAACAGTGTGATTCTGGGTGGAATAAAATGAATGGGATCAGCATGAGTTAGACAGAGAAATCTTTCCATACTAGGAAGGGATGATTTCACTGTGGTGGACCTTTTCTTTTTGCACCTAACTTTCCACTCCCTCTCTCCACCCAGTAGGAGAAAATGCAGAATTATTAGCAGAAACTTCCACAGAGTCAGTATAAATAAAGAACAACTCCATAAGGAAGTCTGTGGAATTACCCTTATGTAAAAAGTGTATGCCAGGAAAGACTGGGTCCAGACTGTAATTCTAGGAGGTGGTTTATAATGCACACAGTCTGATTTCTAAAATATTGTGTGATTTGATTTCTAATTTGTTTTCTCCATCTCACTGCAGTGCTGCTGTATCTGTTAAGGATGCTCTCTTAGACTAACCTCAGTGGTAGCTTTCTTGAGTCAGAACAATAAAGCTTAGTATTGAATACAGAGATAGAATGTTTAAAGAGAAATTGCAGGAATCTGCTAATGTGCCAGTCTGTAAGCCATCATACCTGTTCATCGTACCTGTTTTCTTTCCCCTCTTTGTCTCCCTTCAAATTCTGCTAATTTTTCCTTTCTTCTTATGTTCTGTCATGGGCAGTACCAGAACATTGTAAGAAACCCACCATTAAACTCTAATGCTAGTACCTTTCCACACTGCTGCTATCGAGACAGGCTTTTTGAAGAGGAAGCAGCTCAGAGATTCATTAAAGATGTGAATGTTTGTGTTCTTGCAACTAAAATACTTCTTTAGCTATTTTAAGTAGGCAAGGAGATATACTAAAGAACTAAAAATAAATATTTAAAAATACTTGACCTCAAAATAACCAATCCGTCAGCAGCAGAGGTTTAAAGGACCTTTAAAGGGATCTTTTCCCTGCATTCTACCCAGAGCAGAACCTCAGATTTACAGACTTGTGGTCAAGGGAGTTCTAGACTGAGGGGTTACCTCACCCACCATCACAGGCCTCCGTAAGGGCCAGATATTTTCAGGTTTCTTGTCCCCTTGACATGGATGTTGCAGGTCTTTGCATAGCATAGGGATTTCCAGTCTTTTCTTAATCTGATAGTATGCTTCACAAAGACTGTCTTACGGGTCATAGCTAGTGTAGAGGACATGCTTTAGCTTGCACTAGTAGAAATGGTAAGACTCTTGCCTGCCTCTTTCACAGCTGCGGCCATGGTGGGAATTATGTTTATACACAGCATTAGCAAAATGGGTGCCATTTTACCTGCACAGAAGCATGTTCCCCCCTTTTAAGAGTACTAATCATACTGTCAGCTTGTGCTCTTGACTTTATTTACCCTGTTTCAGCTGCTGATTTTTTCACAGCTGGGAATAAGGAAGGAGCCAGCCCCATGTGGCTAAACCAGTTCTCTATGGAGTGACAGGAACTGGACCACAGTTTGGGAACCTCTGCAGACAGAGGTGCATGCTGCTCCTCTGAAAGGAGCATCAGACAGAGTATTAAAGAAGAGTGTGTTCTTGCAGTTGCCCAGCACTATCAACACTAACCACAAGGATGATCTGGATTTCTACTGCCTGGTGCCAGATGGCAACGTTCTGATACTCCAGTCTTCATTGCAAGTCTGTGCCCTGTGGTTGTGGCAGGACATCATCCTGAAATAACTGCTTGGTTTTTGAAATTCAGGCATGGCCCACTTATTTGGATATTTTAAGCTGTGGGTCTCAATCAAACCCATAAACAGCATTTGGATTTAAGAAACGAGGAAAGAGTTTCCCAGGTATTTAAAAGCTAGGCAGAATGACGCAGTGTTTGCAGGCAGTTTGCTCCATGCTGAATGAAACCCAGAGGTCCCTTGCTGCTGGACTTACCTATTGCAGTGTATATCTGTAAACATATATACAGTCAGAAAATACTTTGAAAGCTTATGTCCCATGTAAACTGAAATGTCCTTTCTCTAATATCATGATAAGTACAGAGGACTCTTCAATAATAGTATATGTTTTCAGTTTTAATTTGCAACTTAGTGCTGTAGAGAACTCTTTCTCTTAAGGAAAAAGCTTATAGTCTTAAGATCAAAGCCCAAATCCTTTTTTTAAATTTGTATTTTAGACCCTTCCTATTCTGAAGATAAGGAGTATTTCATTAAAAATCCAAATACCACCATGAACTCAGAATACATAAATACCTGAGGTTAACTTTGTCTTATGCTGAGGGTTATATACAGTCTTGAAAAATGTGGAGATAGAGAGGAGAATCATAGGTAAAAATAATGGCACATAACACCGAAGCAGTAGTCTACATAAAAAACAGCAGTGTTTTGGGGTTTTGCTGAGCAAATGTATCCCTGATTCATATGGAAATATGCTCCTTGTTGCTGGGACGTGGTTAGCTCAGTTTCAGGGCTTCTCTTGGGTTGCAGGAGGTTGTATTGGAGGTTCTTTTTGTTTCTAATTGGCACAGTTTATTTTGTTGTAAGTTCACTTCTTCCTGTGTCAGTGGCCTCAGTGTCTTAGGGAGGCCTGCTTCACTGTCATGAAGCAACAAAGCCCAAGAGAAGTAGAAACTGGACCTGTTGGATGCCTTTAATGCTAGAAGGGATGAAGAAAACCAATTCAGAGATTTAAGAATCCTCTTCAACACATAAGGGTTTTCTTTCCCAGTTGCAGAAAGTGCATATTGTGAATATTATTACAGGGAGCAAGTAATCATCAGTGATGCTTACTTGCTACACAGAATTGCGTGTCTCTCCACTAACTCAGCCACTGTTTTCAGGATGTTTTGTGACACCACAAAGCAGCTGTTCTTTACTCTTCTGACTAAGACATTTATATTCAACCCTGACATTTTAATCTAATTAAAAAAAAAAAAGCTTTTTACCTCCTTGCAGTATAAACAGAGAACCTCTATATAATGGGCATCTGTGGAATATGGAATTAATCCCACTAGTGCGGAAAAACCTTCATAACTCTCTTGCGGCTTCATCACTCTGAGTTATGAGGTCTTCCTCTCACTTGTGGGATAAAGTCCAAATCCCACAGAAGCTTATTATGTGTCCGCTATTTATTAAGACTTCATCATTTAAAACAAAACACTTAAGAAGGACACCGGGAAACATTTAAAATCAAAGAGGTGTCAGTCCGAGGAATATTTGTTGTATTTAAAGGTTTTTCAAAGCAGAGAAGAAAAAGTTCATTTTAGTCCTGATAACTACTGAACTTGCTGCTTCTGCTTATTTTTCTTTTTTCTTTTCTCTACAGAGAGATTCTAAATGTTTTCTTTTCTTTCCTACATGATTTTATAAATCTTTAAGTATCCTTGTGAAGATTTTGTTTCCTTTTCTCTGTCTCGCAGCCCGATGACTGGAGCCATTAAGCATGAGTGAGAGCCCTTGTTCCCTGACCTACAGATGTGAGCAATGTACTTGCTGTATTTTGACTTATAGAGCCCTTTAAATGACACTCACTGTTTTGCAGAAGTGTAACATAACACAAATGCACTAGCTTAGGCTTCAAACTAGCAGTCTGGTGGTACTAACATTTTGTAGCAAGGTTGTCTTGGGGCTAAGAAGGTTGGCTGGGAAGTGGGGAAACCCGAGTTTGATTTAAAGCTCTGTCATATACTCTGTCTAGACAAATTTAAATCACTCAGTCTTCCCTTGCCTTAGTTTCCATAGCCAGGGGATTAGAATACTGATTTTTCTTTTCACCTCTATTTCTTTATAGTCTCTCTGCATCTCAAATACAGCAGAAGCTAATGTCCACCAGATCATCCGATATAATGCAAAGGAACATAATAATTATATTAGCCCTTGCTGCACAGGAGTGAATTTAATGACTTCATTTTAGTTGTTTATGACATAGGTTTAAGCAAAAATCTTTATAGTCCCTACTTTACAAGGTATACATGAAACCAAATTCAAAAATGTCTTTTAATGTGCTTTGATGTTTTTTATGTTGCACAGATGTTATTACTGTTATTATTTATATAACAAAATATTTTAAAGCTTCTTGTTTCTGGATTGGTAATACTTTTCTCCATTTTTTTCCTACTAGAGAGAAATAAGCGTTATCACCTGTATAATTATCCCCTTCTCTCCCCTAAAAGTAATTAATTCTCAAAACACCTGTGAGAATAAGGAACTCTATTGTACAACAGGGGAAAATGAGGCAGAGGGGTTTAAGTTACTGCTCCAGTGTCATTCTGTATATAAGCGGTAGAATGGGGATTAGAAACGAGAAGTTGTTGGCTACCAGCCCTGAGCTCATGGCATTGCTCTTATGGTAAAGTTAGTAAATGTTGTGAACTAAAATAGGGAACCATTAACATATGCGTTTTCATCCTAGTACAGAGAAGTAATGCTGAGATGAGAATATTGAAACTTTCATACAGTGCATATGGAGCAGGTCTTGCATTAGTACCTTTCAGAATCTTCTCAGATACCTTAGACTGCAACTGCCACGCTCACTTTCTGTTGGTACTGAGGTTAGATCAAAAGCACAGTGCAGTTAAGTCATGTGCATGAACAGATGATGATGCTGGAAGCACACAAAGTGATTTAGAAAAGACATTTCAGTCATACATGATCAGAAATCCCAGGTATTGTTTTCAACCACCCTACATACTACACATGAGTATAAGCCTAGTGGATTTCTTTACCCCTTCAAAAGAAATGTTAAGATAAGAGAGAAGATCATCTCTGAGAAGAGTGGGGAATAGAGGAGGATTGCTCTACCTGTTGGAAGATTGTGGGTGTGTTATATCATTCTTTAGCTCTGGAAAAATTCAGATAAATTTCAGGGGAGCAGCCCAATCTTGGATGCATACTTGAACTCTGAATCTATTTCCTTGTTCCTGTTTTCTTCCAGTCAATCACTTTTCTCTCCTTAGCCCCAGTAGAGAAAACATGATCTGAATTTAAGGCAGACAAGGGAATAAAGAACAAACAGCCATAGCTGCTGCTTGTTTCTACAAAAGCTAAGGGCTACTTCTAATCTCTCACCATAACTAGAACTCAGGATGGGCCCCTTTTTATGAGAATCCATAAGATTTACAGCAAAAAAATGTACTGCCGTCAGAGAGGTTCTTTTTGATGACAGATCTTTCTGCTCAGTCTTTGCTACTCAGTGGCAGTGAATAAGCATGAAATGACCCCTCTTTCTGCCATAGCATAAATTTATATTCATTGGGGCAGCTCCTCAGTAGAGGTAAATTGTCTTAACTCTTTCTAGGACTTAAGTTCTGCTGTTTGAGGTTTGATCATGACAAAAGGTAAGTGCATGCCTACGAACACCATGACTTCATCTAGGAAAGCCACTGTCATCATGTGATCTTTCCAATTTTTAACTTGTTTGTGGTGTTTTATTCAGCTTTTAGATGACATGGAAAATAATTCCAACCCATTATAATGGATGTTATTGGAGTCTAAATGGATGTTACTGCAGTCTAAATGTAATGGTCTCTTTGATGTAGTCATTTTTAGATGTAAAAATTTTTGGGAGGCAAAATCACAACTGAGATAAAATTCTTCATTTGTATTTTGGGATTACTTTGCCACCTCAAGCTAATGCAGGAATTTTATGGTTATTTTGAAGAATTTATTGTATATACATTCCTTATAAAAGAAACTTGAAACTCTTCTGATAATAGTATTCGATTTTTTCCTCTGCTACCTGCATAAACAGGTCTACAGGAAAAATGTATATAAGTATATTAATTCAGTTTTCAAACTAAAAGAACAGAAAAGGCAAGGAAAACACAGAGTGCAGAAGCAACAGGAAGTGAAAAGGTGGAGAGACTGAAACAAGAATGTAAATCACATTTTTTATGAGTGGCCACCCGGACGACAGAGTGCAGAAGCAGACCAGATTGTTGTGAGAAATAACAATGAAGAGTGCACATGTAATAATACAAACTGCCTAACACAGCGATAGGGCTGGGGGAGCCATAGGGAAGGCTATCTTTGAGCAGGGCTTGGAGCAGGCTAGTTGCTTATACTCCCTCCCACTTCCTTTTTGGTGTTGTTCCTGTGCGCCCCCCTTCACCCCCCCCCCTTTTTTTTTTCTTAAACAAGGTTGGTATTGCTAGGGATGGTCCAAAAAGCACCCTCTTGAACAATAAACACAAATGACTATGGTGGTCCTGTCAGCTTTGGATCTTTGTAAAATAACCAGTGATCCACAACACTTTCTGGAATTGATTTCACAGGCTTTCCCCCACCTACTCACTGGCAGGCTGGAAAAAAAATTGCCCCACCACCGCTGGTGAATGCTATTCGTTTTCCCATTATTGTGAATTCATACAAGCAAAGAGTCCTAAAGAGCTATCCCTTTGAACCAAAGGTGATTTTGCTACTGAAGGAGTAACAAATCAAACACTATGCTCACAAACTCTTACATTTTGAAAAGAACACTTCCAAATGATTAAATAGTTATGCATGGCAAGGACTTTAAACTTTCATGATTTATTCAAACTCTATAACCTATAGTAAAATATAAATTTTTGTTAATAGTGGCATAAATGTAACATTCTCTCCTCCTCCTCCCCCCCCTTCTTTTTCCTAAGTGTAGGACTTCCAAGTTTTTTGAAAGACAGAAAAACAGATGCTTTTTTTATGTTTGCTTTTTTTATAGACTTCATAAATCCAGCAAGCTTCTATTTGGACCACTAGGTCCTTTCAATAGAAGCATGTTTTCACTGGGGTTTCCACATTCATAATTATTCCTCTCGTTTCTCTGCTGTGAGAAGACAAGCTGGTATTTCATTGCTTTGGGGAAGTTAATAATATGGTAGGCAAAACATCAGGAAAAATTATAATGAATGAACCTATACAAATTGTAGGGAAACACATGCTGCTATTATAAAATGTTCCCATCATAAATCCTGGCAAATCACTCTGTGCACAAGTGAATAACTTTTTAACACATAAACACTCAATTAATTAAAGGTAATATACTATATATGCTCAAACTAGTGTGACAGAAAAGACTCAAATAATGGCATTCAAGATTATGGAACCAGTCATGTCTGCCATAGTTCTCCTGAGAGATTTGAGAACAATAACTCTCCAATGTAGCTCTCTTCTATATCTGAAGTGAAAATGCAGTTCTCAGCCTCACTACTGCAATATTATACTATTGCATTCGCTTAAGACATAAGTAGGAAACTCCCTACATTTTTTCTCACCTTATTTCATACAGCATAACACACAACATAGCAAATGTTTACTTGGTGTCATGCAGGTCACTATCCTCACCTCCCCACTGGCTATTTCTTACTTTTTTGTATTTTTTCCAACTTGCCCAAGATTCTTGGAAGATTATTTCATTTAACAGTTGCATCATTTGCAAGACCAGTTAATTTATTGACGTTGCCTTTTCCTTCAGTGACTGTGGTTTAGTGACATTAAAATATATTTCTTCACTTTGAGAGCCATGTTTCTTAGAATTTGCTGAAACTATTTTAAAAATACTCTTCTAATAAAATTCTCTCTCTCAAAAAAAGAGAGGAAAAATGAAAAGTTTACAGTTTTGATTATGTTTTTGTCAGGATCGGAGAGACAACTCACCAGCTGTAGAAAAATAACCAAATTGTACTCACATAGGAAGGTACAAAGCAAGATTTGGTTTCCTGAGGCAGGGGTTATTTAATTTTTTTAAAGTGGAAATAGCTCCATCAAGAGACATTGAGAGCAACCCATGGAGAGCAACCCATGAAAAACTAGCTGAAAGTAGAGACTTTTAGTCAAAGCAAGATTCTTATGTTCAGGTAGGTGCCTTAAATTACATATTGCTATCTGACTGGGCAAGTCTCTTTATGCTTTCACTGAAAAAAAATGATTTTAATGTTTTTAATACATTTAATGATTTTGATTTTGTCCCAAGATAGAATAGGAATATTTTTGAATTCTTCAAAGGCTTTTGGGGTTGCAGAACTTTTTCCATTCATGTTTAAACTGCATTTCTATACTAGAATCAGTTGCTGTGTGTTTACTGCATGCATTAATATGATAAAGGCTACATATGGATGGTAAAACTTTGAATGAAGCAGAATTAACATTTTTAGTCCTACTCTCTGCTGCTCTTTTTTGCAGAGTATTTACATAACTTGAGTAGTCATGGATTGCTCTGCTTTTGTATCACTTCTGTGACTGATCGGTCTAATAAGAAGTAAAATTTCCACAAGATGAGAAGAAAGATGAATGGCTACCAAACAAGTGAAGTAAAAAAAGACGAATGAAGTCTAAGGCTAATCTTACTCTGTGCCTCTGAGATATCACTCTCAGTTATAACTCTCTGTTAACTGGCAGTATTTTAGCTAGACGGTGTATGATTACTCATCTGAATTTTATATAGACCACCTAAACCTTCTGTCTGAGCACCAGGGCAGAATATGCTGCTTCCAGTACTCAAAAAATAAAGTATTTTAGAAAAGATGGGTGTTTTCTCTTGCTGGCTATTGGTAGATTTCTTTCTCTTTACCTCCTAATTTAAATCCTAGATTTTGCTTGGTCACTACACTAATTGGAGGCTGACCTCAGTATTTTATGGAAACTTTCTGTCCTTTTTATATCCTTCATAATAAGAAAATCTGTAAAGATGACAGGATTCCTTAAGTAACCACGTCTGTTTTAGGGAGTCACAATCACAGACTAGATTTGCGAATCCTTTAGTGAAAAGCTAGGCTAGCCACATTGAATAAAGTGGCAGGATACTCTGGAAGGTGAAGTGTAGCAGTACAAACATCTGTTCTATCCAATTGCAACGTTTCTGAGCCCTCAGAACGACAACCATGCATGCTTCTATCTCAACCATGCCCAGGGAACATTCATATCTCCTGCTGCCACTGGGGAGTTTGGTGGTGCAAACCCCCCATGAGGTCTCCCCCGTGTCACAGGAAATCTAAGGGGTATCCTTGTTAATCCTATGCCTGCGCTGTGGTTTGTCACACCAACTTAAAATAATTAAACAGCTTGATAGGCTCACTAAATAATCTTTCTTTAATTTAGGTGTGTTCAGTTTAGTTTGTAAGCCATCTGGATTAATATAAGCAGGGCTTCTGTCGTGTATAATGGAAAAAAGAGTACTGACACCATACCTGCTGGCATCAGCTACTGTGATTATAGAATAGGAAATTTCATATAAAATTACTGGCAGAGAAGTTTTGGAACCTAAAAATGAACTCTAATGCTTGGCCACAGCTATTTAAGGCTTATTGGTTACTATACAATTTTATCCTTTTAAACCTTATCCTTCATTTATGAAGTCTAGTTCTAAAATTTCTATCTTCCATTACTGTCTTTATTCATCATACTTCATAATTGCTCTCACAGGAGCATCTATATTTAGCCATGGAAGTTATCTTATATAGGCTTGTTACCAAATGATTATTTTTTTGCCAAATTTAACACTTCAGTCTGTGAAGAATCTTGTAAACCAAAAGTACACTGTCCCTGACTGTTCGCTCTAGCAAATCTTTGGGGAAAGAAAGTGAATATGAATTGATCCATTCTAGATTATATCAACTGGTGATTACCTAAGGAAATGATCCTCTGGGAATTTGTCTTATTCCTTTATCTCCTTTTTAATCTTTAGTCCTCACAGTGCCCTGTGACTATGACTTTCACAGTTTAGTTATTTACTATGTGAAACTTAGCAGATGAGTTTCTTGTGGTGCTCTACTTTGTATATTGCAATATTTATTGTAATGTTCATTTATTTTATTCTTATCTTACTAAAAATGTCTGGACAGTCTCTGCTACAATAATTGTAAAATTCAGGCAGAAAATAAGCCTGGGAAACTCATGCTATAATAAGTAGTTTCTAGATTTGTATAAACAAATGAAACCAGGAGATCAAAATGGAAATCATTATGCAATCTTTACTTCAACAGTTATTAAAAATGTCATGTATTTGAAGAAATAATAGGTGACAAAAATAAGACAAAAGGAGAATCAGAACAGGGAAATACGCTTTTTAGTAAAAGCTGAATGAAGCTTGAAATTATAGACTATATTTTAATTATGTCTTTTCCTTTTGAATTTATCATTAATAATCTAGTGTTAGTCATAAAGAACCTTTTATAGAACTTCTTTTCAAAGAAAATGTCCAAACCAGCAAAATCCTTAAGAGCTGATTATAAGCTACACTGGCAGAGCTTGCTTCATCTTACTGAATTCTGAAAGGTAGAAACCAGCTGCTTTATGAGTAGTGTAAAACAGCATTACACAGCCTTTCAGGATGGAAAGAGAAAATACTATGTAGGAAGCCAGTAAAACATAATTCCCTGAAATGAAATAACTGAAGAATTTTAGGTAGGTGGTGTGTAATTACCCATTTGGAATTTATTTAATCTTTCTGTCTGATCCTCAGGCCAGAATGCATATGCTGCTTCCAGAGTCTGAGCTGCCTTGTCCAAAGCTGAATTTGAGTATCTCATTGTACTGTGCAGATATACCCTGCATTAGTAGAGTGCCTGTGTGCTTCTGTCTTTGGGCAACTGCTTAAGAGCCAGACACTACCTGCAAAATAGAGGTTTAATACATAATATGGACATGTGCACACACAGCTGTTGAGATAATAACAGTGACATTGCTATAGAACAGCAGGAGAGACAAAAATGAAAATAAACTAATCAAACAGAAATAAATGTGCCTGTAATTGTCCAGACATATGTATTTGTAAACTGAGAACCAGCCCTCTAGTCCTCCCCTGTGCAAAAGTCTTGATGAAGAGATGACTTTCTATGGACTTGTGAGGCAAAAGTTTTAAGGGAAAATAAAACCTGGCTTCTGCTGCGGGGCTGATACTTATCCTCACTTGTATGACCTCACTGGGAGCAGACTTAAAGACTCTTCTTGGGTCGATGAAATGTGTGGCTGCTGCTTACTTGCCTGCCTTCCATCCCTTCCTCAGAGATTACCTGACCCTCTGCCCAAACCAGGGCAATAATGTGCAGCAGGGATGACGCAGGTAGGGAGTCTCCAATGCCAATGACTAGGCATTGGAAACTGAGCTTCCCAGAGCAGGATCTTAGCAAGGTCCTTCCTGCCACAAAAGATCAGGCTGAGCTGAAGGCTGATAATGTCCAGAGCTGGTATAAAACACTTTAGCGATAAAATCTTTCTTCAGAACATATATGAATACTATTCAAAATGACTCCTCTGGGCACCATAACAGATTCATCCACCCCAGACGAATGGACAGTGCAGTATTTCCTCATTCTACACCCCAAGTCTCCATGCTGAGCTCAGATACCAGACTGATGGACAGTGTCTCAAAATCTTTTACACAGTACCCTTCTATAAGTATTTCAGCAAAATGATTTTGAGCTCCATAATTGTACAATAAGCTTTCAGAGTGCAAAGTAACTACTAAGACATTGCATTTGCCTGTATGGTGGCAAAATACATTTTATAAGGAAGGAAGTGCAAGTTGTGCTATTTCCAAACAAAAGTAGTGTAGTAACAAAAATACAGCATATCAGAACCTAACAGTTCTGTGTAAAGCAGGTTTTCCTCATGCTTTTAATAATTTGTATAATGATTTGAACCACCTTCTTTTTACAGTCCTCCAGATGGTTCCACAGGCAACTTTTTCCTTATTTAGTGCTTCTAGAGTTCTTTGAGATGCTTGGATGAATGGTCCTATGTAAGTGCCAATGATTATTTTATTCCCTGAACTTCAGAGCATTGAAAATGTCCTGTCTGGTTAAGTAGTGGCTTGATTTGGTGTCATTGCTAAGTAATTTTTATGTAGTTTAGGGAGAAGGGCTGTTTGGATTGGGTCTGGTGCTGAATATGCTGCAGAGTATTGCTGAAATGTTGAAACTGATACACTATTATGTCACATAAAAGGTGTGTGTACATAAGAAAATGTAGGTTACACCTATCTTATTAAGTTAAATTAAACATGGATACTGGAACTCAGACATCTAGACTACTAAACTGCTAGAACAGTGGCTGGATGGTTTTGGCTCTGGCCAACAAGCACTTTCACAGATAATTCCTGGGCTCAATCTAGGATTTAGCAAAGGTCCATGACCAGTAGGGAGTTTGCATTTGGTCACCTTTTTTTCCAAAGCTAAAGAGTTTAGAAGTATGGACCTCAGAACAGCCACATGCATGTTTAATATACAAGTGTAGAGATAATCCCTGTATAATCTTAATATATACTTGCATATTTGCTTCTTTGCCATTTAGAAACTAAGCAAGTATTACATTCTTTGTACACTTTAATGAGATAACCCATGTGCTGCGTTCAACTCACTACACTTGGGTTATGGGTGAGAAACAGAGGATGACTGTTCTTACTGCAGTATTTATCTAATGAGGATTGATGGCATTTGTGCATGTGTTTGAAAGAAAGGCTACCTGAAGTTCTGAGGTGAAAATATTATTCTGAATTGTATTATACATTCTATTGGTGATTGCATGTAGTGTCAGAATATCTGCTGGGGACAAACAAAAGGTTTCAGTAAGATTTTAATTATTTTCCTTAACGAAAAATGCAAACTTACCTTTATATCTTCTAGATATTTAACCAATCTTAATCCTGATGTTAAGCAGAATTTCTATACCTTTTAAATAAGTACTTAAATTCATGAAGGTGTTTCTATGACAGGTGTCATAGCACATATCCTGACACCACTATTAGCATTATTAGTAAATATATAAATTATATTGACAGGTACTAATATTTGTTTTATGGGAATATTCCAAGCTGGACTCTGGTTTTTGCTATAATCAGCACCAGTTTTGAACAGGAAATATTGATTTTTCAAGACATAATTGTCTTTGCTATTAAGAAGTCCTATTTGGTCCTGGTAAATCAAAGTCAAGATAACAGAAGCAGAAGAAAGGCCATTCTAGTTTATACAAGCTCTGTAGAAAAGGTAAACACTTCTAGCTATAGTATGGTCAACCGTCTTATAGCTGAATTCAAGGAGAACATTAGTAAGCTAAACTGAGTATGTCCTTATGCAACCACATTTCCAGTCTCACATATGTGCCTGTCCAGTATTTGCAGATATCATGGAGCAACCATTCCCATTGAGCAATTAGATAATCTAATAACAAAGATTTACCTTTTGTGGACAGAAGAACAAGAGGAGCTGAAACCATTGAAAATGATCATCATACATTGATTTCCACATAACTGGAAATTATGTAGAAGTTGGTGGAAAGTAGTGTGAGAAAGATCCTTTTCTGAGCAAAATTTAAGATCCGTATTGACAGAACCTTAACTATGACTTTTGTCATATGAAATTTTGTTCTTCTTATGTCTATGTTGTTATAATAACATTTTCCGAAATAATTGATGTGTCTTTTGCTATAATTCTAGATAAATTCAATTTTTGCTTGAAGGGCTAGTAAGACTAAAGGGAGAATGAACTTTAGGAAATACACTGATAAAACAGTAGGCTGCTAAATCTGTGATGAATTGTGTCCAATATACTGATTTTCATATTTCAGAAACAGAAATGATACTAAGAACAAGGTTCAATGAAATTCTGTAGACAGTGATAGAGCCAACTAAATCTTTTTCCTCGCCTGTCAAAAAATTAGTTTCTTGTTTCAAAATATTGTAAAATTCTGAAGTGGAAAACAGTGGGGTTGAGGGAGGCGATAGACTTAGACCAGAATAAAACATTTATTCCAAAATGCTAACTTTTAAATGCTGGTGTTTTTTCAGGAAAGTAAATACTTTGAGGAAAAAAGGATGAAAACCCAATTTTCTTTAGCAAAACAAGGTTTCATCAGGAGTCAAAGCTTTTAGTCATGTTTTGCTTGTCATCCAATATTGTAGATTGTTGGTTATAATAAAAATTAAATACATTATTGATTCACATCTAATCTCTGTGAAATTTTGCAGTGGTGACAGTAAGGATCCTTTTCAACAACGGAAAACAAACAACGTGAACCACATAGATACTTGGGTTGAAATTCTGGCCTTGTGGAAGTAAATAGTAAAACTCCCATTGACTCCAATGGGGTCAGGATCTCTTCCCCTTTCCCTCCACCCCCAGTGTGTAACCACAGCTGTGCTTTTGCTAAGCAGCATGCAAGAACAACTTATGAATCACATCTGGTGACCCTGTTTGGCATCTCAGCAGAGAAAACATGAGAAATATTAACCCCTTTGTGGCGTAAATTAAAGCAAAGAAATTTTTGGACCCCCTGGATAATGCAAAAACTATGAGGAAGAAAATAAGAAGAGAATAAAAATGTCTACGGGAACTGAGAATCAGGGCCACAGTAACAGTGAGGGAGAAAAGCTGCTTAGGCCTTGTAATTACAAAATTTAAGAATAAACGCATTTTTCTTTCTCTTTTAGATTCAGTTGCCAATGTAACTTGATAAATTTCTTTGGTTTGTTTCCACTTGTTCTCACTGATGCAAGCTGGCAATCGCCTTTGTAGAATTTCAGGCTCTCCTGAGTCAGTGTCTTGATCTTCAGTCAAAACCTCTTCGTTTTCCAAGAACCTCTTAATTTTCCATTTCCTTCTTGGCAAAGCTTAAAACCATATCCAAAAGCTGTATTAGCGTTTTTTCACCTGAGACATTGGAATTTCCACCATCACTGGCCTCACTTCCCTTTTCTGTCTTTGGAAGTTATCTTGCAAAAATCAAAAGTTAATATCCAACCCATATTCTTCCCTCTCTCTTTTGTGTGTGTGTGTGTGTGTGTGTGTATGTGTGTATGTGTCTGTGTGTATTTTAGTCTGGGGAGGAATTTCACAGTCTGAAGTTTAAATCACAGCTACCTATATTCTGGGCTGAATGAGCCTTTTGGATGTAAACATTCCCAAAACAGGGCATTTGTTATCAGAATCTAGAATGCAGCACTGTACTTTCTCACTAACTAAGCATCTAACAGTAGCAGTAAAGAGAGACAAACTCCTGCATTTTAATCCCACTATAATATAGTGTATTATAGCATATATAAAAAAGCTTATATAAAAGTATATTAAAATGTATATAATATATACGCTTTAAGCTAATTATTTAATATATATGAATTTTCAAATGTGGAGAATTTTAGAGAAGTTTTGAAGCCAAGAAAGACTATGCAAAGCATTATAGACCAAATTTTTAGCTTGTATAAATCAGACTATTTCTCTTGACATCAATGAGCCATTGCCTTCAAGTTGCCCTAATTTATTCTATTTTAAATAGGTTGTGCCAGTCTGTAGAATATGTTGATTATGTTTGAGGGATGAGACATCCTGATTTAGCACACCTGCCGAGCCATGTGAAGTCACAGAACTAAATTCTGCAGGAAAGTCATCATATGCTGGAATCATAGGAGCTCTGTAAATTATGAATGACTGTGTATCAGCATATTGGATGTATCTGGTTGAAGTACAGCTCCTTTTGATCTTTCAGTCAGCTGTTTTAAAAATGGTATCTTTGCTGTTGTTTGTGAACATCTGGATGCTCTCAGATGGGACGACGGCCAGATTCTCAGAGGCATGCAAGAGTCTAATCACATTAAAATCAGATACTCCAGAAGTAATTCTAAATAATTTAAATTCTTGAAATCCAGGAAAGCAATTAAAATGTAATTACAGTTGCGTTCCAAGTGTACAGTAAATAACTAATTTGGGCTTTTCTGCATGCTAACACATTAATGGTAAATAAGAGTTAGAGAAAGTAACAGAGAGGTAATAACACTATCATAATGATGCAAAGGAATTCAGTGTATGCAGAAGTCAGCACAGAGAGATTGAATAGAATATATACAGAAAATTTTTCCTGTTGATAAGAATACTGCTGTATCTCATAAACAGCCATACTCAATATTATTTTAATGATTTGATGGCCAATAACTCAAGAACTTCACATCAACATTAATTCTTTTTTCCAATGTTTTCAACATTCTGTTCTGCAGAAAGTTTTGATATTACAAGTCAATTCAGTATACACATTCTATATAGGTTTTAATAACCTTTGACAAAATTTCTTATTTGCAAAAATTAATATTGAAGTGTGACGTGTCAGCAGACACAAATAGGGCAACCAAGGCTAAAAATGGTCATAATGGGATATTTCAACTATCTGCATAGAAATTCATCCTTTGGAATGGGAGATTTAGAGAAAGAACTCCTTGACCTCTTACACTATTTTTTATAGCAGTTAGTTCTACAACACACACGAGGGAAAGTTACTTTATCCTGTGTAATATACAAGTGTTGGTTCAAGAAGTAACTATTGCTGAGCCACTAATTAATGGTGACCACAGCATAATTAAGTTCAGCATTCTCAAGGGAGTGATTGAACCAAATGCAAGACACTAAACTTTTGATAATGAAATTTTTTTCAGGGAGGAAGTTAGTTAGAAAACCCTAAAGTCAAAAGTGAGGAAATTAAAATCCTTACACTCAGCATGGAGGCTTCTTAGGCATCCCAGGAGTCACAGAGGAATGAATGCACCTTAACAAAAAAATATAAAGCCAATTAAAAGCTAGTCTAGTTGGATTGCAAGGTTCAAGATGTTATTTGAGACAAAATGGTAACCTTCAGAAAACAGTAATCTAGTCCAAGTAAAGGAAAGGAGCAGATCTTATGGAAAATGGGAATTACAGGGGTAAAAGATAAAGTATAAGGTGGGGAGACATGGATAAAAACAAACAAAAATACTAACAAATTATTTATATGAACCCAAAGTGGGAATTGTAAGAGAAAATTGGCCAATCCATTTATTCATCCTTGAGAAACTGAGGAGAATGTGGTTATTAGAGAAAAAATTAAAACAATGTTTGTATTAAGAATCTCCTCAGAGGTGGCTGAGGTATCTATAAAAAGATTTTTATAAAAGGACTTCACTGTCAATAGAATAAGCTTATAAATTGGAAAGCATCAGTTCACAAGACCTTGTAAGAATTCAGAAAAAAAGAGGTGGCTGAACTGCTAGTAAGAATGTATGATTTAACTGTAAACTATGATTTTAACCTGAAATTTAGAACAGTAGCAAATGCTTAAAAAGCACATGAGTCACTGGAAATTACAGGTGCCTATAAGCAAAATAATTAGAATAATTATTAGGAAAAAATAATAACAGAAAGTTGGTTGAGATAACTAATTTTTACTTTCCTAAAAGCTGAGACAAAGCCCTTCACAAGAGGCTGTTGAGAAAATGAAGTCCTGGTGAGAAGCTAAGAATTGGCATGGAACAGAAAGTGGCAAAGAGGCAAGAGCTGTTGACTGGTGGATGAAGAATAGGTCCAACAGAGTCAGACTGAAGACCTGCCCTTTCCTCTCACCCCGGCTGAGTATGTGAGTGACTTAGCATTGACTTGAATGCATGATCTTACCTGCAGGCTCTGATTTTGGCTCCCAACCCAGACATTACTCTGGTCACAGCTGTTGACCTCCTGATAGCCTTTTAAGTAGAACAATTAATGTCTCTTAAGACAAGACTCTTCTTCTATTGCTATCAGAAGCTCCTTATGCATAGGTAGAAAAAAAAAAGAGAGTGACATAACAATATTTTCTCATGCTGATTTAGTCCAAGACCTTGGTTACATTACATAACTAATGTGTCTAAATAAATAGAGCACTGTCCCTCAGTCAGACTTCTGCACTGGGGTAGCCTGATCTGTGTCAGTAGAGTTGATAGTGGGATCTAAATTCACACTGGCCTGGATCTGATTTACACTAAGGCCTTATTAAACAAGTCTGATGATGAAAGGAATGGTAATTGAACTGTGTGCTCTGGAAGAATATAATGGTGTTGTAGTGTGAATAAAAATCAAACCCTTTATTTTATACATTGATTTTTGAGATATCTCATCTACAAGAATGATCATTATTCATTCTCCCTTCTGAAGGATTTAGACTCATGCTACACTTTCAGAGACAACTTGACTTTATAGAAAGAGGAATAAAACCAGAGAACCCACATGGCTGTTTTAAATGACTCGCACATTTCTAGAATCATTTTCCTGAAAAATGTAATGTCCTAAAGGAAACATGCAATCTGTGGTGTTGATGGAAAGGGTTTACTTGCACTGAGTTTGTGTAACTTGCATAACTCACTCACAGCTTTGCTTTTCATGAATAATGCTGTCATTCCAAAGCCATGTCAACAATAATGCCTTTATACCAATCCTTGCCATCGTGTGTTTTGCAGGTACACACATGCAGTATGTGGAGTTCCTATCCAGATAATAAGCTGTAAGACTGAGGACTAAATTCCATTTATCTTGCACCTTGACGTCCTCCCATGCACTAATCCATTTCCACAGGGACTGTTTTTAACAATCTGACCCTCCCAGCAATTAAAAACAGCTGCCATTTTTTTAAACAAACCTGCCAGGAAAATATTTCTTGCTTTCCTCACAAATGTGGAATTCTGAGCCACCCTCCCACCCCCAAATTACATTGGACTGATTTCCATGCCATGTAATATTCAGCCCTGGGCTAATGACTGTTTTAAATTTCAATAACCCACAGTTCGTTAGGACCAGAAATAGATTATCCACTGTAGAGATGGGATTCCCCCTTTTTCAACAGGATATGGCCTTTTACTTTTTGTTAGGTTTGGTAGAATATAAAATACCAGAGTTTAAAAATCAATATGTAAGTGATGGTTAATATTTTAACATATTTTCTATTGCACTGCTGCCTACAGCTGCAACTGCGGCCGAGGCCCCACTGAAAAGGTGCTGCAGAAACGTGTGGTCAAAGACAGCCCTTACCACAGGCAGCTTACAGTCAAAAGAGGGAAACAGTAGAAGGGAGAACAAAGACTCAGGCTGTCGAAATGAGTTGACTATAGTCATGCAGGATGTTAGTGACAGAGCCGTGATTAAATGCAGTGTCTCTTGATTCTTGGTCTACTGTCTCGGCCTCGCAAAAGCACCACCTCCCCAACTAAAAGTCTTAGTTAAAACTTTGTATTCTCCAGTTGAATTTGGAGCATATGAATTTGTGGTCTTTGGGCAATATGGCTTTACAGGAACTGAGTAAAATGACTTCTGCGAAAAGCTTAAAAATCCTGCAACATGTGTAAACTAGCTTATTTGTGTCATGACATAAAACACCTGCTGATGTAAAGTGTCCTGAAGATTTTATTGCAGTTCCATGGTTGGATCAGCTTAACTCATGAATTTAAGGTGGCGATCCCAGACATACATGACTCGTGTTCATCTTATTCCCACCAGCACCCAATACTTCATTTATCTGCCCTCTTAACATTTGCAAAACATCTCCATTGAAAAAATGTGATAACAACTGATTTTTTTTACACTTAAACTTCACAGTGTGTTTGTTACTGATATTGAACTAGTGTCTCCTCCTGAAATGTGCCTGCCTTTGATTTAAATTATTCTTATACCAAGTGATATGACTACACTGTAGCTGCAACTGAGTGAGAGAGCAGACAGTAGAATATATGCCATGACCAGAAAAGAATAGTGAAATGACTGTTTATCTGTGTCAGTTCAGAAAAACTGAACAAACCATATTCTTCAGTAAAGCATGGCTATTTTCTTCATAAAACAAGACAGACAGCAGTTTGCCTGGCTTATGAGGGAAGTGTGATTGGTGCTGAAAGGAAGGTCTCCTGCTCCCCACCCCTTCACTGCTTTGGAAGAATAGATCTGAATGAATTTCCACTGTGTTCGACTCTGGCTGTGGTGTTCAACTCATAATACAGTAAGCTACAGCAACCTCTAAAAAAACATTATAGGGAGTTGAGACCATCTTTGCAAAGGTTGCAGTAAGTTCAAAATAGTGCCGAGGTGACCTTTAAACTACCTTTATGCAGAATCTTTGGCCTCTGCTTTTGGCATATCAGCTGCATCTTGAGATTTTCCCCAGTAAATGGAAATGTGACCAAACATTTTCAGATAACAGTGAACCATACAACTTTGCATACAGATATTTCTTCTTCATAAAAATAAATGTTTGTACATAGTTTTTTTTGTTCCATGCTTATATGGCTTTGTTTTCAGCAAATCATTAAATAAGTGATGGCTTACTGCACTGCTTTTTTTAAAATCTAGTCACAAACCACAATCGCTTACAGGAAATGGAATGTTTACTTGAGTTTATTATACAAGGGTCTGGATATGAGCTGTGGGATTTTTACACCTCATAGCAACGGTATTACAATTTATTTACATCTTCATGTTGGCAGCTGCACAAACTCTTATGAAATAGGACAATCACACCTTAGGGAACAGTAATTATAGGCAAAGGTATAAATAGTATAAAGAAGTGCACACATTTGGCACTTAAGTTGAAAAGAATAGAAACTATTCTGGCAAATCTTCAAAAACACAGCCTCTTGTTCATTATGAGGGCATGAACTAATTAAACCTAACTTGTCAGAATAGGCTGCATGAATAAATTCTAGTCAATTCTGGCACAGTCATGCTCCAAACCCATGAAGAGCAAAGTTGTTTTAGTGATGTCATAATTTGGACGTTCAGAGTATGATATCACTTTTGACAGAATTAATGCAGAATTAATACCATATGTATAAGCATTAATAGGTATTGAATTTGAACACCCAGCGATAAGTCTGTGTTGGTTTCCAAAGTAACAGTCTATTTTTTTCTTTCATAGTGCTTACATTAATCTAGTATCAGAAGGCAAATTTAAAATACATTTCAACACTTTTACAAGAAAGCATTTAAGTTTTACATCTCTGCCTCTATTTCAAAAGCTGTTTGCATAAGAAAAGCAATTAAACTTCAGTGCTACATTTTTAATAGTGACAAAATCAGTGTTGTAAGAGAAGAATTTTAAGGTAATTGTAAACTTAAAATAAATTGTCACCATTTGATAGCTGGAAGGAAAATTCCTCTGAGAATCCATTGGCTCCATTTACAAACATATATATATATATATTTATACAATGAGTCTGAAGTTAAAATCTTGATGCATCTAGCAGCTTGTTAGTTCCTAGTTACGGTCAGTGACCAGGTGTTACTCTTTCCCAAATGCTTTGGCTACTTCCCCATCTCCTTCCTTTCTCAGCCCAGACATATTCTTTCACTCTTATGCATGCGAGTTCTTAGGGTCCTCCTGTTCAGGTTTTTTTCCCCTCAGGATACAGTTATATTTTCAGGATATATGGCTGAAACAGAGACTCCGGCTGTAGTCTTCAGAGGTAATGGTGAATTAAAGAGATAGTGAACAGAGAGTGAGTAGGGACATGGCAAAGTTTGCTGATGGGGCTAAAAGTAAGAAGTAAAAACAAAAGTTGACCTTGGAGTGAGGGAAGCTCTCTTGATACTGAGTACCATGGTAATAAACTCAGAAAGGAAATTTAACCCTGATAAGTGTGAAGAGTTACATGTGAGGAAACAGCCTCGATTATGCATTCACAGTGGAGGAATCTGAACTAAGGGCTGAAAAAAGAAAAAAGATTTTGGTGCTATAAGCAGTATGATAAAGTCAGCTTCATATTCAGTAGTAATAAGAAAAGTAAATCAAATATTAGGAATTAGTAAGAAAAAGGTAGAGAAACAAAGAGAAACAATCCTTACACCTATGTGCAACCCTGGTCTCCCCTTCTCAATGAGGATATAGAAAAAATGTTAAAAATACTAAGAATGGCAACATAATTAAGTATAATTATAAGAATAATTAAGTAGATTAGGACCCCTCAACCTAGCAAAGAAGTGACTGAAGGAGGTATGATGCAATGATTGTTGACGAAAACAAGGTTGATCCAGAGGTCTCTCACAATACAAGAGGTGGACGTTATCATGTAATAGTCTCATGTGTCAGGTTCAAATAAAGCCAGTGAGGAATTTTTAATACATCTAAATTACATTTTTAAAATATAATTTAACTGTAGAATTCATTGCCCCTGCGTAGGTGTGGTGGAAAACAATGAAATGAATTAGCATAAGAAAAGCTATTAATGACTTAAAATCAGAAAGATGTGACCTTTATCTTGGGATGTTCCTGAGCTGCTGATTGCTGGATGCCAGGAGAATATACCAGAGAAGTCTCACTGTATAAGCTCCCTTAGGAAGATGCTATTGATCATACTACTAACTGGATTTGGGTGTTACCTACTGAGCTTGTTCATATATTACTACAGTTGACAGCAAATGGTCCTGTTGATGGTTTTGCTTTGTGTCTGTATGTTATTGTTCAGGCTCTTGCATGTAGCTGCTCCTGACAAACATGGGAATTTGAAACGTATGCCTCCAATTAGTGTGCTGAACACCTCTCCAACGTGCCTGAGAGAGGGTGGGCATGGCTAGAAGCAGACAAAATGACAAACTGTAAGTGAAATGGGTTTTTTTGGTGATCAGGGAACAAGCAGGTTTATAAGCAGGGTTGGTTCTGCTTAGGTGCTAAGTTGCGGATGGATCCAGAGGTGATTCTGCTGTGAACAAGTCTCTCCTAAATCATCCTGCGCTGCTAGAAAGGCAGCTTTTGCCCTTGTGATCACAGCCAGAATCACAGGTCGAACAAAATCAAATGATGTTCTAAAAGTATCTATTCTGTCTCTCAGCTGAGTGCTTATTGCCAGGGGTCCTATTCATGCTTTTTCAGTTTTCAGTGCTCATTTGCTTTATGGAAACATTTGTAGTTGTCCATGGTTATAGACTGGGTACACTATGTTCTGGAGAAACACTGAGTTTAGTTTTAAGAAGAAATTATTACAAATAAGGAGAAAACTATAAAAGAAGAAGATCTCATTTCCCTCTCCACTCTCTGAATGATAGTGATGAAAGCACAAACTGAAAGACTGTGTTCAGCTTCCCTTGATAGAGCTCTCAAGTTTGTTTGACTCCTTTCCAAGTTCTATAGTTTTAAGCAAAGAACAAATAATGATCGTAAACCAAACCAGTGTGCATTGTACTTGCACCTGCCTTGGATTCCACCCTTTTGTTTTCATACTACCCCTCTAGGTTTCTGATAAATTCATAATATGTTCTAGGCTACCTTTTCATCATGTACACATAAAAACACAGATCCACATGGGAGGTTTCACAGAATGCATTAAGTATGCAGAATTCCTTGATTGCTTAAGTAAGAAAAGCAAACTATCATTTACAAGGAAGTCAGAGCATCAAAGAGAGGAGGAGAAAGATTTAATTATACAGTAGCTGCATATTTGCTGCATCTAGTGGAAGTATTTTGCTTTAGCTTAACCTTAAGGATTTTTGAGATTGTAATATACAAGGAAAACAGACAAGGATAGTGGGGAGAAAGGGTGGATTTTCTATTTCAACAAAAACAAGTCAACCTCCTCTTTTTGCAGTCCATCCTGACTCACACCAAGGGATTTAATCTGACCTATTTTTAAACTATAGTCTGGAGCTTCTGGCTTAATTTATGTACTTTAAAATTGAATGTTAATCACAAAGAACCATAGGCCCTTCAACTTCTAGTGATATAGGTATGTTTGATCAAATTTATTGAGTAATTTTTTTCATCATTGCATGGGATTTCTCCCAAGCATAAACATCAGTATGTATCCTATAGCTGTATTCACATTGCTGCTTTCTACTTCCTTCACTATGGTGGTTTCCACATCAAAATTTCCCAAAATCTCTTCTTTTTTTTCTCCCAAGAATATTCCTGAATTATTTCTCAGATTGGAAGGCTTTTGTCAAGAGGAATGTTTTACATTTTGCTGCAAAGCCTGCAAGGTCTGCATTTATTTTGCCTTGGGGAAAGGAATGAGTTGGTCAGAGATGTCTGTGAAAACATTGCAAGTATCAGGCTCTCTGGGTGAAACATGGTCTCAGTGAAGAAAAAATTTCTGTGCATTTTAGTGGGTGAAGAATTCCCCCTATTATCTGGGTTTGCAAAGCAAAAGGAAGGTCTTCAGATAGCCAGGCTATTGTAGTATGTTTCACAGGATAAGGGCAAGATCTTCTGAGGGCTCAGTCTGTGCATTCATCACCATGAATGTGTGTGTGAGAGAGAGAGGGAACTTTATTCTTTTTTGGAGACACAGCCCTACTAAATAGCATTGTAATGAAATGTAACTGTATATTTCCCCAAAGGGTTGGTAACTGAAAGACGGTCCAGTCTGGGATTTTTAAACATGATATTAAAACATGACTTTCATATTATATTAGGTATGTCTTCACATTTGTGGCTCTAAAGTCCAAACTCATTTTCCACTTGGGCCTTACTTAACATACTCTTCTTGTGTGCTTCTTACTCTGTTTTTAGATTGCTGGAACTAATTCTTGCCTGACTTTCCACTAATATTAATCTGTCAAAAAGGTATGATTAGAGATGAGGGACTTGGCTGAAATTTCTGGGTTTAAATAAAGCTGTTTTAATTTGCTTTGAGCATTACAATAGTTAAGGGCTCCCCCACTCTCCGCAGACACAGACACACACACTCACTCACTCACTCACTCACTCCTGTTCATGATACCGAACAACTGAAGTTGGTTATTAGATGTGGGGTTGTACACTTTCACTTGGGACTCTCATTAGGAAATCAGAATCTTCCAGATGTTCTTTTTCAAACCAAGAAGGTGGTAGCTACAATGGGTAGCTACCTGGTCCTGTTGAATTTACTGGAAATTTGACATAGGCATAATCAGTAGTATTAGACCCCCAGTAAGGAAGGCAAAATCAATGTGAGTACATAATAATATTAATTATCATAATTAAAATTCAAGCTAGTATTCAGTGCTTTAGCAATGTAAGCAACAGGTAATCCAAGATTTCGCTTTCCCAGGGAAATAAAATATTTTTCCTGGCCTGGCATCATTTTCTTACACGCTTTTTACAATGTCTCATGTATTTTAGGAGATTTTTTTAAGAAGCCTGTCTTTTTTATGATCTTTTTGATGTGTTTTGTTTAAAATGTGTACTCTTAATGGGTTGAATATGCCTAGAGAATCTGAAAGGCACCAGTAGGAAAAAAGTCTAAATAGATAAATAAAGAAGACAAATACATAGAGTACATGGTTTTCCTCAATGTCAATCTGTCCGTGTTAATAAGGGAGGTTTGGAGAGACCATATAACCTTCTTCTGACCTATAAAAGAGAGATTCCCAAACTTTGCTTGGTTGAGAATCATACATTACTTCAGATGAGTAAATTAATACCTTGGTAATAAATCTGGTCTGCATTTTATTTAAAGTTAGATTTACAATTCAGATCCATTTAGAATTTCCAGACCTTTTGATATGTAGCAGATCATTATATATGTTGTGAGAGTTCTGCTGGATATTTCCCTTTTTAAAGAGGCAAGCAATTCAAATAATTCCAAGCTTGAGATACATTTTTAAATGCAGCACAGGAACATAGATATACATACCACCAGACTGGCATGGACATCAAGCATCCAGCCCTGTGTATACTGGGTAACCATAAAACCCCCACTCCTGAACTGATTAAACATCTTAAAAAAGAGAAGGTTTTACTGCACATGCTGTCTGTATTGCAAGGCTGGTCCAGATCCCCCTCTGATTCATAGAGGCCTTCTTTTAATTCCCAGACTAAATGAACCAGTTAATAACTCTTTTTCTCTTGGGTCGATATTTAGTTTGAAGATTTCTTCATCTGCTTTGATGATTGCAACTGGAATGTTATTGAACTCTGCCTAGGGGTGGATGAAGAGTGACTCAAGAGCTTATGGGTAAGGATTAACAAATACAAAGATTAACAGATACAAATATCTGAAGGGAGGGTGTCGAGAGGATGGGGCCAGACTCTTTTCAGTGGTGTCCAGTGACAGGACAAGAGGCAATGGGCACAAACTGAAACACAGACAGTTCCATCTGAACATGAGGAAAAACTTTTTCACTGTGAGGGTGACAGAGCACTGGAACAGGTTGCCCAGAGAGGTTGTGGAGTCTCCTTCTCTGGAGATATTCAAAACCCACCTGGACGTGATCCTGTGCAGAGTGCTCTAGGTGACCCTGCTTGAGCAGGGGGGTTGGACTAGATGATCTCCAGAGGTCCCTTCCAACCTCAACCATTCTGTGATTCTGTGATTGCATATCATGGACTAGGGAATATTAGTTGGTCACGATGTATTGGTGTACTTGAAGGACATAGGCAGGCAGGGCTTACTTTGTGTGTTCAGACTGTGTTCAGAGAAAAATGAGAGGAGGATGTCTTTTCAGATACAGTTAGGAAGCACATACATTGTAGAAAGACTCTTTCTTTTTCTTGTTAACTGCACAAAGGAGGCATCCACCTGTGTTTGGCCAGATTGCTGCAAAATGACTGACTTTGTTACATTTTCCACCATTTGTGTTTGTGTCTAGACATTCGTCCATGGATGAACACCTGCCAGTTTGCTCTGGTGTTTCCATTGCTTTGTTCTGCTTATTTCTTTCATGGGTTGTAATTTTTATGGCTCTTTCAAATGCTATTGAAGGCTCTTGCTTGTTCATTTGGGTTTTAATTGTCTCTGAGTGTTGTGTCACCCTGACTGTATTCTCTATGATCAGATATAATTTGAAATGTACATTCTGCACTTCCTTCTTACAGATGCCCTTAGCAATTGTAGCTTCAGAGTGCTCTCATACTGATCCCAGAATGATGACAGAATTTGAACTTGTCTGAGCTGCTATTGAGTGAACTGATTTCAAGCCACACTGACTAAAACAAGCACTTCCATTCTTAAAAATATATCAAAGCACAAAACAATGATCTCATTTCTTGACTCTCAAAGTCATTCTTCTGTCTTTGGTAACTAAGGCAAGTTCTTCATCTTTACTCCTAGCACTAAGGAGGGAAGTTTTTCTGATTGCACCTTTCTCTTCTGAACATGCTGTTAAAAAAAAAAAATAATAATAATAATAATTCTTTGCAATGCAGTTGTGGGTTGGTTGAAGACAGAAGATGCTGGAGTAGCAATTGAGCTCATCATTATAATCAGGAAAGTCATTATGTCCCAGAAGTATTTCTCACACCACATTACTTCACCACTTATGGAATCACAGCCTCTTGTTTAGGTGCCTTTCAATGACAGAAAATAACAATTGTTCCACAAACAAAAAGGCCTGTTAACAGCTGAAGTCACAGCTCAGTTTGCTTCTTGGCCTGGATTTATATTCCGTCTGGAGCTCCATCAGGACAGTGCAGGGAGGTCTGGCAGCTGGATAATGAATTCTAAGGAAATAGGTCATTACAACACGTTGTTTCAGTGTTACTGGATTTCCGCTATGGTCATTGGTTTACTTATGAGTTTGCATCCTGGATTCTCATCTCTGTAAGCGGTTAACTTGACTTCAAAAACTGTCTCTTACTCAGAGAACTTATAGGATTTGCCTAACCTAACTTTAGATAATAGAGGAGTCCACATCTGAGCCAGCAAGGTCACACTAGTGCTCTTTTATGAACACTTCCTTATCGGGTATGGTAATGCATACATTAGCATGTATTTAGACATTTATTTTAAGATGAGACAACTTGCCCCTAGAAAATGTGGTACTGAGTTAATCCCCTGAACTCTAGTACTTGAAAGTTGGTAGATTTATTAACATCATTCAGCTTCACATTGAGAAAACCATACAAGTGCTCTGTAACAAATATATTTTTAATACATATAGGAATTGTGAACTGGATCTGAAATATTAAACAGTTTTAAAACTCATCAGTATGCATAAATAAATCTATCAGATTTACAGAACTTCTGCTATTATTACTAAACGCATGTATGAAAGAAAACATGTTTTTAACACCTCTTCAGTGTGCTCATTATACTCTAGCTCATACTTTAGCACATACACTTAAATCACGTTTTTCCCCTAGTCTTTTTTTTTTTTCAGAAGTCATTTCATAGTCTGCAGCATGCTGTATGTATCATCTGGATTTTTTCAGAACTCAGAGCAGACAAATGTCTGATTGTTACTTGTCATAAGTATAGGGAGAACTGTGTTTTGTTTGCCTTTTGTTCTACCCAGATAAGCTTTTTAAGAGACTGGATAAGTTTCTTACCCCTCAGCTTGAATGATAGGCTTTGTTTAGTCAGGTTCTTTTCTGAATCCCTGGACTGTACCCCCGGTTTGGACTCCTAATTAAAGGCCATCTGTCCCATTTGAGGTGGCCTTGGATTGAGCAGAAATCTCACCTGTCCAATTATTGCTGTTAGCTGACTTGTATTTGAGGCTATTTTGCATTTGAAGCTTATGCTTGCTACTGTTGTAGTTTCATGGTTTCACCACTCAGTTTTTACTGATTTACACCAGTGGCTACCATAATTAAACGGAAAGAGGCATGCACCATGCTTATAAGCAATGGGTAAAACCACATCTGAACTTAATGTGCTCCTTGTTGCGTGCCAGAAATCAGTATTTTGGTAATAGGACATTTTTTTTCTTTAGCTTGTACTGGACAAGTGCTCTGTAGTCTATCTCCAAACACTGCAGCTCTGAGACCCCTTTTGACAGAAAATGCCATTCTTAGTCTTCTGTCTCAGTCTTCCAGACAATTCACAGCCAACTTGTTTCTTTCTAAATAACCCTTTTTGCTCCTGGGCTGTGATTGGTTCCTCTCTCAAACTATAAATGTGAGAGAAACAAGCTAGTTTGCCTGTAATCATATTTTTAGCTTTTATTGTTTTCATGAGGCTAATTACCATGATTTTCTATCCATTCCTGGTCATTTTAGCTGTGTTGCACTTCTCTAGACACATATAGTTCTTATAAGACTATGTTCTCTCTTTCTCTTCCAGGAAAAAAAAAGAGCTTCAGTATAAAGTATATAAGTTAAAATATTCCCAGCTGCAGCAAGGCATGTACATACAGACAGACATACCTTGGCCTAAACCCTGCATAGACATAAACTCTGCAAGATGTAGAAAGTCCTCAAGTACATGCTGTATTTATGACTGGATGTTTAGATTTTTGTTTTATTTTTATTTTCACACACTGCTTATAATTCTTCTCCTCATGCTCTCTCTTCTACAGTTAACTTTTCCCTCTCTTTTCATATTTATCTGTTTCTTCACCACTGTTCTTCTGGGGGAAAATGTGAGTCTGGATTTTATCTTATTTCCACTTAAATCCTTGAAATGTGGAATTCTTTACTTCAGGGGTTTAAACTAGACCCTCAAGGCTACCTTGGCGGAGTTCTGTCGTTTTAGAGGATAGATTTTTCTGTTTTGTTTAAGAATGTATCACAAGCAATGGCTCTTTAGAACTTTTAAGCATGCAGTAAAAAAATAGAGATGACTAATAGCTATTTAGCAAGTAATGATGGCTTAGCAATATTTACCACTCCGATTTAGCCTCTCTGGCTCCATGACTTAGGATATTTTCCTGAATTAAATTTGTCTCAGTTCTATAGCCAGCAGCTGTCCACAGGAAAAAAAAATGTCCCGAATCCTCCAGAAATAATGATTTCATGTTTCTAATAGTTCCTTTAACTGCACAATCAAAAAGGTCTCTTGTGCCCTCTGGCATGTGGTATGTCATAATAGAAAACTTTAGGTCAAGCAGCTAGAGAAATACAGACAGAATAAATTGAAACTTTTATCTTAATGGCTTTTCATGATGCTTCGGTTATGTGTATGTAGTAGTTGATCAATAGAAGGGGGAGAATACATATGCCTCTATCTTTGGAGTTTTGCTCTGGACTTAAAATTGATAATCACTTTGGGCCTATTTGAATGAGGATGTTCATATAAATTCTGAGCCTGCTCCCCACCCCCAGATTGTGCTATTTTTCCATTTATGTCTAAGTGTCACAATATTTTGTTTCTAAATGGTTAGGTAGTATTAGCTCATCTTGTGAGCAGCTGTTCTAAAGGATTTAAAGGAATACAAGGACATGTATACTTAATATTTTTTTAGCTCTAATAAAAATGGCCCTAATATGTATAGATTGAAATCACTAAACAAACCTGTTTCTACTAACTTCAGTGGAGTTATATGTCAGTTTGTAATACACATTTCCCCACAGAAACTTTGCATTATTATTATATTTTAACACTTTTATTGCTATACATCACTTTTATTTTTCTAAGTATTTCTCTCCTTTCCTATTTTAAGTGACATCAAAATATTCGCTAAAATTCTGCCAGTGCTGTTTGTGGCTTCTGGTTCATTCATTTGTTTATTAAAACAGTTGCTTTTCAGTTAACAGAGGTTTCTTAACATCCAAATGTAACTTCTAAATAGAAAATAAACAAGATTAAGTAGTGATTTTTTTTTCCTAAACCTTTCATCAATATCATACACAAGAAAGGACTATACAGGCTACACATTGACAGTTCTGATTCTTAGCAGTTTAAAAAACGATCAGAACTATATTTCAATAATACAAGAATTACTTCTTAAATTCTGTTATATCCTCTCAAGCCATTACTAGTTTAAGCTATTATTTTGACTTCTCCAAAGGTACACTACTTAGTATTAAAAGTTCACTATAATTCAACCAGTGACAAAATTCATTGCCACCAAAACATGATAAATTACACATCCTGTGCATTCTGAACTGTAAATCGTCCAAGGAGTTATATCCAGTACAAAACACATTCCTTTGGGAGTAAATACATATATTAGGTCAAAGATTTTGAGAACAGATCAAGCATTTCTTTTTCTAAGGAATCTGAGATATTGGAACTCAAGACTTCAATGGAAAGAAGTCCTTTGACAACTCTAGAAGCTTTGGGTCATGCTTCGCTTGAGAAATCCTCCAGTAAATTTATGTAAATGAAATGAATTTATGTAAATGAAAGCTGTGCAAGTCACTTAACATTTTCAAAATTCTGTGATTATAAGAAGTAATTTAAAAGTTTCATGGATTAAAGATACAGTTAAGTTTTATTCAGTAAAGAGTCTTAATAATTTATTTCCCTAGTTCACTGAAATATGTATTATGATTTTTACAGTCCCTTGAGATTTTAATTTGCAAAATAATCAATCAGTACACAGGACATACAATTTTTTCACTGTATAAAGGCTACATAAAGTGCCAAGCAAAAGCAATTTAAAGAGGTCTGCAGAAAGCTGTAGCTAGTTATTCTCCCTGAATAGTTTATAACAAATTTAGAAGAAACCCAAAGTTCAAAGTTATAGTTGTTAAGCCTTCTAGACCCTTTTACCAGAAGAACAGAGGATGATGTTTAACATGACTATGTAACTTTGATTTTTGTTTAAACTCATAAAACATGAATTTCCTCATTTTGCTAGTCCCACTGTACCCAATAATATGGAAAATGTTGCTCTCCCCAAACCATAGGTAGTTTTCTCTTGTATAAAAATATGTTCTAACCCTCATGAGCATAGTAAGCTCAGCTGTAAAACCTTATAAATTTATATTTTTACAGAAAAAATAACTAACTTTTTCTAATAAATTATTGCTTTAAATGTGTGAACTATTTTGTTTCCTAAACTAAGAAAAGCAAATCTTATTCTTGTACACACTTTTGGAAATATATAAAGGGATGGATGAGCAATGGAGAAAATATTTCTAAACATTTCACAAACTCTGCATGGTTTTTTTTCAACTTCATTTATGTATGTATTGGTGAAAGTGAACTTTTATTCCTGTGAATGGTAACGAAAGGCAGATATTTAGGTAGAGAGCTAAAATTTGATTGTAAAACAAAATATGTATGTTAGAACAATATGGGCAATATATTGTACTTTTTGCATGAAATGAGAGCATGCTTAAATCATAGGAGATTTACTAAATACAGAGCCTTGGAATTATGATACTGAATCAGCTCAGTGGTCTACATAGTCTTATTTCTGATAGTGTTCAGCTGCTAGGGAGAAGATTGTAACAGACGGAGATAAAAAAAAATCTGTCCTGCTTATTCTTAACCCAGTCACAGACTGGCTGACTTCTGCTTTGCAAGGAGAAAATTGATATTATACAGGTGGAATATGTTTTTTAGAAAGAGAATTTTCACTTCTATAAAAATAAAAATTTTTGTTACTGAAAATATCTATTAATCCCCTTTTCAATTGTGAAGTTTTAAATTTTCTTGTGAAAATTAGAAAACTTTGGAAAGAAGAAGGCATATTTTATGCAACTTTTTCTATAGGAAATTTCTGTGCAAGTTTCAGTGGATATTTGTTCTTGTTTTCAGTTGAACACTGTGATTTATTGTTCTTATAGTTCATATATATTTAACCCTGTGAAGCCAATGATATTTACTGGCAATCAATTTATACAATTGTGGATTTCTTGAAAAAGTATTTCTCTTATTCTTTGTGGTTTGTTCCATTTTCTTCAGCTGCCGCCTTGCATTTGAGCAGCAGCTGCCCATACATTTTCTGTGCCCATTCAGCATTCTGTTTTGTTTTCAGACTCCCTCTTTTCATCCCCAGGTCTCTGTTCATCTCTTGAAATGGTAGTGTTCCCAAACCTTTAAGCTTTCTTGTTTCTCTGTTCTGAACTTTTCTTGAAACATCACACTGTATTTACAGCCAACACTCTGGAGGGACTGTTTCTGGATTCAGACCATGCCTGACTTTTCCAATGCCACACATGTTCGTGGAAGACGTATACAGGTTGTGAGTGTCACTGAAGGTAAGGGAAGGTGATGAAACAAGATAGAAGGCATGGGAGGTGATGAAAAGTAGCATCTAGGGTTTAGAGAAACCGCTCTGTTTCACTGTTCAACTGCTAAAAGAATTTGTGAAAAGGGCAAGGATAGGACAATGAAATGTTCACGCGCATGTAATAGCTGTATGCAGTGTATTATTGCCTGAAAACGCTACCTGCAACTCACTGTTATGCAAAAGCAGTAAAAAGGAATAACTCATCCTTCCATATAATGTCACCATATCAGGTCTCAGTAGTTCTGACAATTTAACAGCCCTCCTACAGAACCTCAAAAACAGCTGCTCTGTACTGAGGTACCTACAGGCATAAGAGCTAATTTCTTTTTTCTGTTAGAAGAATCACAGTATTGCACTCATTGAGTATTAAGTAAGGAATATTTTGTCAAAGGGAATAGAAATTGATTTCTGAGTTACTTTTCCTGTTCTCAGCCAACTGTAAGTAAACATCACAGAGATGGAGGAACAAAGGCCGTGTTTGTGTCACATGTTCTGTTTTCTAAGATGCAAGACAGTCATTCATAACTTCCATTACGTGTTCATAAATCATAGCAAGAGGTCCTTATGTTTGTTTTCGCAAACAAATTTCACTGTATACACAAAAGAAATTGAACAAATCCAACTTGATCACAGCCCTCATGCTTGACAGCAAAAGGAAACGCGCATCTTACAGAGTCCAGTTAAGCTGACCTTCTAAACTGAACTGGGAAAAAACAATTTTAAGCTCTGTTCCAGTAGTGGCAAACATCAGTCAACTTCAGGCCCAGATGTGTTAGTCAGAAAGGCAATCACTAATAAAAAAAATTTTTTGTGAAGCATGCACAGATGACTCATATACTCATCCATTCTCTCATGGCCAAGTTATAAAGCTGACCAGTTGAGCAGCAAGCCTGGTAGCTGTCTTCCTAGGGCTCTTTCACAGGTAAAACTTTTTACATAATGTTCCCTTTAAGAAAATATTTTGCTATAACTAATCCTTTTAAAATTACACTCAACAACTCAGGGCCACTACATAGAAATTCCAACTACAGCCAGTGCTTTTGAAATCCTATGCCACAGTTTGTTTTTTAAGACAACACATAGCTGCTAACAGTTATAATAAATGAATATATTAAGCAGTGTCCCACACACAGAATTAATTCAAATAGAAGGTATCCTACAAGAAATACTCTTGGGTTCCCTATTTAGTCTGTTGTTTAATTAAATTGTTCTATAAAATTAGTGGTTCAGTATTACTCTAAACTCTTCCATTGATTCCACCGAATCTGCATTATGGCCATGGTTTTAAAAGCGTGTGTCAAATTAAATGATCTAACTCCTTATTTCTGTGTCTACATAAATGCCCCAAGTTCAGAAATTACCTAACAATCAAAAAATGGATCCCACTGAAGTTGAAAGTGGCTAGTACTCAGTCCCCACATCACTCTTCTCATTGTGCTGGTAGAGATGGTCTGTGCGGCCATCCTGACTGGGTAATTGGCTTGCACTAATTTTATTTTGGGGACAGATTACTTACTACCCAGCTCAGTCTTCCAGTTATGTTCACTGCAGGGCCATACAAACAATTATACTGGCTCAAATGAGGTAGTGGAGGGAAATAAGGCATAGGGAGGAGGACTTGTTCAAACAGGTATTGCCCCAGAAAAGTACATTTGTGAAACTGTGGCTGTAGGGGATGTGTTTATATCAGCAGGGTGTTTTGGAGGAAAGCTGAAAATAACTTCTCATGGAAGTCTTAAGAGCTAGTGTTTTCATCCCTGAAAGATTTGATAATTGATTTTGTTTCTCCCTTGACCCTGCCAGCCCCTTTTTTGGTTGTCCTCAAAACTGAAAAAATGACAAAAGACTGCAGGTATTCACATAAATGTAAATGATATTTTTCGGGAGCCAACCTATTTTGGGGGAATCATAATTTGAATTTTAGCAATTTCAAATTTTGAGAAGAATAAGAAATGGTCTGCAGTTGCTCTTCCAATCCTTCATGCTGATTCTTCTGTCTGCCTTTTCCTGCCAGCAGGAAGCCCCATGGTACTAGAGAAACACAGGTCCTACAGGTTCTTGAAAGCAGCCATTGCCTTCCAACTGTTTTTCACAAAGGGCCAGGATTAATTTTTGTTGGTACAGGATAAAATGACCAAAGAAGCAAAAATATCCCTGCAGAGTTGCTGAATATCAATGTGCACCTTTTTATTGTTAAAAAAATATAAACATGCAATGAATAAGAAGGTTGTTAGAACTAAAACCATATAAATATTTCATTTTTAAATTTATCTCAATTGAGAGAAGACTGTCTGAATCTTATGGGATAGCAACATTTCTCCTACAGAAAACTTTACAAATAATTTCTATTGTACATCAGAAATATAGCTTGGGAAATTGATAAAATGGATAGATTAATCAGAAAACAGAATAAAATAGCCTGGAAAAATCCAGGAAAATTAATTTTAATAGCTTGGGTTATAAGTCTTCAAATTATTGCTAGCATTCATGTATTATTTTATCTTAATGCCTAGAATCACGGGTCAGGACTACACCACTCAGACATAAGAAAATGTGTTAATTTCTATCCAAGACAAAAGACACGATGGAGACCGGCAGATGGAGGAAGATGTGCAGGGAAACAATGAGACAGCACTGGTTAGCATCACAGCGGTTTCAGTGTATGCAAGTCAAATCATTGCCAAGTTACTTGCAGCATCATAAAGTGAAATAGTTTGAAAGAAGAGTTTGAAGAAGAATACTGTAATAACTGTATGTATGCTTACAGAAAACTCCTTCCAAAAATGTGGTCTACCATAGGAGAGAGTGTGAAGGTATTTGCTGGAAAATTTAACAAATAGGTATCTATGAAAAATGACATAGAGGGAGGAAAAGCTGTGAAAGTCTCTGAAAGTGAAGACACATAAATTTTCTTTGCTACAATTGTGAATGAGAATTCAATGATAGAATATACGGAATTCAGTGGAAGAGTATACATGGAGTCAAAGCACAGGAAAAGGATAGTTTAACTTTCTATATTGGTATTTTTATTGCTTATATTACAGTGGAGCTTAAGAAAGCTGGACATCATCTTGCGATGCACAAGCTCAAAGCAAGCACGCCATTCAGAAATGTTGAAAATATTCTTTTACTACTTTTTCTATTATAACTTTGTATGTCTTGGGGTCACATTTCACAATAGCCTGTCATTATTTTTGCTTGAAATGATAAAAAACCTATAAAAGAAGACTTTTGACATTTTGAAACCATATTTTTGTGCAAAGTCTCTCATTCAGGAGTTCTTTGAGACCTCAAATAAAATACCTTAACTTTGACAGCACCACATTTGTTTTTTTCCTACTCTGGAGGATATCTCTGTAGAAGTTCTCTGTTTCATAAACATTAATGTTCATTTTATGAACAGCATTTGCTCATTCTACCACAAACTAGGTTTTAAAAAATATCAAATACTCTGTATAAATACCAAACTCCGAACCGTCCAGAAAGAAGCTCTAATTCCTGAGTTATCTCTGGGAATCATGTCACATGTTTAACTTCCAAGAGCCTGAACTGAAGTCAATATTTGTAAATATTACCACTGTATTTTTTCAGCTGAAAAATCCAACCTGATAATCTAGGATCCAACTGGACTGGGATCAATGTTAGATGAAACCATCCATTATGTAGGAATTTTATGTGAAATAAGCTGCCTGAGCATAGCTTGTGGATATGTACACAAGGCTCAATTCATCTGGGGAGGACTTTATTCTTATCATCCATCAGCCAAAGCGAAGTTCTCACTGTAACTCCACTGTAGATTGTATTTAATATAAACTTCCTGAGTTGAATACCATTATTTCTAAAATAACTTGAAAAATCATTTGCATATTTCCCAGAATGTCACTTTGGAGTATTGGTCAGACTTTTAACCATCAGTATGAACCTGACAATTGTTCCCGCTCCAACTGTGCACATATTTTGACCATCCCAAAGGCTTTGTAAGTTTGGTAGAAAAATGAATTTTTGAAGGTAGCCTGGAAAACAGCATGGTGTCTTAAATAAAAGAGTTATCTTTGGAAACCACTATTAGCTATCATGGTCTGTATACATAAACTGTATTGTTTGCTGACCTAACTATATAACACCCAGAAAACATTGATAAAGGTAAATATTATACTATTCTAAATTATTGCCTTAATGGGAATTAATATTGGAATTGTGGAATTCCAATATTAAGGAATTATGTAATAAAATGGATTTTGGAATAAAATGAAAATATTATTATGCTAGTACAATAATTTGGTTAGAGCTTCAGAAAAAATTTACAATATGCTTTGTGATAACAGTGATTGAGATCAGCTTTTCAAAAGGCAGAACCACAGTCAGTCTTGAGCTGCAGACCATGTAGAAACACATCTCAGTAGTAATTGCACATCCATTTACAGAGCTAAGGGTTACAAATTATACAGTGAAATGACCTTCTCCTGGAAAGAAAAAATTCTGGAAATTAAAGGTAGATTTTAGAGTGTGCTGAGTTAACTACTGGAACAGTTTTATAAGACATGCGGCATTTACTCCATTAGCTGAAGCTGGGGCAGATTCTTAATGCAAACTCTTTTACAGCTCCATAATTGCAGATCAGATAGTTCTTCTGGCCTACGGGAACCCTTAGGTGGTACTTCTGGGTCTTCTGGATTTCAGATCTTAGTTCATCCCTCATAGCAGGGTTGAACAAGACTTGCTGAAAAAAAAGCTCTGCTAAGTTTGCCACCTTCCTTTGGCAGAGATTCAATAAAATGCCTACAATAGTGGAACAAATTTAAGCCCCTTGTTGTAATGCCATGATGGAGAAGGAAGTCTGCCAGAGGAGGCCTTTCTAAAATGCTGATTGAACTGATGCTGAAGTCAAAGGGTCATTCAGGGTATGGTCTCTAAGGAAGATGAGCAAAGCAGTGGTTTCAGCATATGAGGGAATCCCCAGTCCTCCCTGAAAATGTCCATTACACAAGAAATGCATGTCTGAGTTAAGGATCATTTTCTTTCTCTATGTACGTGTTTTCCTGTTTGTTGTACTGCAGTATAATTATAAAGATAGTTCCTTATTCATTTGGTTGGCATTTATGACTCAGTCTTGCTCCTGTCGATAGACATTACAGGCTGCTGCAGTGCAGCCTCAGGCATTTAGAGCTAGAATCCTCAACAAATGTTTGATTCACCTTTGCGATGCCTGTATTTTCGGTCCCAGCCTGCCCAGTGGAATAGGCAGCAGTGGGGAACGTAGGCTCCTTACAGGAGCTTCCTGAGAAGCAGCAGGTGAGGCAGCGGCTGCCCAAGCAGCCGAAGGTGAAATGCCGAGCTCAGAGCTACTCGTGCCCACCATGCCCCCACAGACAGGCCTCTTGCTTTAGAAATTCATAATCCTGATCCCTAAATATTCATTAGATTCAGAGAGAATGAGTCTTTCTGAAGCGGTGCTTAGGGTATCCACTAGAAAAAGGAAACTTCAGTCTAGTTGTTCTTTCTATGATATATACCACACATACATACATTTATAATGAATATTTGATATTTAGTGTATCTGTATATGCACACATACTTATTTACATGTGCCTATGTGTATGTATAAATACCTATAAAATTGATCTAATATCAAGTACTTAAACCTCTGTTGAAATAGAGCTAAAACTTATTTCTACTCTTCAGTGATCAAGAGATCACTGACCGTTGTAGTCATTTTTTCTCTGTTCTCTCCCTTCCACAACAAAGTCATTAGTCCCTAAAAATTAGAACCTCTCCATTAGGGGAGAATGAGAGGAACCCACTCCAGAACTCTTTATAATCTGTTCAATTTGAACTGGGTCCTGTAGGAATTTTTAGAGGATCAAATATGAGCCGTCTTAAATGGGGCTTTATTTTTGCTCTTCTAAATAATTCCACTGAATTAAAGAGCTGGCCACATCACTGAGAGCTGCTGGATGAGGTTCAGAATTACCTAGAAGATGTGAATGAAATTCTCCAGCAGATCTATGGGGTTTTCATTAGAGGTCTATGAAAGCACCATTAGAATACCAAGACTAAAAATATACTAATAATTTTGAATATCTGATGCTTGCTACACCAGCATTAGACACTTCCTCCTCATATGTATGTGCAGAGAAAATTTTATAATATCCAGATGAGATGAAGCAATGTCGATGTAAATACTACCTGCTTTATCAAAGCGAAAATATAAAAAGTAGTTAGCTAAGCATCATTCTACACTCCAATGAAAATACAGGATTAAGCCTGCTATAGTTATTTAAACACAACTTAAAGTCCCAGGCATTGCATGTATTTTTCTCTGTTAAAGACTATCCTTATCACTGTGCAATATTACATACTTAGACTATTTCTGACACCCTATCTACCTTGTTAATAATGTGTATTACATATAGTTATCATGAAAACATTTGATTGATAGGAAAGAAACTTCCTTTGTTTCAAATACTGAATTTTTTTGAATTTGGGATTTTTCTACAGCTGTCTATGAGATTAACAAAAGGGGACAATGAAAATAGTGGTGTAGTCTGTGCATCTTAGATGCTGCAGTGGTGGTATATTTAGACGTATAAGTGGTATATATATATATATACATGAAAATGTAGGTTCTTTTACTGTTTTCTAGGCTAGCTTATTACTGATTAGTATTATTATCCTCTCTAGTGATTATTACTTCTTGACAGTTTTCCACAAGAATAAAATAATTTTTGCATATTTATCTAGATTTCAACTGCAAAGTTTGTTTATATGCTTTTTTTTTTTTTTTGAAAATCCTGTCTAACCTGTAATTCAGTGCTAGTCTGTGTGTGTGTGAATAGGCTCAGTTTTTGAATATATTTTTTCATTAATTAATCAAAAATGCTAGACAGGGTTGTCTAGCTGGGTGTCATTTACTTCTCAGAACCAGACTGCTCCTTTGGATGGTAATTATAGTCTCCAGATGCCCAGTTGTGGAAAAATATAGTATTTTCCACATCAGCAACTGACTTCATGGCACTGTGTGCAAACATTCATACTGGTGGTTTAAAGATTGCTTTTGAGTGTCATATGGTTTGATTACAGATGAGCTTTCTAAATTCTTTCCACCTATTTTCTTTGCCATCTTTTCATTAAATAACAATATTACTTTTGTGTTAGTGTATGCAGAAATCTATTTTAATCTCTTGACTGACACTCTCAATCATCTTTGAAAGGACATGGAGAAGAGGAGAGGTGCCTGAGGACTGGAGGAAGGCTAATGTCACTCCAGTCTTCAAAAAGGGCAAGAAGGAGGACCCAGAGAACTACAGGCCAGTCAGCCTCACCTCCATCCCTGGAAAAATGATGAAACAGCTTATCCTGGAGGCCATCTCCAAGCATGTGGAGGACAAGAAGGTGATCAGGAGTAGTCAGCATAGATTCGCAAAGGGGAAATCATGCCTAACCAATCTGATAGCCTTCTACGATGGAATGACTGGCTGGGTAGATGAGGGGAGAGCAGTGGATGTTGTCTACCTTGACTTCAGCAAGGCTTTTGACACTGTCTCCCATAACATCCTCATAGACAAGCTCAGGAAGTGTGGGCTAGATGAGTGGACAGTGAGGTGGATTGAGAATAGGATGAAAGGCAGAGCTCAGAGGGTTGTGATCAGTGGCACTTGGAGGCCTGTAGCTAGCGGTGTCCCCCAGGGGTCAGTACTGGGTCCAGTCTTGTTCAACTTCTTCATCAATGACCTGGATGAAGGCACAGAGTGCACCCTCAGCAAGTTTGCTGATGATACAGAACTGGGAGGAGTGGCCGATACGCCAGAGGGCTGTGCTGCCATTCAGAGAGACCTGGACAGGCTGGAGAGGTGGACGGAGAGGAACCTCATGAAGTTCAACAAAGGGAAGTGCAGGGTCCTGCACCTGGGGAGGAATAACCCCACGCACCAGTACAGGTTGGGGGTTGACCTGCTGGAAAGCAGCTGTGCGGAGAAAGACCTGGAGGTCTGGGTGGACACCAAGTTAAGCATGAGGCAGCAATGTGCCCTTGTGGCCAAGAAGGCCAATGGTATCCTGGGGTGCATCAGGAAGAGTGTTGCCAAGAGGTGGAGGGAGGTGATCCTCCCCCTCTACTCAGCCCTAGTGAGGCCACATCTGGAGTACTGCGTCCAGTTCTGGGCTCCCCAGTACAAGAAAGACATGGAGCTACTGGAGCGAGTCCAGCAGAGGACTACTCAGATGATTAAGGGACTGGAGCATCTCTCTTATGAGGAAAGGCTGAGAGAGCTGGGCCTGTTTAGCCTAGAGAAGAGAAGGCTGAGGGAGGATCTTATCAATGTTGATAAACATCTGAAGGAGTGCTGTCAAGAGGATGGGACCAGACTCTTTTCAGTGGTGCCCAGTGACAGGACGCGAGGCAATGGGCACAAACTGAAACACAGACAATTCCATCTGAACATGAGGAAAAACTTCTTCACTGCGAGGGTGACAGGGCACTGGCACAGGTTGCCCAGAGAGGTTGTGGAGTCTCCTTCCTCGGAGATGTTCAAAAGCTGTCTGGACATGAACCTGTGCAATGTGCTCTAGGTGACCCTGCTTGAGCAGGGGGGTTGGACTGGATGATCTCCAGAGGTCCCTTCCAACCTCAGCCATTCTGTGATTCTGTGAAATTAAAGCAAAAATAGTGGTGTATGCTGATATATCCAGCATATTTACTTCCTTGTTAATTTAATGGTAAAATTCATATTGAATTTGGCAAGACACGTTATTTGTATGTGATGAAACAGAAAGTTGCTTCTAAAGAACTCTTGGTCTGTAACACTGTATGAGAGAAAGGGGAGTGGAGAAGCAAAAAGACCTACAGTAAAATGTTTTATTTTTATATTTTAGTCAGTCACACCTCTCTTTCTCATAGATTTTGGATTTTGCTCTTAAACTGTTGAAATACTGTCATTGATTTAAGAGGGACAAAGATTTTACCAAATGTGTTTAACTCTATAACTGAATCACAATGGATGAACTCATGGATTCAGGTTGACTTAACCTGCAGTTCTTGTTGAAAGCTGATGCCTATTCTGTGGATACAATAAAAGGATCATGATTCACATTACCTGAGCTCAGGAAAAATCTGGAATCATTCTTGTGTTAAGTATATGCACACAATATTGTCAATTTTGGAGGGAAAGTAAGGAGAGGGCTCTTCCTGGGATCTGTTACATAATCAAATCCATTCAGTGACTAACTATATGTATTTTATGATATCAGATTTATTTCATGGGGTAATCACAGTTTATATGAGAAATCTGAAGCATTTTTTGACCAATTCAGTTAAGGGAGGAGCTTTGTAAAACTAGAAGTTGGCTAATGTTTGGATGAATGCACAAAGATTCAAACGTTATTCAGTTTTCTCAATTAGATGAACATCTCAACCCTTCAAACTTCCATGATTTTTAAAATTCGCCTTTAACTAACATATGGACAGGATCAAAAATGACTGAAAATTCTGCTGGTTTTCATGTCATTTTGGAAAGATAGAAACCTTGATTGTTGGGTGTTTTTTCAGCATGATTAGTTCTGACTTCACCTACAGGCTAAAAGTTCAGATAGGAATATTATTTTGAAAACAAAGGGTAAAGCGTTTGTACTTCACTTGGCATAGTAGGAATGCTATCACAGGATAAGTTGTAGAAATGGTTGATATTTCTCTCCCATCTTTCATTTATACTTTTGTCTGCATAGGGGAACAAATTAGATAAATTGAATTGTTCTGATTTGGAAAAATCAGGTCCACAGATTAACTATAATGAATATAAGATATTATTGGCCCTCACTGGGAATGTGCATGTGGACAGCAGGTGCACTGACGTCTGTTGCTCCTGGATACAAAAGCAAAAAATAAAATGGGAAAGCCCAGAGCCAGTATAATCTCACTCATTCCAGAAGAGCTAAAACTTTGTTTTCCCATAAAGCAAATTAGATATTGTAGACCCTAAAGTGCCAAATTCTCTAGCCAAGGAAAGCAGAGATCTGTCCTTTACTGCTGGGGTGCTGCGGCCACCTACTTTGATCCTCCTCCCAAAAAAGAAAGTGAAGGCTGAACAATTAGTTGCATTGTGATAGTTCATGGGTGTTTCTTTTCTTCTGCTTTCAGGTTTTTCATGGTACAACTAGAACTCCAATCAGGAAGGCTGGTCTGGAGTCACCCAAGCATCACCTGTAAGTATCATTTGATACAAAGATGATTTGTTGCTAGGAAGAATCGATAACATTAGCTAATGCTGATGATTTGCTATGTCATTATTTACGTTTTATATGGAAATATAGCCTTAAGGGAGCTGCTTCTAAAAGAACCTGATAAAGTGTTGGAGGGACGAAGTTTGTACCCTGATGGAGCTGGTAGAGTCATCGTTTATAAATAATCTTTCCAACTCCTGTCTGTGCAGAGTCATTAAATATTATTGTGTCTGATGTGTGGAGGAGAAAAGGAAATGTATTCAACACCAACAGGTGACTGAAATACAGCTGTGATCTATTTAAATAGGTCATATTTGCTGATATTCAAGGTCTCAAGAAATACCATACCTTTCACCTTCCACTGATGTTGGTGCAATATCAAAAGGGGTATTATTACAAAAATAAAATGATTATCACTGGTTATTTGTCCCTTGGATTTCCCTCCATTTAATTTTTATTTTTCTCCAGTCCTGGACCACATTAAGAAAAAAAACACGTGAAGAAATAGTGTTTTAGTTTTCTCTTCTTTACATGCCTGTCAAATCAAAGTCAAATCACTGTGACCTACAGTGATATAGTGGTGATCTCCATATTGGTGATCTAGACTAGTTAAAATATTCTACTATGTTATGTATGTTACTTTTTATGTTATTCTCTTTTTACACTGTTATTCATGTATATTGTTTGCCAGTATATTTAGAATTTATTTCATAATTTACACTTATATTTTTGAGATTTGTGCAAAATACTGAAATGGTTAGTTGGAGGACTCATTAAAAAAACAAAAAAAGTTTCATAAGTTATTTTGAAATAATGCTCATTATAGAACAAAACCACTTTTTTAATTGGCAGAACATTTTAGAATTCCTTTAGTGGATTTTTTTTGTTCCTTTCACACTTTTTTAATTTTTTATTTGTTTTGAGTTGTTTGCTTTTCTTTTTGGTATGTGATTGATTGAATTACACTCAACTGGGAATGCTTTTTCCTTTTTTTGAAAGTAATATTTTCCTTTTACATTTATAACTGTAACCTTTCAAAACTTCCTCAACTCTTGCAAAGTTTCAGAGAACTGAAACTGAAGGTGGAGAAAAAAACCCGCACTGGTCATTCTATAGACTATATAAGAGAAAATGAAAAGAAAGGCAGGAAAAGATAGAAGTGAAAAAATGGCAACCAAAACTTGGAAGCATTTTATTTAATAAAAACATTCAACCAGAAATCCCATGGCAACTGAATCTTACAGAAAATATATATTTTGGGAAATTTCCATTGCAAAATAAAACTTAAAATAATTAACTATTGTTTTTAATTAGCCTTAAATCAGCCATGATAGAATTACCATGATGACATTTAAATTGCTGTAACCAGGTGCTGGAGTTAACACTCCCCTGAGATGACAAATGAGCATTTACACTGTCAGATGGTTCCGTGCCAGTCTATATTTGCCTTGCATTTGGTTCACATTCAGATTTACTTTTTGGACATTTTTTTTTTCCTATAAGAGAATGTTTAAAATATATAACACTTACTCTGTGGGCAATTTCTTCTTTCTCAGTAAGTGAAAAGTGCCGGCTTGTTTAAATCCTGCTCAAGTCACTGCCATTGTAGACACAGGCTTGAAGGTGGCTGACCTGCTGTTGTAGTTGACTATTGAAATCTGAATAGAGGTTTAAAGACAGTGGAAGGGAAAAATAACAACCACCACAGCAGCTGCAAAAATATGAACAAAAGGCTGGTACAAATATTTCCCTGAATGTTTTCATCACCGAATTTTTATCAATTTCATTGCTTATGGAGAAAGCTTTTAAGATTTACAAAGGATGAACTTAAGAGGGATAAATGATAAATTTCAAAGTGTCCTTACCATTTAAAATAGATACATATAGCTTCCTATGTATCTTATATTTTGCATAATTCAACACTGACAGGGTGTGGATATTTTATATAATTAGCTTCTTGAATTTCTGATTGTTAGAATTACAGTTGTCATCTGATTCTAGAGTTGGGGAAATACCACAGCTTTTGCCAAGGTACGGAGAGTAAACTCACATGGTACATGTGACCCAGGAGCAGGGAGCTAATCGCTGAAATAAGCATCAAGGAAACTTAAGAACTAATACAATTTGGAGTGCACTCTTTCATGTAATTTTTATAAGTCTTGAAGTATAAGTAATGTCAGATTTTTATTTTTGCTTAAAGTTTCTTCCTTTGTTTACCTCTTCTTTCTTTATGAAGGTTTTGTATTCCCTCTGATCTTTCTTTTCTTTATTTTGCTGCTTTTTGTTTGCTTTCCTTACTACTTATCTACTGTGCAAGAATTTTTTCTCTCTTGATGTGATTTCTTTATATTTTCCATCCACAACATGAACTCATTAAACAATTAGAGAATATTTTTTTCTTGGAAATGCAATATCTATTAGATTACTTTATCATTTTTATTTTATTTTGCTTATTTTTCATTCTTCGAATTAAATATCAATCCATCTTCTTCATTTAATGTCTTCATTATAAGCAGCTCCTCGTTGGTTTTATCTTTTTGTTAATGTCTTCCACCTTCTATACTTTTTTGTGCTGTTAGCTTAGATTCATTAAAATGAATCATCTTTACCTCCCTGTCAGTGCTGGTAGCAATTTCTTCTCCGTTCAGCAGGAATGAAGTAGTGAGTGAGAATTACAGAAACACTGTCAGTTGTTTATTCTATGTCCAATGCTATCTTGCAAGTGAGCCTCCTGAAGAAGCCTTGCTTACAGTAGCAAGGAAAAGCAGTGATGACTCACTGCTCAGCACCCTACTTATCATACCTGCTGAAAGCCCAGCCATTCATTTCCCAGCTGCCGGACGGGAGGTAAAACAGCCCGTTCACTTTGCAGCAGAGATTTTGTTTGGAACCAACACGAGCTGCCTCCTGTTAATGATGTTAAATAGCTGACTGTCATGGCTTGCTGGTACTTTCAGAGATTGTGGGCTGGCAAAAACCCACTATAATCATTTCTTTATTTAATCATTTTATCAAATCCAAGGACTGCGTGTTGCAGTTCCAGGTAAAGCAGGAAGTTTTGGAAATAATGGTGCCAGCTCCTCTGCTGCGTGAATGTCTCAGTGCTCCTTCAGATTTACCACCGCTAACTGAAGGCCCTGAACTGAAACATGAGATATCTGAAGGGAGGACGTTCAGATTGGGATCCAGACTTTGCTGTGTGGGTCTGGCTGTGGACTGGAATGAACTGGAACCCTGAAATTAAGCCACCCAGAGCTTGGAGTTTGCTGTGATTCCAGATCCCAACTTTGAGCTTGGCTTAAAAGACAAGAAAAATGGGTATGCACAGATCTTTGGGAAGGAGGCTCGAATCCCCACCTCGTTTTTGAAGCGTCGTTGGTGGGGGACGAGGGAGCGCAGGCAGGGAGCTCTGCAAGCCGCAGTGCGCTCAGCCTCCGCGGCAGCGGCACATCTCGCCCAGCCTGGCCGCTGCTGCAGCTGCTGTGCTGGGGGGCCGTCGGGGATGCGGCTGTCTGAGAGCACCTCCTGTCCCATCCCACTGCTCCGGGCCATCCCGAAACAGGAGTGTCTGGTAAGGGGGGCACAGTCCCCAACGGGAGTGGGGGCCACTTAGGCCTGAGTGACAGACAGGGGAAAGAGGCGTGGGAAACTCAAGGGAGAGAGGTAAGGGGGTAAAAAGTAAGAGCAAATTAGGTGCAGGACCTGCTAATGTACAGAGATCAGAAATAAGATGTGGCTAGAAAAAGATAAATGCAAAGGAGGCAAAGAGCACGTGGCGGAAGGGGAGCAACCCTCTGCGCATGTGATATTCCCTGGGAGCTGGGGTGGGGAGCTGGAGCAATGTAGCCTCCTTCCTATTTAAAACATTTCTCTTTTCCCCTGTCCTCAGCTGCCTAAAGCCTATAGCTTGCCTGTAACTTCTCCCCATTACCAAGAAAAATCGGACCCCAAACATACTTCATCCTCCATCCTACAATTATTTCAGGATTGCAGTCCTGACTCAGAAAAACTGTTCCCCTCCTCAGCCCCTTCCGAACTATTTAGAAAAATTTCCAAAAGCCCTAGTTAGTGTTTCCAAGACCAAAGCAGACTCTTTTCCCCACAAGCATTCAGCAGCATCAGAGAGGAGATCCCCAGTGGGAACAATCAAAGCAGGGAAAGCTGACAATATATAAAACCAGTAAGAATAGGAATGTCAGTCGCATGCAGTGCTAACGATCTCTAACTGCACGTCTACTACGTGCTCCACATGGTGACAATAAATGGCTCTAACTGAGAACCTGGAAGGACTAGGGACATGAAGGATTGAAATCTACAGTGGTATAATTTTTGAAATAAAAAGGGTGCTTTAGTTTCTTTTTATCCATTTGTTTTGTATTGTACAGCAGGTACAAGGGGAAACTTTCTAAGGGAAGTGCTGGAGGTAAGTAACCAAGTGATGTGCAAATGCAGCAACTGTGAATAATTAAGAGCCTTGCCAGGTATTTATATAGTAAATAAGAAAAGAAAACACTGTAATAATAATTATAAAAAAAAAAACACCAGGAGTTTTGAAGGACACCCAGAACTTGATGACTCTGAGCATAACTCGTCAATGACAGAAATTAGGAAAAAATGATATTTAGATTATTTCACAGCTGCCTTTGCTGTTCTGGCAGGTTCCTCTAACCCAACAGAAAGGTCCAGTACAACTGATATTAAGATTTTACCTTTCTCACTTCCCATTTTCTGTAGTTTTAAGGCTCTTTATTCATAGCTGTATTTTGCATATGTAACTTATGTGCATTTTTATTATTCTTCAATGTAGCTCACAGTTTGCCACTTTTGCAAAGCACTCTGGAAATCTTGAAACTAACAGGAGGAATTTTAATGTGATATAATATTTTTAATATTGTATGAAATTAGGAAGCAACACAAACAGTGTCATTATACATAATTTTATTTGAGTCTGCAATTTTTCCTGTATGGTTTCATGCATATAAATGGAATACCCACGGTCTGGCCATGTGTTAACATCTCACATTTCCTTTCCTGCCACAAATGCTGCTTATTATAATAGTATGAACTGAAATATGTATTTTTATTGCTGATCCAAATGAATAAGAAAGTAGAAACACACAAATATGAATTTGTTTTTCAATATTACCTGTCTGTTTTATAGACTGATAAAAGTTTTAGTTGACACAGTGCTGAAAAAAGTGGCCCTATACAGTATGTTTATTCAAATATTTAACTTGTGAAATTTAATAAAATAACAATTTAAACAGGTAAAGATTAGTCAAATACAAAAACTATTAGAAACATTCACATAATTCAAAATAAAATTCTCAACCATTATCAGATGTAGGAAAACCACATAAGAATCCATAAAAAAGTTTTCAAGCTCCAATAAGTTAGATATAATAGGCCTTTTTTGTCAAACACAAAAATAAATATTATTGATTTTATGAATAAATACATTTTCTTAAATGATTTAGAAAGCTCTGTTTATTCATATACAGACAGTGTTTAGAATATGTAGTAGCCAGTATGTCTGCAGATATATTTATGTTGGACTGTTTAGATTGGCTTCACCTCTGTAATAATTTATAACAGTTTCAATGTAAACCTGCCATTGAGCAGGTCATAAAGGTCCTGCATTTTAACCATCATAATTTCAGATAAACCCACAAAACTATTTCTTGCAGGAAAGCTCTAGTTAATCCTTGAATATCTTTGGGATGGAATTTGTTTTTTTATTTAGGCAAATTTAAAGACCAATAAAGGCTGCATTTTAACTATGTTTGATATTCCAGCACTGGTGATAATTTAAAATATATATTTTTTGTTTTGTTTTACAGCAGTAACTCTTCATTGACACTTATTAATACAAAAATTCTGCCCTTCCATTGATTTCAAGTCTTGCTCAAAAGAGAAAGCTACTGTTCATTTTTAAATGTTTCATTATACACTAGAAATGCTAAAATAAATACAGTAGTGTTTTTCTACATGAAATAAAGATAGATCAATGACATTTGTTTTTCACTTGATAGAAGTTTCTTAAAGGCATGGATTCTGCCTGTGCAAGAGTTGCTTATTTAGGAAAGGTGATTTTAATTTCTAATGAAAAAAACTATTTTATCAAAATGAGCACATTCTACCAAAATTCTGCCCATATACATATATTCAATAAAATGTTCTTAAGTACTATAAACTGAACATAATTAACTGCCATTAGTTTTTAATTAGTGTTTAAAAGAAACAAAAAACAATAGCAAAAATGTTGTGGATATAAAAATTGATTTGTTTTCTACTTAAGGAAAACTTTGACCTTGCTTTGAGCATCTGCCTTTTCCACTACAGTGATAGACACAGTATTAAAGGGGTTTAACCTAATACTTTGTTAAACTTTAGATATTACTCACAAAGTTCTGCTGCTCCATGTTGATCATAAGCACGGGACCTATAGGAGAGCTCTCACTCTAAAACTATGCCATCATCTACAAGACATTCAATGAATCTCGAGTTTATTCTATGAAAATATGCAGAACTCCAGGTTACATGTCCTTTTCACACAGATTTGTTGTGTTGTTCATCACTTCCCCACTCCCATCAACTTGCCATGGCGAGTCTAGTCAGCCCAGGGCTTAAGATGGTGAGTGCAGAGGAATCCTTGCAGAATGGCTGCAAGAAATTGGGGAAATACTGGGGTAGAGTTTTCCCATTAAAAGGAAGAATTTGAAAGCCTTTAGCATGTTCCCTAATACAAGATTACACAGACTCTGTCAAGGCAATGCAGCTATTAATTCCTTACCAGTTTTCAATGGCACAGGAACTGTATGTCTGCCAGTGCTTGTCTGGCATAATCCCTCTGACCTCCAATGTCCATTGTCTGTCGAATTGTTGTCAGTAGAAAGGTGGCTGATTGACAGCAAAGGGGAATAAAAGGGAACTAACCTGATTTCTCCGGGTCGAGATGTACTCCTTCACTATTTAGGGTCACAATTAGAGTGTTATTTGGCTACTTTGCTGGTTGAGTTCTAGAAAGCTACTAATTATGAGAGAAAATACTGAACACTAACTCCAGCACTCTATCCTGTTTTAAATATATTTTCCTGGATTTACAAAATAAACGGGACTGTTATGACAAAATAATTGGATAAGACTGCATAATACCGGTCACAGTGCTTCATGTACTGTAGGATTGATTTTTTGGTATTTTCTTACATAATTCCAAAGCCTTTTTCCCACTGATTTTTCAAATAAAATTGGGGAGCTTTTCAAATGTCATTTTGTTCTATATAAATGCCCTAATGATGAACACATCATCAAAGAATCATGAAAGGAAACATAGGTTTTTTTTTTTATATATATATATATAGCTCGTCATTTATCCCTGGTAGTTCCATCTAAGGCCCAAAAGTCCCTTTCATATGAAATACTGTAAAAACATAGAAGAGAAGTCTTTTGGTACAAATCAACATTTTGTGTGGTTTTCTACACTGGAAAAATAAGGAAAATTAGCTCCTCTCTTTGCTAGAGAAGTTAAAGAAATACTTCAGTGGCCTTTAACAGTGAATCCTCGTTTTGTAAATAGCTCAGCCATCACAGGAGTCGAAATTGTCCATTCAGACATAAGAATTACTCTATGCATACGTTAGTATATATGCTGATAATGGACTCTGGCCCAGATAATGTAGATGACATTTCCTGTAGAAATGCTATGTTACATCTCTGTCTGAAGGTTTATTTTGTATGTTTTATTCTCCATAGCACATAAATTTGCTTAATACAGCTTTCTGTCCATCTTGTTATCTAATTAATCAATCCATCTGTACTGCATTTCTAAGGAACGTGAGACCCATGTGCCAAATACATGCAGTTTATTCATGATGTGGACACAACAGTCAGACCAAAGGATGATAGGGATGAGCAGGGTAACTTACTGTAGCCCTGCACAATATAATGAGTAGCCATTACCAGTAACTTTTGTACAGTAACAATTGCTGGAAATTTCATAGATAGCTCACTTTTGGCCAAGGCAGAAGTCTGGGCACAGGAAGGGGCTATTGCTATCTGCCCCCAAGTGTAACAACATCTCCAGTGAATACAGACTGACTGGATGCTCTTTGTTTAGCAAATCCAGCCAAAAACTGAGGGCTTGAATGTTGCTTTTCAGTGAAGCATGTAATAGATTGTGTTTTAAAAATACCTGGAATAGTTTATATTCTTTTCCTGCAGACCCTGACTCCATTCTGCAAATTAACAAGAGCAGGAATTGTTTCATTATTACTGGTGCTCAGATTCTCCTGAGTGACATGTGCTTCCCTCTGCTTCTGGTCTAACTTCTGTGTCTCTTCCATGTCCTCCACCTCAGCTTCTCGCTGAAGACTGCTGGGTTTTGTGCTTATAACTTGGCTTGTCAGACAACTCCAAATGAGAACTGCTAGAATTAGACAGTGATGTTTTAGACTAGGAGGAATTTAATGCTGAGGATGGAGATTCATGGTTCATTAATGATGATATTCCCTTATTCACAAACATTTGTGTGATCTGGACCAGCTACTGCAGGAGGGTTTCCTATTTTTTTTTCCTGGTGCCACATTTTTATTAGCTTTGGTTATAGAAATATTCCAAGACAGAAAAGGCCACACTGGCTTTACTCTGTAAATATTTAAGTATAGACTGTGTGGACACATGGCAGGTATAAACCAGACTCAAGTGATCTCCAGGTTGGTGACGGTCTGTCTAATCTAATCTAAGTATTATTACATGTGGTGCATGGTGCCTCTGAATTTAAGTGTAGTCATGGTGCAACGGTCCTTTCATTACACTATTTTCTTAGTTGTAGTGTAAAACAAACTCACACTTGGCATAACATATATGCTTGGCAGGAATGCTGTTATACTCACGGTACATAAGACAATGACTGATATCTTGTTTAATAATCTCGCAGCACTGGCAACAAAGCTGAATCATATGCACAGTCTCTGCTTGTATGCAGCCAAAGAGGCAGACAGATTAGCTCAGCCTGCTACGGTTCAGTGTCCTTTTCCCCACTACCTGCAGCTGGCCCCTTGCAGAGCTATTAAAACAGATTTTCTGATATGTTTTTTCCCCCCTCTCACTCTCTTGAGCCTTCTGCCAGTCTGTCTCATTCCTATTTTTGAATTTCTTTTGCATGTAGCATTATGCTCACTTCACCGAGATCGTATCAAATTCTCTGCTGTGTAAATTGGCATGGCTACGCTGCAGTCAGAGGCTCTTTGCCAGTTTACACTGAGAATCCATCCCTAAACAATTATACTCAGCAGTACCAGAAAACCACTTAAATCAACAGAAAATGTGGAGAACTTTTGGGCCTAGTCCCACTGCCTCCAGTTTCTTAAGTCAGAGAAACTACCAGGAAACAAGAAAATGGAAATGGAGCTGCGGTAGAACTCAAGGCACAATTAATCCATTCTCTCAGCAATCAGAAGTAGCAATCACAGGACAAATCCATTGTTGTTAGTTGCATAGCTAACAAAAAATATGAATGAACAAACCAGTTAGTACTTAAAATAGAAAAAAGAATTCCCTCTGAATTTTTTTGTATTTCTCACTTTGATTTTGAATCATATAACTCTGCAGATGTTATGTTTGACTTCAGCTTACAGAGGCAACAGAAAGACAAATGTAGACATCAGCATTTTATCAGAATGCCATAAAACATTGTTAAAAATAGAGGGTCAGCAACCACATTAGCATAAAACTGGCAACCCCCCCTTGAAGACAGTGGATCAGAATAGAACCATGAAATGGTAGATCCATGAAATGGGTATGTGTGCATATCCATTAAACTGAGCATATGATGTCTAGTCTTTCCTCTGAATGTCCTGGGTTTGTTGGTTTTCAAAGCCAAAGTACTCATTTTTAATACAGGATATTGAGAACATGTTGTGCAACAGCTTTGTTTTTCTGACCACCAGTCCATTTCTATGCATCTCATTCATTCAAATCTCTCCATTAAGTTCAGTAGCTCAGTCTATTAGCATGATTATTGTGAGCAAACTTTGGTTTCAACATTAAATGGGTCTGCAGCAAAACTAGACTTTTGTAGTCATGGAACAGGAAATGGTTCTGTGCAAATATTTACCAATGCTAGAAACTATGAATTTCACATTTACAATTACACTAATGTCTGCCTAGGATAGAATGAATCATGTCTTTTCCTAACAGAATGATTTAATTTATAAATATTTGTTGTAAAAGCAGGACACACTATGTAAGGCAGCAAGGAAATAATTTCATCTCTTCAATTAGAAGAAGTACTCTAATTGACTTTTGACCTTGATAGTCCTATAAGGACTAACAGAAATTCCCTTACCCACTTTAAACTATGTCTGTTGTGTAATGTTTAAATAAGGCTGTAATTCAGAGAAATGCTTCCCCTTGTTAAACTGTCAATAAAGTTCTTATTGTTTAAGGAAACTCTTGGTAGACAGTCTTGTGTTTCAACTCTGAATATTTCTTCTTTCAAAAAAAAAAAAATCCTGTCTCTCCCTTAATTTTTCATCTTTTCTTCAATGTTCTGTGTAAATCAAAATTATATCTGGCTGCTTGGAGTGTTTTTGTGTGTGTGTGTATATGTGTGTACATGTACATGCACATGCATTGCAGACCAAATCGTCACACCATGGGCTGGCTCTCTTGAGGGATGTGACCTGGAGTTTACCCTGTCACTACTGTTTGGGGTTGCAGACAGATTTTTTTAATGACTCCTGGTTATTTTGTCCCAGTTTTGTGACCATGTTGCTGCAATTTATAAAAAAAAAATGAAAATATTTTCATTCTGGTTTCATATTTATTTAAATTTTAGTTTCTATTGAGAAAAAGCCACAATGAAGGCAAGGATAGAAGAATGAGAAAAGAACTGTAATATATGTGGCACAATAGCAGCAAACTGAGAACTAAACACTTGTCTATCTCCATGGACAGAGTTTTGACTGATAATTGATCCCACAGTGTCCCAAGGGATATTTTTTCTACTGATTCATGCTGTTTGAATAGTGTGAAGAAGACACACTCATGTTTGTTTGCTCCATTTCACAAACTGACAAGCCATTGTCAGAAACCAGGTGGCCTGTTTCCAGTGAGTGCTGGCCATGCTAGGAGATCCAGAGTGGCCACGTTCTTCTCTACACATATATCCTCACCCCAGAAAAATAGATGTGAGACAACAAAGGGCAAAGGACAAAGGACTTCTGCATTATATTTAGATGACTGTGTAGATGATCAGAATAATGTTTATTGCTATCTTGATATGATTATTTCTAGAAATCAAGCTCAGCAGTATTAAACTCTGCTGCCCTTGCCTCAATTGTGGAAATAAAGTTTTCATATAGTTGGTGTTAGATGCTCTGTACTCCCAGCATCTGGCAGACTAAGGAAATGGAAAGAATACCAAATCAAGGATTTTGTTGGGACCTGGGGTAGCCAGGACACACTGAGAGATGTGAGCATTTCTTAGGAACTGACAAAATTCTTCCCCTTATGTGTGCCATCTGAGAGGTGTTTAGAGTTGTGTAGATTGGAAATGTGAGGAGGAAAATCACTAACACGTTTAGATCTGAACTGGAGAGAAAGGTAACAGAAAATATATTAACTGGGTTGGGAAATCAGATGAAGAAAGAAAAGAATCACATGCCATGAGTGAGAATCTGTTACAGGAAAGTGTGGATACACTGGTGAAATTAGCTGAGGAAAGGAACTTAATACAAAATCAAGAATTTATCCCTTCAGATCAATTGTGCACAAGCAAGCAGTCATCTCAGGAAGTAACTGCATTACTATGAGATTGAATATATTAGCCCTATATAAAAGATTGCAGAATTAGCCCACATTTCCTTCTCTTCAAGAGATTGTGACATATTCTTACAACTCATTTTTCTCATGGGGCAGTTGGGTTTCCTAAAAGAGCCAATTTTCGTGTCCATGCATAAGATTAACATTTCATTCCCTCAGCTCACCCCACATTTGCACATTGTTTGTTTTTTTACTTTTTTTACTTCAGCCCAGCATGAATTTCAAAAGTAAAGCAATGAGACTTTTTTTCTTTTTTTGTGGTTGCACTTCTTTGTCTAGCTTCATATTTCTGACTGAAGCTATGGATGCAGGTCATGCAATCAATTTTGGTGTCATGCATGAAAAATTTAGGAAACAGGCTTGCAGCTAAACTGAGACAATGAATGTATGGAACAATTATGTAGAGTACTATTCAATCACTTCTCTGAGCTGTGCACAGTAAACTGACTATGAAAATGTATAGCTATAACTAAATGTGGAAGTTTGAGAATTTTCTTGAGCTAATACAATAAAAATAGTATGGATAGAGTGTATTAATGCAAGTGCATCTTGCAGAGAGCGTGTCACCTACATGTTGTTGGCTTTCTATAGCCAAAGTTTTTCTGAGACCCACAGAAGGATTTTGCCTGCACTAACTAATCAACATTGCAGGCACCTTGACCTTGACATGGCATGTTGAAGAAGGTAATAGAGGAGGTGGATATATCTAGAAGACAATTCAAGAAGGGAAATCTGTATTTTGCATGAAATTTATCCATCACACAACTTTCCTATATCCACAACAACTGGGTAGAGGCAAAAACAGAGATATGAAATTCTTGATTGGCAGTGCTTCTGTAAATAATATGAAATATTATGAAATATGATCAAAAGATTTGGGGGGCCTTCATGTTAAAAACCTGCAGCAACAAGTATGAAGTCTGTGCTTTTTATTCACGAAAATAGAATACAGTAAAACTCCTTTCCTGCTGTGTTTCTTGCCTGCAGGATGGAGTGCAATGAAGGAGTCGTTTGGAACACAGGTTCGTTTATGTCTGTCTGCTTTGCCTGAGTCAGACAAGTGAGAGAAACACTTACAGCAAAGCAAGATCTCCAGGTACCAATGTTTTTGGAAACTTTCTATTCTAGTTGGCTAAAATCACTACCAAGCAACTGTGTCTGCTGCAAATGAGAAAACTACGGACAACCTGTGAGCAGTTACTGATCTGCTATCCAAAAAGCAAAAAACTTGTTCCCTAGTTGGTAAGTCTGGAATCAATACAGATTTTTGATTATATTATGTTAAGAAACAGTTAACTGTTAAGAAACAGTTAACCTGCTCTCATTTTAATCAGGGCAAAAATGCACTCGCAGGTTTTGACAACTCACTTTTTTTTTGCTTGTTTGGTTTTATCTATTCATGGCAAGTGTAATGGAGGCTTCTAAACTAGAGTATCAGCAGTCTGACATTATAATTATCATGTCATACTCATTTCATAAGCAATACCTCTTTACTGGTTTTTTTTCCTAACAAAAAGGAAACATTCCTGGACTTGCTTTCTCATCTGGCATACATAAAGAAATGTTCTGGTTTTCAAATTTTTCTCACTGTTACTTAAGGGGCAAAAGTAAATGCATGTCCAAAACACTTTACTGCCTGTAAAGTCCTTCTGCATTTTAACTTCCCTCAGTATGACAAAATAAGAGGATATCTTTACATTTAGTAAGTCTCCTTTCCTGTGTACTTTAATTTATTTTTCAGTCATTTCAAAATGACTGTGCGGCACTCTATACATTGTAAAAACAACAACAAAAAAAAAGGTTCTAGAAATGCTAGTCATGTCTAAAGTAAGAATAATTGGCTGTGACAGAAAGGAAAGTAGTAATTGGAATGAGACTTGTTTAAATAACAGTTTAAATTTTCTTTCCTTACTTTTCCGATTATATGCTCTATAAAGCAGGATTTCTTTGCCTTGGGTGTTTCACAGAGTCGTTTCTGTATGCAGCATACCCAGCAGAATAACTCAAGTAGTAAGCCCAGCTATAATTTGGATTAGACTTTGAGTTTAGCTCCCTAACGTACAAATACACCATTCAATTGGTATTAACACTGTATCATCAAAATATTCAGTAGGCTGAAGCAGGACAGGCTAATTGCATCCTCTGATTCTATTACATTAGCATAATTTCTTTATTCTGAATGGTTAAAGGAAAAACCAGATACAACACTGCAACACTAGCAGTTAAAACATACTTAAAAACTTGAGGTATGAATCCACTTCATGTTCTGCTGAACATTCTCCTCACTGTTACTGGCCAAGGAAGAGTAAAGTTGCTATGTTTTTTAGCTCTTCCTCTATGTGACTTGTGTTGTTCTTAAACATTGCTTTGCTCAGAGCTTGCAGAACAGGTGTTTTAAAAAGCTTTGGCATATGTCAAGGTTTAATACTGTAACATGACTGAGATTATTTTCCTGTTGAGTACATCTGTCTCCAGAAGTAGATGCAGTCCCCATCTAAATAGTAGTGGGGGTCTGTGTGACACTCTGGCCACCTCTACCCTCCTTCAAAATATTTATGGCAGATATAAATCAAGACAGGGATTCACTTGAGAATCTGGAAGGATCAAGTGGCATTTTCACTGGAACAAATGGAAACTAAATGTGTCCTGATTTGCAAAACAATTTGTGAAATATGTTGTATGAGCCTGGTAATTTCCTACTGTAACTTTTACTGATGCTGTCACAACAAATAGGCCCTGCTTATCTCTGCTGTAACTAACCCAGATTTGTAAGGGATCAGGGCTCACTTGTCCTGACAGCCTTTGATGTTTGGCTTCTGAACTTTTAGCTAAAATCTTCAAAGTAACTGAGATCATCTCAATTTGGAGTTTTTGAAAAGGAAACAAAGTCATAGGTGAAATTTGTCTCCATTAATTAAGTGATAAACTTCTACTGACTTCAATAACAAAGAACTTAATTCTTCTAAAGCAGTTGCTGTTCCTTAGCCCTTTTGAGAAGTAGACCTAAAGTGTCTGTAATTCAGGACTTAGAAGCAGTTGGCTTCTTGATGCTGTCTCAACTGTAAAATGGAGGGGAATAATTATAAGAGTTGGTGATTTATGAGGGGTCATTTTCCATTTAGGTGAGTTCCACTGTTGAAGTCTGAACTCTTAACAGGCTTATCTCTATACAGTATCAAACTACCTGGGAGTCTGGTAATACAGAGATGACAAGATGCGATCAGGCTATTCAATATAGAACCCAACAATATATATGTATTGCTCTGTCCACTTTTTACAATGTACATGAAATTACATCATCTGTTAGTAAGCTGGTGCCCATCTGCCTGATTTTTTAAAATCTTTCCAAAGTTATTCAGTGTTTTTTTTTTAATATTGAATTATCTAAAAAATACTTATATGTAGGAAATGCTAATGTTTGTGTGAATACATGCGTTAGAAGATGGGGATTTTGTGGAAATTTCTGACTTTTCAGTAGCAAAATGAAAATAGAAAAATGTTGCCCCCCTCCAAAAAAATTTCCTTTCCATTTCAATTTCTGTTGAGATGTATTAATAACATGTCTTACAAGAGTTTTAGTTCAGCTGCTCCTGTCTTGTTCCACCTGAAAAAAATCAGGGCTCTCCAACTGAACTACAACTCCCACAATACACCATGACTTTTTATTCTTGCCAAGCTGCACCTTTCTGTACTCTCTACCCTGTCCCTCCACTGCTCATGCAGCTGACAGGGAAAGCCAACCAGCAGAGCAGGACTGGCACAAGAAGCACTCAAATCATAATTACTGTGAACATCAGCCTCTCAGGAGGATCTTGGATTTGTCCATTAATTTTTCACAAGAAACAGCTACATGGTGGGCAGTAGTCTGTGATCCCTCTCAGAGATTTAAATAAGTTTGAAAGTTGAAGAACGTTGATGCACTAGGTCAAACTGGAGTTGCATCAGACGTGTTTGTGTGGTTCCAATCTGGGTTAAATATGCCTGGCCCTTCTGTGTTACAGATCAAGAGTTCAAGTATAAAATGACACTATGTTTTAAATGGGTAGTTTCAGTGTAAGCAGCAGCTGCAAGTGCAGAAAGCAATGATATTGCCATCACACCCCTAACAGTCAAAACTGTTTGGAAATCTCATTTGTTTTTCATTAGTTACCGCAACAGTTTGAATAAAATCCTGTTCAATCTCAGCAAAGAGTACTTTGGAAATGTTAGTCTGTTATTCTTTAAACAAAGTTCAACGGCTATTAACAGAGTACTTGTTTATGATCTTCTATAAATATTATGTTTCTGTACTTCTTTGAAAATGTGGACATTTTAATTTCATTTTTATTTTAGCAAAAACTGTAAAATTATGACTCACCAGCTGCAGAGTGCCAAGACAGGATATTTCCCAATATATGGGGCAAACAACATTTTTATGTATTTTTGTTACCAATCATATAAAACCCAGCTTATTTTTATAAATGGCTCCATAGGCCTGCACCATAAAAGTTGCATATAATTTTATCCCGGTTTTCAGGGATTTTGGTGCCCATTACCTAGGAAATATAAACTCTCATGTTCCTGAGCAAAGTAGACATTTTAGTGATCAGTGAAACCCACTCGTTTTCATGCACAAGTGGCCACCTTTCTTCTACTCAGCCAAGATCTCACAACCAGAAGAGAAAGTTGAACTAGATTAAAAAAGGGAGCACATGGTGCTATGAGGTTTCAATACAACAGCTTAAAAGGAAGTTGCAAAATTAGCAAGGGGCAAGAAGTGATATTATTTTTCTTACTCCTTGAGTGTCTATTTTGGTGGCATAACCACACAGATATCACAATTTATCTGTAAATCATCCAGACAATTTCATGCCTTAAGAAGGGTTCAAGCTTCATTACATTACAATGTTTATAAAGCTTGCTGTAATAATGCCTATAGTGCATAATGCACCTCTGGAGCATTGAATGCGCTTTACCAAAAGAAGTTATATTAAGCTATTTCTATAATTGGTATGGGGATTTTAATGGGCAGTTTAATCCCAAAATGTGTATTTTGTAATGGCTTAACCCCCTCCCTTACAACTACTGCTATTAAAGGTTTAGATTTAAATGCAAATAGAAGGAGCTGTAGCACTGGTTTTCCTTTTTCACTTGTATCTAAAGCTTTTGGTGGTTTTCCTCAAAACTGAGATAAAATTAGATGTAAATTTTATGGTTTAGGACCCACTAATGCATTCAAGTTTCACATCACACTTTTAGTTTTATTAGTACTTGGACTATTGTCCAATGACATATCTGTGCCAATAACAAACAGTATGTTATACCATATGGACTTTAGATAGTTCTTCATGTCTGGTAGTTCTTGACTGAGTCAAAATTGTGGGAAGGTGTAGTGCTCATCATTCCTTGGATATTGGTGCATTTTGGGTGTATCCTTAGGATGAGAGCTGGGTTCACAAAATCCATACCAATGGAAGTCCTAGTTTACCCAGGAAGGAAAGCTGAATATGTGCAGAGGAAGAGAGTCATCCTATGAGATCTCTGAGTGATGGGGAGATCAGCATACTGAAGGAATATTTTGTGGGTCTTCACAGCTAGACATGACCATTGTTGATTTGGTTGTGGTGGTAATTTTATTATTAACCTAGGGTTAAATCCACACCTCTTAGATGAGAAAAATGGGCATGCAAGATTTTGTTCAAAAGAATAAGCAATTTGTTTATTTTTTGAATCTGGGTTTGTGTGTTTTGTTCCAACTTGTTTCCAAATGGTGTCAAGGCACAATGTGAAATCGACAAAACATCAAATCTAACTCAAGTAGAAGGCGAACAAAATCCCTAGGAAGCTTTTTCTTAAATGCTAAGAACCTGAGGAATAAACAGGAAAAGCTGTAAGAGTGGTAAACAAACTCATCTGAGTGCAGGGTAAGTAACTAAGAAGCAAAACATAAATACAGAATTTGTCTTTGGAGGAAAAAAGGTTTACTTTAAAAGTTGAATGACTTTTTATTATCTTCTATATGGATATCTATTGACGGCTGTGTCCCTAAAGAGGCAAGGTTTAAGGAAAGCAAGACATTCAAATACAGTAGCACGTGCAACATTAGCACATGTTGTAGAACAGAAATACATCTTTAACCAGCAATTAGCAGCGGCCAATGAGATGCAAAGAGTGATCTGGAAATTTACCTTGGGCATTAGCCAAAGGGAACTGAGCCAAAGGAAGGTAGGATAACTGCTGAAGGCTCACAGTTAGAAAGAGCTAGTATCTGATCAAAGGAACATGCGAACTAGGAAAACGTTAGGAGCTCGGACAGGCTTAGCAAGACAAAAGAGAGTTGGATTAGATATGAATAGCCTGATTGTAGGTCACAAAAAGTGTATGGAAGGAGAGACTAAAACCACCATTACTAGAAATCAACCAAAAATAGCAAATGATCTAAAAAGAGAGAGTTCAAGAGGATGTGAGATGCTCACATTTATGCTGAGCGATTGTAGCTGCATGAAGTGAGAGATGACCATCAATAACAGGAGTACAAATGCTCAAGTGCCTGTTGAAGACAGTGGAAAAGACCATATAACTGGCACAACTCAGCAGTGCAGTTGAAAGCTGGAGTCTTTTGTCAGCCAGACTCTGGGAAGACACATGAACATTGAAAGAGTCCCAGGAACATGAGACGAGGAGTAAGGGACCATTTTGTACCCTGTGTCACCAGGCCACTTCTGAAGGAGACAGATGGTGTGTCAAACAGAGATGGTAGCAAGGCATTAGTCATAGAAACAGAACCGTCTGGGTGGGAAGGAGCCTTGAGAGATCACTAGTGCAACCTCGTGCTCAAAGCAGGGTTGGCTGTGAGATCAGACCAGGTTGCTCAGGGCTTTATCAGATGGGTCCTGAAAACCTCCAAGGCAAACCATGTCCATTTCATCTCGCACGGATTACAATAAACTGGAAATTAATTTTCTTCTGAGATAAAAATAATTTTGAGACATTCTACTCACTTTAAATATACAGTATTCACCTAAATCTATTAGGTCTGTCATAAACTATCTTTTTCAAACAGCTACAAGTGTTGCTATATCTGGCAGCCCCTCTCAGATGACGCTGGGTTATCATTTTGCAAGCCAGATATGATGGAATAATAGGCTTTGTGAAGTACACAGGGTATAACTCTTTTTTTTTTCCTTTTGCTTAGATTAGAAAAACAGGATGTGAATGAAGTTCAGACACAACCAAAACAAAATTAAAAAACCTCTTTGCAGTTCATGAGGTGACCATTCACAGGCTCTCAGTAATTTATGGTTATTTCACAGTACTGTATAAGATTAGTTCAAGTTACATTAGGCTACAGTGCTTGACTCTCACTCTGGATAATTTGACAGCCAGCTCTGGGACTAATCTTGGTGTGCTAACAAATGAAATATGTTTTTTCTTTCCCCCATTTTTTTCTGTTGGATTAAGTTACAGTGTTGTCTTTTAAATAATGCTCAAAATTACTTCCTGGGTATATGATGTTACTGGAGTTTTCAACAGGCTTTTTCCCAGTTGCAGGCTTTTTTTTTTTGTTTCACTTTATATATTACATAGTCCTATAGGAGACTTACTCATTTTAAAGCCCAATATCAAAACCAGATTTGAACTAATGGGAGCATGTAAAAATCTGTTCACAATTAACTTGCTGAATCAGAAACTTGATTTTGATTCAGATTGTTTGTACCCATTATTCAGATTTCAGGCAACTGCAGAAGTCAGGTTAGGTGAAATTCTCTGTGCATTGAGAATGAGAGGAAAGCATAAATACCATTTAAAATTATGCAGAACTATAGAATGGATTTGATTTTGGCAGCAATTGCATTTATGTTGGACAAGTTTATAAAGGTTAGCCATGTCCAATCAAGGAACAGAACTGTGTCTTGTGATTCAAAACACTAGTCACAAAACACAAAAAGCAAATGTCTCTTGTAAAATGATAAAAATAACAATCCATAGCTCAAATAAGATGTGGAAAACTACCACTTGAACACAGAATTTATAAATTAAGGAGTAAAATTACAGGCAAAGATTGTAGACAACATATATAGGAGACCAACTGTTTCTTTAAATATTAACATCCAACTTTCAGGTATCATTGCCATGACGAAACCCCAGTCAGCTGCCCTTACTTTTCAGAAGCTGAAATTTCTGTTAGTAAAGAGCCCCGATTCCTGCATTTCTGAAGGACTTGTGCAGAATCACCTACATCTTGAAAGTGGAAAGCTGCTCGGTGTCCATCTTAAGAATATGCTCTGCTATGATTAGTAGTATTTTTTCTCACCTTTCTTGCCATGGGGCCCAATTTAATAGATATATTGAATAGCTCCTTTCAGCTTGGTGGCTGCTGAGGCACTTCATTCTCTACACGCATTGTACAAGGGAGTCTGAATGAGATTATTAGGTGGCTGGGTGCCTGAAACTTTGCTACAAAACTCAGTAACCCTCTGTCTAAATCTCTTTTCTCAATGTAACATTTTACTTTTGCTCCTGCTTTTGTAAATTACTTTAAAATCCTGCTGTAAGTTTCTGTACTAGTAAATTCCAAACAATCCATACATGGTAGACCTTCTCTTGTTTTTATTTTTTCAACTTAATATTTATTGAATACTTGAGATATATATGGTTTGAGATTTTTATTCTATGTGGCATAGTTTAAGCAGTAGTGGTAGTTTTCAAGTTGTTTGAGAAGGATGTTCTGTTTGATCGAGAACATCTGTTTGTTCTCCAGCTGTGCAGCTGCAGTCATCCAGAAACCCTGATTCCAATCATCTTCTTTTTACAGACAACAATTAAAAGTCAAGAATCAGAAAGAGAAATGAGGAAATACAGTTTGCTTGGAGGAGATATTAGGTCTTCTAAAAATAAATCTTTTTACAAGATGAAATAAATCTTGTGATCATTCTAGCAACTGGCCTGCCACTTCATGACTGGAGGCTAAATGTTTCCATAGATTGAGAAATAAATGATTTATTTTATGCAGTCATACTTACCCTTCTTCTTAATGTCTTCCAGGTTCAAGAAAATGGCATTTGGTGGCTCTTCTCAGGCTGCAGAAACTGAATAATCTCCATTGGAAAATATATCTTCACAAGCAGTGACTGTTTTTGTACCTGAGGAATGTCAGCCTCTGATGACTCCACAAGGTCGGTCAGCAAAGCGTTGCCTTCTCAGAGGTCATGGCTGCTTTGAATGATGCCTTAGAAACAAGTCTCTGCACTCAGTTAAAATGCTGCATTTTAAAAGTAGAGTTCCTCTCTGATTTCAGCCTCTAAGTTTCTGATTTCACACATTTCTGTGTGGTAGTAGTTACTCTGAGGGGTTTTCTTTTGTCCAGCTATGAACCATGCATGCTTTACTCATCATTCTAGCTATTCCTGGGTGGCCTGGAGGAGGATATAAAAACGTCATATATCCATTTAGAAATTGATGTAGTTTTTCCTTTATTAACTCAATGCACTAAATTTGTTTGAATTACAAAAGCTGAAACGGCACATGTTAGCTGATAGTTATTTTCATGGCCCCACTTCTAAAGAGACAGCTTTATGCTTTGAAATTATTATTTTTTGACTAAATCCTGGACTGCGCTGATATCTGATCTGTGAAACAATGGCATCCTAAGTGACTGAATCTATTTCATAGACTTTTGATCCACCTTCTTCGCACTTTGCCCATTTAGTTCTCTTTAGCCTTCATTTCTGTCCTTCCTCCAGGCATTTCTCAACAGTTTTTTATTCATTCTTTCATATGTGTATCTACATATGTATATTTTTATTTTGTATTGAACATGAAGAGTAATTTGCCATCTCTTGCTTCATTCTGCCATGGATGAAAATTCAGAGACTAAATAAGAACCAGCTATAACAAACCGTATCACTGCTTGGAACGTTATTATGTCTTATTCTCTGCAACGAGAAAAATGCAATACTGTAATCCTTCCACCAGTTATTACTACATCATGGCATTGAAAGCCCCATTTTGTCCCCAGATGATATTCCTCAGCAAGTACTACTAACTTCTTTTGAATTCAGAGGAAAAGTAGAATCAAGTAAATATTCCTGTAAGGTCAGAAAAGAACCTCTGTAATTTTTCTTTTTCTGTTGGATGACTCTATTTACCCTTTCCATTGTAGCTTTCAATGAGTTTGCAAACAAGATGTCTTTTCACTTAAACCCTTCCACAGTCATCCCTCATTAAAAGGCCTCACAGGCCCTATTCTGTTTGAACAAATAATCAGCAGAAGTGATCAGTAAAGTGTATTTTTGAGACAGTGTCCTCATATGTTCTTCAAGTACGTGGGATACAAGGTAACACATATCTAATATAAAAACTGTTCTGTGGTAGGTGGTTATCCATAGTCATCAGGTGGATTTCTGCACATGCCTATTTCAGGTCCAGGGTGTTCAGTATTTTCCTTACTGAGTGGAGGAAGAAACAGACAATCAAAGGATTAGCATTAAAAAGTACTTTGATAAATTGGAATAATGGTCTGGAAATGTAAATTCAGTGAAGGTAATAAAAAATGCAGGGAAAACTAGCTGGAGAAATATAGGATAGGAAAGGACTGGATTGACAGGGATACTGCAAAAAAAGATGTAGGCTTTAAAGGAGATCAGAAGCAGAAAACAAATTAGCAGTATCATACAATTATGGAGAAGGCAAATCCACATTGGGATTTATGAACAGGAGTGTTGTATGCAAGATCTGTTATGTAAATTTTGTGCAACTGGTGTTGGTATGTTGTCAGCTGGAGTATGGTGGCTTGGTTTTGGCACTATAATTCAAGAGTGATGTGGACCCATTAGGAAAATCCAAAGAGCAACAAACACAACCTTAGTACTAGGAAAGATTGAAGGAATTAGGATTGCTTAACTTCAGGAAGGTAAGGCTAAGGGTAACTCTAATAGTATTTCAATAAATAAATGGAAACTATAAAGAGGAAGTGATTAAACTCTACTGCATATTTGGTGTGGATAGGACAAAACACAATGGACTTATAGTACAGAAAGCTTAGGAGAAATATCAGGAGAAACTTTACGACAGTAAAGATAGTGAAACACTGGGAAAGATTGCCTGAGGAGATGATGTGATATCCATTCATAATAGAGGTTTTCCTGAAGAGGCAGACAAGCATCTGTATAAAATGGCAGAGGCATAGTTGATGCACCTCCTGAAGTCTCTTCCAGGCCTGTTTTACATGGTTTCAGATGATATAGCTCATATTTGCTATATGGCCTCTGCTGATATTCTAGTTTTTATAAGAGTCAATACTTCCTTGAACTGAGAGCTGTGTTCTCTAATGAGACGTGAGACTAATCTCTTGTGTCTAGCAGAAACTACACAAGTCCACTGTTTTCCTTTTCTGTTTTCAACTACTTATCTTATGTTTTAGAAAATATAATAGTTATAGACGGTGATCATTTGTTTCCTGGAAAGCATAACTCTGCTACTGTATCAAAGCTGACTCAGCAACTCACATCTGGTTCTAATGTGCTAATGCAAAACAAAATGGGCACATAATGATCTGTCTTAACAGCATGCAAAGTCACACAAACAGACTGTGACCCAAAGAGTCCTGTATTTTGGAGCACATTTAGTTTGACTGATCTTCCCAATGTTCAGAGGCTAGTGAAGTTGAGAAGTATTTCAGTGACATCAAAAAAATAGAAGATAGGCATTTTCCTGTTCTCTCAGGAATATTGTTTCTTAGAAGAGGGGAATTTCAGTGATGTAAAACACTGGAATGGAAAACTATTTTCACAGGAAAAATTCCAAGAAAGAACTGTCCCTTAAATATGAATACATATGACTTCATGCATATTATTTCAGAACTCTTCAGATCTTCCAAAGTCCACATTTCAAGAATGACAGTAGTCTGAAAAGTGTCTCAGTAAAAAGAGCATTATGAGGGTCTATGTTTATTGTATCCTCATGTTTTCTCTATCTAATGTGTGCTATTTACCTTGGCAGATAACTCTGGGAACTCGGGCTGGAATCAGAGGGTTAAATTGGTGGGGCTGAGTGACAGTCACAGAATTACAGGATAATTCAGATTGGAAGAGACCTCTCAAGGACTCTACTTTTGAGGTCTCCAGTCCAACCTCCTGCTCAAAGCAGGGTCAGCTGTGAGATCAGACCACGTTGCTCAGGGCTTTATCAGATGGGTCCTGAAAACCTCCGAGGATGAAGACTGCACAGCCTCTCTGGGCAGCCTGCCCTGCTGCTCCATCATCTTCATGGGGATTTTTTTCCCTTATATCCAGGCTGAACCTGCCCTGTTCCAATTATGACCACTGTCTCTTGTTCCCCAGCTGTGCACCTCCATTAAGGGCCTGGCTCCATCTTCTCAATAACTTCCTTGTAGGTTTGGCAGGGGGAGTGCGGTTGAGTCCCCCCCGGGGCCATCTCTGCTCCAGGCTGAACTAGCCCAGCTCCCTCAGCCTCTCCCTCACAGGGCAAATGCTCCAGTCCCTGACCATCGTGGCTGTCATCTGCTGGACGTGGCCCAGGCTATTAACACCTTCCTTATACTGGGGAGCCCCAGAGTGGCTGCAGCATCCAAATACGTCCTAATGAGCGCTGAGCGCAAGGGGATAATCACTGTCCTCAATCTACTGGCTATGTTCCTGTGTACAGCCCAGTATCCCTGACTTAATTCTGTTGTACTATTGATCTTACACATCATCAAAAGGAATAAAGCCTAATTTTGCATGCTAAATTATGTCCTTTGCCACACTTATGCAACCTATAGTCACAATCTAACAGTTGTAATTTCTTAAAATTTGGTAATGAATTGTGCTTATGATGTATAACAAGGCCTGAGCCCAATTCTCACACTTCCAGCAGAGTGAACCAGTACTGGTAAAAGGAAGATAAAGCAGAAAGAAAGATTATTTTGTGACTAAAATAAAGCAGCCATCACTGACCTGACACAGTGAGGATATGTGCTGAAGAAATAAAGAACTTTAAAGAAGTCCTTTAACCATTCCCAGGAGCCAGTCAGGTAAAGCTCTGGTAAGTTAATCTCTCAAAACTAAAATAGCAAAAATTCAATATATACTCAGGCAGCGATTTTTATCTTAGAAGATAGCAGTCCCAGAAAGAATGAAAATACCACACACCTGTTCAGAGATAAAACCCAGCAACAGTAAGTCTTTTTCTTTATGGAGCTCTCTCTGGAGCACTGTGGAACACTGAACATAAGATATTCTGAATAGCACCTGAAGGTAAAAGGATGCACATTATACTTACGGCCTTTTGAGAAAAATTCAGTCCTAATGATTCATTTCTAAAGAAACAAGTTATCACTGTGGGAGGCAGTAAATACTTAAGAACACTGAGAAAGGGAGGAAGCAGAGAAAATTAGTCATTACCTATAGGCCAGTTTGCTTCAGTTCACATACTGTGATTTAGACATGCTTATTGGGTGCTTAGTTTAAAAGAGGTGGGCTCTGCACTTTTGAATTTTGACTTAGAGATTTAGCATTTGCTGAAAGAAGAATGGCATGAAGTAGCTGCATGAGAGGATAAGACACTATCAAGTTCATCTATCCTGTTTTTGTGCCTGTGAGAGAAGGGCACAGGCATCCAGACTCTCGGCGTGTGGCTGGGAGTCTGAAGCAGAAGCAATGGCATTTATAAGGGCAGACTAGTTTGTACACGAAGCTTGGGCAGACAGCTAGTTGCTTACCTTGCCATAACAAACTATGTTCACATGCCTGTATTTGGACAAATGGTTATGAGTGCTACTGTGTGTATACAAAGCTAGAAGCTGTTTATTAAAATACTGGACCCAAATTGTTGTCTTAAATATACCAGTGGCAGCCTCACAAAGGGTCAGTGATCATCACTGGCTAATTCATCTCTTTTACATGCCAGCCAGTCAGCCAGCCCATAAGCAGCATCCATGACTGAAGCAGTTTTATTCCTTCCTTGCCCAGCTGTAAGGGCTTATGGGATGGAAAGAAAATAAGTAATGATCTTTACTTTGCATTTCATTCTAACCACAGAACGTTTTCTAGTGCTTTGTTTAATCCAATTTTAAAATACACCAGAGATAGGGCTACAACCAAAAAGCCAAGCCTAGTGGGTGGCTATTCCACAGCCTATTAGACCTTGCTATAATTTTTTTTTTCTAGATATTCAAGATATTCTTTTAGAATTCTCTGTGGACCTCATTAGACCTAATTGTCCCCTTCTGTCACTTATCACTGTGATAGAAGCTCAGCTCCTTTGTAACATATGACAATCTGAGTTGTATACTTAGAACCCAATATTAAAATCAGAAAATATTAACTTGCTCCAAAACATGTCTAAAGAAGAATTGTGGACATGTACAATATTTTATATGTCAATTGTCAATGTAAGTCTTTCATTTCCCGTTCACAGTGTCAGAATGCCATTTCAGTCAGTACTTAAAGTCCTTGGATAATAGACATTTCTCTAAAGATGGTGTTTCAGAAATATTAAAAGGTTAAAAACTAAGAAAACAGTAGCAAAAGAGAGAGAAAAAAAAGTTCTCCCATCAGGCCAATTGATTCTAAGGGCAGGGTCACTGAATGTAGCATTATTTCTGCTGGTCATGTTTCTTTCCTACCAGAGCTCCAAAGTAAGCTAACTGTGTAAGCAGGATTGAAATACACAACCCCCTTGTGACTGGAAGCAGTAAAGCATTCTCCACTTGTGGTTTTCTTCAAATGAGCCTGCATGGAATATGTGTTTGAAAACAGTGAAACTCTTTATTAATCAAGTACTTCACTTGCCATTCCAGCATAAAGTTTCATTTATGTCAAAACTCCCTTAAAAATGGTTTGGAGTAGTGTCTTGTACACAGACCTTCAATAGAAGAAATATTTTTGGAATTGTAAATACAATAATTGAGGCAAATATTTGCACCGTTTGAGAAGCTGCTGTAAGATCTTCAATCTTCAGTTATGATTCAGACATTTTATTTCAGTTTCCTACTGTATGGAAATAGGCAGACTGTACAGTTCTTCATCCAAAATAGTGTCAAACAAGCTATCCCAATTACTAGAGGAGGGCTTTTGCAAACCGTATCTTTTTTCTCAAGAGATATGTCACAATAAAAGAAATAACACTCTAGACATGAAGAACTGGTAACTAAAGGAAACTCCTAGAATTTAGTATCTATTCAATGATAACTCAAGGCTATAAAATGTTATCTGGTGGGCAAAATCTCTTTGAAGCTATGGCGAAGAGCATACCTGAAGAGAGCTTGAAAAAGCTATGCTTTCTTTCATGTATGAGAGAACTCTAACATTACTGAGGTTGTAATCCCCATTCAAAACACCAGAAGAAAGGCTCATTCAACTCGTGTCCAGGTGGAGGCATTTTGGTGGCTGTTTTGTGAACCTATGAGAAACAAAACTGTGGGAGAAGCTGAAGAGGGCTTCAAGAGACTACCATGTATATCCAGCACAGGTGCACAGAGCATGGAGAAAACCCTGGAGAAGAAGTGTTTTAGATAGAGCACAGCCGAAAGGACCTTGGAATAAGCAGTGGAGACACCTCCTCTGCTGTTTGATTTATCCTTGGTTTAGAGCGACAAGATTTTAAATCTCTGTAAATAAGTAAGATTGCATTAAAGAGACACCTGTCTCTGTTACCTATTTCTTCTTCTAACTGGAGATAACCTGAATGCTCTTGTATATTTGGCTGAGCACTAGGTTTAGAAATGTTGACAGCCAAACTGATAGAGATCCAAGTCCTGCTGAACCCCATCAGGCTGACTAGCCTGAACCCTGCTCTTGATAGCATCACCTTCCTGTTTAGCTTCAGTAAGGGACCGTGTGTAGCTGCACTGCCCTGTGCGACAAACAGGACCAAACTGTAAATCTGACAGTCATGATCAGGATGCTTTTTCCCCTGAGAAGGTGGAAGATATCAGCAGTGGGTCATCTCTGTGTCTCAGGTAAGCCGTGTTGGTTGGGAAGTTGAAAGGCTGGTGCAAAAGTTATCAGCACTGAGCAGCTATGGGAAGCTCAGTCACAGAGATGGAAAGGGTGCATAAGCTGATTTGTTCATCTGTGCAGACACAAACTATTTAATGGTGTCCTCAGCAAGTTTTCTATGGATATCCCACAGAAGCACCATCTTATGTAAAGTGCTGTTCAGCTGGCATAAGGACAGCAAACTCTAGTCCTCTGTTAAACGTATTTACCTGCATGAACTGTTTTATTTTTTCAGTGACTTAAAAAAGACCAGCTTCTGCTCATTCATTGACCATAAAAGACCTGCTGATCCTTTGACAGGTACAGCAGAAGTTATTTTTCATCGTGGCATGAATGGTTTGTTTTGTTTTACAAAAAAAGCACTTCACACCAAAGCACAGCCAGGAATTATCATTCTTTTTATGCTTGTACAGGTGCACTTTCTGAATTAGACACACAGTCCCAGTCAGGCTACTAATGGAATGATGACACTAACGCTGCAACAATAGAAGAGGCCTCCAGGGATACTCTCCACGGAGCTAAGGTGCAGGTAGGAATGTGCTTTTTAAGAGGGTTACAACTTAAAACATTCTGTGAAGCTGACAATGCTTTATACTACTCTTCAGACTTCTTACGGCACAAGTAAACACAAGTGCAGTAAGCTCTATCAGGCTGCTGAATTTAAAATCTCTGCAATTTGTGTGGTAAGAGCTCCCAAAAGGTCAGTTTTTTGCCATGGTTCACTTCAATGTGTGTACAGAAACACCCATTAGTGATGCAGTTCTTCAGCTGGTGTCCTGAATTGCTGATTTTTTTTTTTTAATTTTTATATATCCATCTATCCATCTATCTATTTATTTATTGAAAAGGGGATCTGGACTCTACATACAAACTCTGTGTGTGTATATGTGCATGTGTGGGAACATGGTCGAGTACAGCCATGTGTAAGAAGGAGTCATGGCAAAACTGTTTATTGCAATGTGTGAACGAAAGAGCTGAAGTATAAATAGTTCTGTGAGTGGCAGGAGCAATGAAGCTTGATTTCCTGTAGATAATTCTCAAGGTTGGGCTCCTGTGTGGATTCATGGCTGTCTAGCAAATGCTGAGGATAACATTGCATTGTGTGGGATGTCTCTCTTCTACCCAGAAGATAAAACTTTCAGGGACTTGAAAGCTTGGAGAAGAAAACCCTTCTCATGAATTTGTGTGGCTAGTGGATTCAAATGCTGTTAGGAAGAAACCAATGGCAGCAGTAGCCCATATGCCTCATTTCTTTAGGAAAATAAACTAAAGAATAATTTAAATTCACAGAAAAATGACAATAATATGAAAGTGAAGGTTCCATTTAGAGTATGTGAAATTCATGATTCACTGCTGGCACAAATGTCTGGGACTGATTTCTTGTCTGCTGTGTTGGCTTATGTTCCTGTAGAGCCAGGGGCCCTTGCTGGTGTCCTAGCTGATTGTTTCACTGAAATGCCACTGTAATACTGATTATTATTCATGTCTTCAGACTACTCAGCAGCCTGGTTCAGCAAGATGCATCTAATTCAGGGTACTGTGTAGCTCATTGACTTGCATAGAGCCACTGACATGCTTGAATTGCAGACTTGTTTAAGTAACTTGCAGAACTGCAGCCTTAAATAGAACGTATGAGCTACAAGTATGTGGATCATGCCCGTTCAAGGTTCAGAGGTACTGTACAGGAAAGTTGAGAACTAGTTCAGATTCTCTGATGAAAATAAGAATTCATACTTTTAGGATGTTTCCAGTTTCTTACTGGAAAGCTCTGTAGGTAAGAGTTTTTTGTTACATAGGTATCTGCCTAATTCTTGTATTTTCCTCTCTTTCCTTAATATTTTCAGTTATTGCAATGAAGATCTTTTTATTCATGTGGGTGAATCCCATTATAATGATGCACTGAGTGCATGATTTGAGAGAAAGTTGCTCAGAGTAGTTTGTGGAAGAAAGATTCAAAATATTAGAAACATAAGTGTTGCAATTAAGCAGCACAGCTCAGTAAATCACTGAAGTACTGTTTTGTTTGTCTGAGCTGATAATCTGGTCTACAGCTAACTGACTGTTTCATGAGAGTAAAATGCTATGATTTGAAACATACAGCAGATCTTACTGCTGACAGGGTATGGCTGTTTTTAAGAGATAATACTAATGCAGTGATACAAGAGTACTTTGTTTTAGAGCTAACCAGCATCTTTGCCAATAGTAGTACCATTTCATGGAGCGCTCATAATCTGCTTTCCTGGAGTATGCATTCCCTGAGCTCAGACTACAATGTGAGGTCCTTAGCATTCCTACCTCTGAGACACAGCACATTGCCCTTTCCTCCTTGTACTACATAGTCACCTTAGGAGAGTGCAAAATATTGTGGGAGCACAAAGCAGCGAGTGATCACCAGAATTCTTGATGTCATTGCACATGTTGTAAAAATTAATTTGGGCACTTTCACTATGATGGCAAGGGAGTTTAAAGGTCAGCTCATGAAAGCCCAGAGGTGCCTTTTGAAAACAAGCAACATGGCAACTCCACTTTTCGGGGTCATCTCAAGCTTGGTCAGTCCAAGTTTGTACAGCAATATGTGGTAATTTTTTGGTGTGACTTTTCTGTTGAGGACCCATACAAGCTATCCAATGACACATTATGGGAGTCCTTGTGTTCTTTACATATTCGACATATTAATATTTTTAAATCATTTATGTGGATCACGGGATTTCCTGTTTTTAGTTGCTACAAGCATCCTGGCAGTCAGTATAACTAACAGAAATCACAGTCACGCCCTTTTTGGTAATCAGGAAGTATGGTGGCTGACCAACCCTAAAGTAAATTCTCTATTAGCACCATTTATTTCCATATGTCTCTCCTCACTAGGGCAACTTAGCAAATTGCTGGACCACATTTTGGTGAAGGTTCTCAGATGGTCTGAAGTGTGTCAGCAGTTGTGTTATTCCCCAGGGCTTTGAGGGCTCTTTTCTTTTGGGATGTTTGTGGTTACAATGGCTCTTCAGAAACATTTTGAGAAGAACAACTCTTTCCTCCAAAAGCAGTATTTGGCATTTTGCCTATACTGTTTAACAGGGACAGATGTACAATGTTAGGGCTCTGCTTATATTCCCAATGGCCATAAATCCCTGAGAAGAATATGCTGATACAATGGAAACATTGCAGATTTCATGGAATAAATATGAAATATATATAACACATACATATATATATACATGCAGAGAGAGAGAGTAATATAATGTTCATTAACAGTTATCACTAATATGCAACTAATGGAACACATTAATAGTAGATCTCTTGATTCTCTGAACATGCTTGTGAATGTATGTTAAGATTCAAATATGTTTTTGAGGGTCTATAGGAGCAAAGCTCCTCCAGTACAAATTCAGGTCTATTTTTAGTAGAGCAGTTGAAGAATTTCCTGTAGCTGAAAAAGACCTGAAGTTTTTACAATACAAGTTTGACAGCCTAAGCATGAGTTATTCAAAAGTGTCCGAGTGATTTTGGATTATAGTACATAGTACATATAGTACATACATATAGTACATTGAAAGTAACTGGGATTTTTGCACCTAAAATGCTTGAGCACTTTTCAAAATCCTGCTATAACTCCCTAATTCTATGTTTAAAATTAAGCTGTAATGTATACTTTGCAAAAATGAGACTACAGTTTCCACATGTGTTTTCTCTTGAAATCTACTTAGTAAACGTGTTTAAAGGTGCCTTTTTTAATTGCTGATCTTGAAACTCATGCAGAATTCTGAAAATCATGAAGGGTTTGTTCTGGCTCAGTCACCACTAAAAAGCGCATATATCAGAACTTAATGGTTTTGTTGATGCACACATAAAATGGTAGACTCTACCTAGCACCCTGGTGTCCCTCTTAGAACAACAGTGTGAACAGCTAAGATCTTTGAAAACAGGCAGATATGACTATGTCCAACAACAAGTATCTTATTTGAGGTGTCATTTTTAGGAATCATCCTTCAGATATAGGAAAAACTTACTCATTCAGTCTCTATATAACCAAACCTATTGAGATGATTCAGAATTCCTTGCATGCTTAGGTTGAAACTAAGATTTCAAGAGTGATATGGATCCTTTTCTTTTGGGTTCCTATGTTGAAACATTTTAATTAGAGCCTTGAGCAAGTCTGGGAATTGTGTAATTAGTCCAGCTGAGAGTTGTCATTTTAAAAGGTCTTGACCTCAGGGGTCTACTAATTTTTGAACTTCCTGAATGATCAAGTATGTTATTTCCTCCTTGATGTACAGAAGATGCAACCCGTTTAAAACTTCATTGAATGGGCCATTACGTTTCTGCATTGATAGTACACAACTTTTGCTTGTAAATCAAAGTTTTAGAAACAGTTTCAACAAATTTTGTGCAACTTGTGCACATATCTTAAGGCCTCCCATCTTAGAAAGTGACAATTAAAATAATTATCCCTTGCTATTTATGTAGAGCCATTTAAATAGAAAAGGTACAGAAAAAGACAACAGAGAGATGGAATGGCTTAGGTAATAATAGACAAGGGACAGTGTGTTTGGGAGAGATACAGTAGTGGAGAGATAGGATGGAGGTCAGTAGAATTGTAAATGGGGTGAAAATTTTAAGGGAGGAATTATTCATGAGGCCAAAGTCTTAAAACAAATAAAAGTGTCTTTTCTCACATTAATATAATTAGCTATCAGACTCAATGCCACATTAAGGTGGTCAAGAAGGGATTAGAGAATGAATGGAAGATAGGTTCATTGACAACTGTTACACACAGTGAACCAACTAGAATCTCATGCCCATTAAGATCCAGAACTTTGGATTGCAGGAAGGTAGGAAAATAACTGGTGGAAAGGGCTGACCTATAAAAGACTTTTTTTAATACTTCTCTCACTATACTCCTACTAATGGCCACAGGGGAGAGAGGATTAGACCCAGTAAGGCACTTCTTAAGTGAATATTATTTATTGTTGCATAGATACTAACGTGTAACATCAGTGAAGAAGTTCAAGCTGTTTCCACACAGTTCTGATTCATCAATAATGACAAAGGTAAAGGCTATTTAGGAATCTAATCTTATTGATGTAATAAAGCTGTGCAAGAGCGGAAATATCAGCACTATGTCTTCTTTGGGAGTTCTTGATCCATGTGAACATGAAGAGGTATTTTGAGTTACGCTATAAAAAGTAAAGTATGTTCATAAGGTTCACTGTACTATAACTGTCTCATCACAAACTATTTAGGGCTTGTTAGTTATATAACAGGTTAGTGGAACTCATACATGAGGACAATGATTCAGAGGAAACTTCCTCTTCAGTTTGTCAGGCTGTGTTTTAAAGTTGAATTTCTTTGGTTGACAACCTGATAGCCTTCCATAAAACACATGCCTTCGGAAAAAGAAAGCATTTCCTGAAGTTTACAGGCTTCTATTTTGTGGACTTTGTAACCAGTCTTTCCAAACAGCTGTGTTACTTGACAAGGTGCCTGTTCCTGTTTGTGGGAGAGCCATCTTTTGTTACATTAATGGCATTTCAGTCAGCGTTTATTATGCAACATTTTGGGTTCCAAGGAAAAGAAATTATATTTCCAATCCAGTACATATGATAAAGCCTCATTTACGTCATTTTAAGACAWGATCCTTAGGAATCCTCACTCAGTTTGGATTCCCATATGTCAGTTTTGGACAGGAACACATATACATTTGCTGTGAGTAAGCATGCAGTGAGTCCAAAACCTCTGGCTATATTGGACCTACTGTCCTTGAGCTGAATAGAGGCTAAGCTCATACAAGATACATCAAACGTGTTCCTGATGCATCACAGGTGCAGAATGATTTTGCTGCACATATACAGTAAGCTCACCCTACCTGGGATGCACTGAACTCATTGCTTCTGCATACAGAGAGTTGAGCTGAGCATCTGCAACTGCCATCTGCCGGGGAATTTAAATTGTCAGATAGCTATTGTGCTAACCAGTTAGCCTTTCAAAAACCCAGGACAAGTGAATAAATCTCACATTCACCCGAAATCACTTCTAGGCAGCAGAGCAGTACACAGCCAGGAAAAGACAGATCAGAATAGGCCCTATATTCTGACACTTCTGAAGCAAATGTAGTAGACCTCTCATCTTATTTCTTTTACCTAACAAACTTCATTGAAATACATGGCATTTTCAATTAACACGACTTGTTAAAGAATAGTGCTTAGTTGTTGAAATTAGGACTACAGATTCCTCAATTTTATTTCTCATTTGTGCAGTTATAACTTCCTTCTTCTTCATCTCTCAGGCTTGTGGAGAAGCTTATTTAATATTTATTAAGTGCTGGATATGTAAAATAAAGGCAAAACAAGGTTCGAAGTAGTTCATCAACGCTGGTCAAAAGCTTTCTTTGAGGACATCTTGGAGGCCTCTACAGGATTCTGTTGTGATCTTGAGAAAAACAGGGAGGATCCATACTGCTATATGTCCTCAATAGCTTGGATACAAGAGTCATCACTGTGATTCTGTTCTTAACTCCAGGAAAAAAATTTCCTTGCTATTGGGTAGGAACTAACTATAGAAGGAAATTCATTCTTTCCATCCAAATGAAGTGAAGAAAGTTTTTAAGTGAAGAAAGTTGACATCATTTTCAACACTTTTTAGATGAGTTGGCAACAGTCAAAGGACTGTGAAATTTGCTGATCTTAATTCCATTTTTTTCAGAGATCTTAGATGAGTTGCTCCATTCTGGCAGCTTGTACGGGCTGCAGAGGCATGATTGCACCTCCTTTGAAGCACTAGGACCACATTATGCCAACCTCAAGTTCCTTAATGGGCATATATTTTATTTTGGAATCACAGAATGGTTGAGGTTAGAAGTCTAGTCTCATTAAGAGTACCAATTCAGTACCTTTAAGACAGCTCTTCTGGAGACTGCTGTACTTTACACTTGCATAGGAGATGTCTAAAAAATGTTTGACAAATGTCTAGCCATCATAGATCATTACAGTTCATTTTGGATCAGGCATGTCTTTACCTCCAAAATCATGAATACACCATGGCCAGATTGATCTGCCACTCACACTGGCTTAACTTGAATGTGAGTTCTCTAACTTGAAGTGAATTAACACTATTCAGTGTCATTATGAAAGGAAGGTAGCTTTTCTGAATTGCTGAAGTTGTCAGCTATTCCTACATATGAACTATAGTATGCTTTAGTATATATGTAATCCCTACTACAGTGGTTTTCATTGAGAAGATGGAAAAAACATGAGAAGTTAGGTTTTCTCCTTGGTTTGTGAACTTAAGGCAGTTCTTTTTTTTCCACTAGACTCTATAATTGATTTATATATTCCTATTTCTTCATATCCAGACAGAGCTTATGAATGGATATACAGAAGGTAGGTGCACTCTGCATGTTTCTCCTTCCAGGCAAAAGATTTGCTTCTGACCTCTCAGTCATACCCAAACAGAGTTTAAATTTTGCCTGTGCAGTACATCTGCATGGAACTTTAGGTGCGTAATCTGCCTGGCATTCGGTCATCTTATGTTTTAAAACACTTGGCTTTTAAAGTTTTGGCTCAGAAGGAGGGATTTTGATCCCTACACATTTTAAAACACACTTCAAATATGGTCTAGGGAAAATCAAAATGTTACCCATATATGGAAGAAAGTTGTCAGTCTCAGTGCATGTTCTAGATGGCTGCTTTGCAATGTCCAGGGAAAAGAACTGGGAGTAGTTCATTTTCCAGTCAAACTGAAAAATGTGTGTTTTTTTTTTTTTTAATATGAACAGCCCACTGAAAACATGATCAAATATTCCCTTTCACAACATTACATTTTAGTTTTTTTCCCATTGCCTAATGCCAGGCATTTAGATAATTACGTCTATCTTATGGGTATCTTGGTGGATGGATGAAACTTAAATTTAACATTTTCAGTAGGAAATCAGGTAGCATAATTTACTACTACTACTGCTAATATCAATAACACTATTTAATAACATAAATAATAGCATTAATAATAATTTGATACATATTTATATTAATCAGATTTATTTTACAATATTTTCTCAATAGTTTAACTTAGTTTGCAACAATAATTAAAATATGAGAACTTCTGTTTTTGCAGATATGGACATAATAGAAACCAGCCCATAAGTGGTTTGAGTGACTGTCTGGGTCAACATAGCATAGAAAGGTCATTTTAAATTGTGGTGTTAACACAAATATTTTGAAGTGTTAATCTGAATTAAGTCTAGGAAGGAACAGTCTGGCTAAATGTTTGAACATGTTTGAACAGGTAAGATTCCTATAATGCCTTTTGTGTCATGCTACCTCTATGAATTGTAGATTCACTTTTTTCAGCAAATATTGCTATTTCATGAGTTGTCTATCAGATATTACTTGTGCACCCATACTTTGTTGACTTCTTTCTTTCCCAAGAAGAAAGTAAATGCCTCCTGTAATCTGGAGCTCCCAGCTGTTACATGATTTTATACATATAAATTGGTGAGTATTAATTACTATGTTTAGATTTCTTGCTACAAAAAGTACACTGTCTGTAGCTGAGCTTTAGATCAGAAACAGTCGTTACTGAATTTGTAGTTAAAATGATGCATTCTTTTTTCTTAATGGTGATGTTAATACACGAAACCAATGCAAATAATAAATCACACCAATAAGGAGAAAAGTTTAGTAACAATATAGTTTTATTCTGGAACAAATTGAAGTTGTTATTGTTATAACTGTTTAAATAATGCATACAGGGAGTACTGCTTTTCAATCTGTTTGTCGATTTTAGTGTTTGTACTTTGCCCATCAGAACAGTGTAAAAAGCCTCTCCAGGGTATACAAGTGCCTAAAAGCATTTAAGATCCAAACTCAGGAAATGAAAGACCAACCCCCCCACTGTGATGGAGTCGCTTATTTCAGTATGATTTTCTCCAGAAACTACCTGCAATGTGAATAATAAGCCTATGAAAATCAAGGTATTGACACTTTCAAATATGCTACAGAAGAGATTTATTTTATCTTTTTAAAAGGGCCAATGTGGTCTGACTGTCCGCTGGACCTGGCAACCCTATAGAAGCAATGTAGGTGCTTGCAGAGGATATGAGAGGAGGCACCATCCAGAAAGCAGTTTTGATTGATGGGGTGAATTCCAGGGCTAGCACTTAGCTTTTCACTCAATTTCTCCTAGAAGATTGACTAATCCTGTATATTCTTGAAACTGAAATGTTTATCAAAGACAACAGCAGTAATATTTTCAGCGTGAGAAGCAACGGAAATCTCGTGCAGTTGTCTTATTTTGCATGCATATTGAGCTAATAATAAATATGAAATATTTATCATGTAAAATGAATTTAATACAACTTCCCCACTGTCTTTCATTACTACCAATAATTAAAAATTTGCATCATTTAGCATTAGTCATTACTGAGTGATCAGTACTTACTACTGTCTGTTGTAAGGATACTTAGTCAGTGTCGGTAAACATTAAGTTTCATAAATTTCATTCAGTTGCATCTTGGATGATTCTGGCACAAAATACTGCAACAAATAAAAATTGGACTTTCATAAGTTGTGGGTGTTGCCTCCAAAACTTTTCATTATACCTGGCAGTAACTTGGCATAACATAATCTAGGAAGGCTTTAGTGTAGCATTAAGCAATTTAGAAACAGTTTGTGGCAGGATGACTTAGAACTGTTGACCAAGCGAGATCAGAAAATGTATGCATCCCTTAAAGGGGTGGGCAGAACAGAAAATAAGAAACACTGATCTTACTTTAAGATCGAAATTTAAAAACAGCATGCATGATAAGTATTAAAAAAAACAAACTAAGGTACTTCTCCTAAGGTATCCGCTTTTTTGTTATATTTACTTGTTTTTTATGCCCTGAAAAAAGTGATGCTTCAATACTGTATGTGCAAATTTTAAGAACAATATATATTTTTTAAAAGCTGCTGCTTCTCCTCATTATGGAATACCTTAAATAGTTCTCAGAAGATATTTTTAAAACACCTCAAATACTAGCTCATGCTTTTCTTAGCACCTACCCATTATAAAAAATATTTATATGGACATTGTCATACAATCTTATTGTATTTCATGCTTCATTTGAAGGAATTCTTTTGTTAACATCTTAAGCTTGTTTCTGGGATGCCCAGTATTATTGCTCTTCTCTGGACACGTTAATGCTGACCATACTTTTTGTTAGAGTTTAGCCAATCCATCTCAGACTACTTTGGGCACTCAAACAGGAGGTGCGTGCAGTACACAAGCAACAGGAGAATATAGGCTTGTGTTTATTTTAAAATGTAGACACATCATATCATGAAGTCATGCACTCCAAAGTGCTTAATGACTGTATACACTGGAACATCATGGTATGATTTATTATTGTGGTATGATTCAATGAGTAACTTAATGACTTAGAGACAGGGGCTGCAGTCCTTAATCAAAAAAACAGTAATTTAATTAATGGAAGTCTTGCTTAGCCAGAGACCATAGCATTTTTACCTGTGAAAACAGAAAAGAGAGAAGTATTTCATTGGTTCCAACCTTTGTGCTCAACTGAGAGGGGGTTAATGGATATATTCCTCTTGTAAACTTTCAGGAAGAAAACAAATTGGATTACAAGAGGTGTTTAATCTCCAGTCATTATCTAGAGGAAAAAAGCAGATGCATGCACTTTGAAAAGTAAGCTTAATTCTTGTTTTGCTCTCATATGCACTAGGTTAAATATATCTCTCTGTTCAAGAAAAAAAAATATGTATTTTTAAGTCTGATTTTTTCTTCTGTAAAAGTCACAGAACAAATGATTGAAGTGTAGAACATACAATTTATATATTTCCTCTAAAAATAAAATAAAATAAATGAATAGAAATGCAGTAAGGTCTTTCCAAAACTGTCTTGTTAACAGAACAACATTTCCCTCTAGTGGTCATCCAAAAGCAGTAGCTACAACGTTACCAATTCACACCACTGTATTCTACATTGAAGAGCTGGGCTCAGATTACATTTTAATAAAGTATTGAGTCAGATTTCCCTATCTGCGTGCAACTAGTCGTGCTTAGCTGGTTCTGCATGCTCTTCAGTGGCAAAGACGCGTGTCCTGAGCGAGCACCTGCCAGCTGTCGCCCTCCTTGGCCACCCTGCCGCCTCCAGTGAGCCACACACGTGGTGACTGTGGGAGCAGGACAGCTGGGTAAAACTCATCGCTCTTCTCCTGCGTCAGGAAGGGGGCCTTATCAGATTTGACAAAATACCCCTCTATCGTCAGCTCTGCAATGGTTTAGTGTAACCTGCAGGTTGCTCTCCGTGCTGCCCCATTTGTTATGGCCCCCAGCTCAAGCCACAACATCTCATAACCTTGCCTGCAAACAGTCAACTTCACTCCATGGCCAGGGAGGACAAGCTGCCCAGTGAGCACCCACAACATCCACTGTGCTTGCTGCAGAAGTGGGAAGCGGTGTAACTGCTGCATTACTCCACAGAGGTGTACAGTACTTGTTCGTTAATGAACCTTCCTCCATAATTTCCACATGTATCCATTCTCCATTTTTAATTCAAGAAATCAAAAAAAATTCATATCACAGTACTCCTTTTTTTTGTTTAAGGGATGAAATGTTGGTCAAGTTATTGAGGAAAAACTGGACTGCTTTGGAACACCTATAAGTGGAAATATCCAGTGTGCACCCAACTGGACGGGGACAGAGAGGATGTAATTATACTATAAGAAGTGTTAAGGAGAGAGAAGAAGCTGAAAAACAAGATAGGCACCATGAAGTCACAGGTCATGCAATGAAGCCAATGAGCCATCTTAGCCTAACACGGCCAAGATGGAAATAGCAGTAAATTCTAATTGAGATGATTCCATATGGAACATTTTAGAGGTGTTAAGTTCCTAATTAGAGATATTCAGTCTTCAGTGCACTGTGGTGCACAGATGTATAGCTGTTCAGAAGAAAATTGAAGCTAGCTAATGCAGGTGGTCATGATGAAAAGTAGAGCTGATTGAAAACATTTACAAATACCAGACAGCCATGTCAAGGAGGGGTTGTGCCAAAGTAAGAAGGTTTTGTGTGTACTTTTAAGTTCATACTTACCCTCCTGTCATCCATTTCATTTAGATAACTGTTGCACTCCCAAATCTCAAATCTTGCATAGCATTCAGGATGGTGAGTTTTATTCACTTTATTCACAACTTTGACTTCAGCTCAGAATTTTATGCTCAGAGGATATTGAGTGGAAATGAGAGGTGATCATTTCTGAGATTTTTATTCCTGAAAGGGTAGGAAATGGTTGGAGAGAGAGTGGAAAAAAGTTCATGTTTGTAAAGACGCAGATAAATGTTCACACATTCCTTTTTTGATGGAAGAGAGGAAGATCAGGGATGAGATTAAAGGAGTAGAGGAGTATATAGGAGGAGGAGGAAGGAGATGAAAGGAGCCTATAGATGATGGTGAAAAAAGGAGAAAAATGTGTGAAGCTTGTATTTGTTCAACTTTATAATGAATCCACAATATTTGGCAAATGTACTATACCAGGGTTTTAGTAAAGAATTTAAGAGCTTTTCAGCCCTTCCAAGACTGATATGCAGACACCCCTTCAGCTAATAGGATATATTCAGCAGAAGTGAGTGAAGGCTGGGCATATGTAACAAGACATGATGAAAAGCAAAATCTCAAATATATTTTATCAGACATAGTTTCACAAATATTTTTTCAAGCTTTTGTATATTTATGAATTAAAAGGAACAAATTGGAATGCTCTCCATCTCCTTGTTGTAGGCCTTGGCACTGGAAATACCATGTCTGGTCATGAGGCTGGAGAAGTTAGACAATATCTCATTAAACCGAATCCTCCCAGGGAAGAAATGTAAGTTACATTGCTTGAAAAACTGAAAATTAAACATGATGAAGTACTTCTTAAATATCTCCAGTTCTCAGAGAGACAGGTCCAAGCCTCAATAGCTGGTTCCAGGGGAGTTGGTTTTGCCAATCCAGAACTAAGCCAGGTGGGGCCTCTGTGAAGTTCACTGAACTGGATGCACTCTTTACTGGAGTTTGGGTAGATTTTGATCAAAGGTTTTAAGTCAGGACATAAACATATATGCCAGTATATGTATATGCAATCTCTCCTGGGAGAGAGCAGATAGCCATATGATTTTGTGACTTAGTGATGCATGCTGACATTTTTATATACTTTCTCTTAGGCACCATAATTAAAAGCTACCTTCTGTTAAATGCTGCTATACACTTGTTTCATAGACCGTTGGCTAGTCTCAGGCTCCTAAACTGTTATTTCTCAATCTGTTCCTCTCACTCAAATATAAAACCCCATAAATCTGTCTTCTTTAATGTAGTCAATGAATTTGTTGCACTTAAAGCTGCATGCACTTTCCCATATTTCTGAACAGCACTATGATGATGTTGAGGTTATGAGATTAACTGATCATCATATTGCAAAGCACTGACACAGACCTGGCTGGCTTACTGTAAGGACTGGGAAATCTACCATGTTTTTTCAGGGTGTGATCTTGGTAGTGCTGCCACTAGTAAAACAAGGATTTGGCCTGTAGACAGACAGTGTCTATGGTCTGTTTTGTTAATTCTCAGATTTATGCATCAGTCTTTGCTAGAAGTGCTGGGATTCCTGGTGTTTTGTTTTCTTCTACTTATGCTTTCCTTTTGGGACTTGAATCTTTTCACGACCCTTGTGTCATTAAATGGGTTTTACAGTTTGTCCTGAGAATTAAAGCCTGTTCAACGAAGACTGGTATACCAAAAATCTCCAGAATACAGCCCGGATTTTTTCACATTATTGGAATTGCAACCACTATTGCTTGCTTAGAGATGCCTATTAGGAGTGGATACTCCTTAAATTGGAATGTTTCTTTCCCTGTGAATGTAGTGTCTTTAAACTTCTTATGTTGTCTATTTGTTGTTCACAGTGTTCAGCTGATAACTGATTTACTTTTTTACAAATTCTCTATGTTGATTCCTGTTACCTACAGTAAGCTCTCTTGTTATTTTTCAGGGGCTCTCTTCCCTTTAGAGCTGCAAGACAAAAGACGAGATACCATGTATATCTACTGCTGGAAAAACAAAGTGAAAGAATGTAGAAATGTGTGACCATCTGGCTGCTTGTCCACTTTAGCACAGGCTATAAGGGTCACTGAGACCCCTCAGAGTGCTATTGATACCAGACTCTGACAGGAAACACTTTATCTAGTCCCCACAGTATACAGACAAATGCACTCAGAGGTGTGTTACATCTTCAAACGCTGTAGCTGGTGACAAACCAAAAGAAACTTCTAGCCATTTCAAAATGCTCTTCTCCTTGGTAATACCCTGAATGGTTCCTATCCCTTCCTGATAATCTGTGGCTTGGGGAAATAAATATCTCTCAGAGGCTTTCTTCCTGCCTCAAGTCCCTGTTAGTGTAGAAGGCAAGTTAGAGCATCACGTGGGGGAATAACCGGTTAAAAGTGTTGAAGCCACAGTGGAACAAAGAGTATGAAAAATGTTGGCAGAGCAGGGACAATCTGACTCAAGGGGATGGTGGAAGAAAAGAGACACTGCAACGATGCAGTTGCAAACCTCACACTTGATGTGGACCACCATCATGCCTGCTTGTGGTTGTGAGAGCTACAGGGGTGTGTTAACGATCCTTACCCTCCTACCTAGAAAACCTGTTCCCAAAGACTGCTAGGCCCAAACTAAGGACAAGAGAATAATCTGGAGGGCAGAGATGAAGAAATTGAAACTACACAATTGTTTCAGCTCCCTTTCTGGGAGCAGAGTTGTGTGCCAGGCAAGCAATTATAGAAATAAGGAGCTGTTGGTGAGAATGGGGGATGCTATAGACTAAAATGTCATTTGCTGATATATTATTCGTCATGAACTTCATGAGCATGATGACACATACCCCCAAATCAGGAAGATATTAATATCTAGACCCTGCATTGCTTGTTCACCTCACAACTGTCAACTGTGGAAGAAAGTGCTGAGTGGAGGGAACTTTCTCATTTTTTTCCAGGACACAAACCAAAATGCAATGGTCTCTCCTGCTTTCAAGAATTTAAGTTTTTTTGTTTTTGTTTTAATTTTTGTTACTCTATGAGATTGCATTTAATTGCAAGTTCTTGAAGCAGAAACATTTTACATGTATAATTCTTATAATTTTTAAGCATGAATATGACCTGGGATCATTAGAGGAAAGGACAATGTTAGGTCAAATCCTCTCAAACAACAGGATTTTGAACTTGTTTCTTATCTCCTTAACTGCCCCGCAGAAATTTTGCAATGTTGGGCAAAAGAGAAAACCCACAGTAATATCTCATCTTCTACTGAGTCTTTTGAGAAGGATTTGACAATGACATTAATACAGGTTCAAAGTTTCATGTAGGTTCATTGGAGGAACATGCTCTCTGAAGCTGAATAAAGCAGCAGTACTCTAGAGAGAAGTCAAAGGTAAAGAACACCCTAGTCCTCCGTGTTTCTAGATTAAATGACTGACTTGGTATATTGGTTTTGTATATTTTTAGGTGCCTAACTGTAATCATGCTTTGCACAGGGTGGCAGGCTGGACTGAGCCAGGCAGCTGGCCAGCTACAGACTGAGCTCTGCAACACTAGCCTAAGTCCCTTTCAGGGATGTACCGTAAATGTCTAGAGCAATGATGGTGAAATGCAGATTATGAATAGTGCAAAAGCAACTGCCAGGTAACTCTGTGCTACTTTTTTGGTAAGGGGACAGTGCTGGCACAAAGAAGAGGTGCTGGGTAAAGTGAGTCTCAGAGGAAATAAAGATGTAAGTGCTGCTGAGCTGATGAGTGGGCTAGGATGACCTGGAAATCCTGCTGAGCCCAGTGGGGCTGCACAGCAGCCTGGCTGGCCTGGAGGAGCCCAGTCACCTCCTCACCAGGAACTTTCTTGCTCCTCAGTTGTGCAGGGTAGGTGATTTGTGTCTTGTGGCACTCACCTATGTGATGATTTTGGCTCATAAGGTCAGGCAGATTGAATGCCCTTGATCTAGAATATTAAAAAATTCAAGGCGCAAAGACTGAATTTAAAATGAATGAACTAACCCAGGTAGACTCAATAGCCTTATTTTTCATGATGTAATTATCAATCAGTAGATAAAGGGGATGCAGCAAAGAGGTAGTCTGGAGTCACTGTATGAAAATAGGAAAGGAAAAATATAGACTGCATAGTGGTAGAAGCCGCCTTGCTTCAAGACGTACTTAGCTGTGGAAGGTGTGGAAGTTAAATACAATGTAACATTGCAAATTCTGCAGCTGTTCCTTAAAATGTAAATGGGGAAGAGGTACGCTGACAAGGAGCTAAGGTAAACTAATTTGAAGATTTTTTCATTCTGTAATTTTTCTTATTAATATAAGAGGCACCCCCTATTTAAAATTAGTTTTAGTATGAAAGGTGCTATCCACCACAAATTTTAAGCTCTTTGTACCACTCTTATTTTTAAATCATTGAGGCTTCCATTAGTGCCAAAACAAATGGGAGAGCTTTTTTTCTTCTGCTTAAGTGCTAATGCCATTTAATAAAGGTAACCTGTTTTTAATAGTATCATATACTAAATTCATCTGAATGCTCTAAAATGCCAGTTTTCTGGTGCAAACTTATGTTTGGGCTTAGATTTAAAATATAATTAAACTGTTTTAATTTTTGGAAACCACTTTTCACCTATAACAAACATAATACAATATTTCAAGCGTTACTAATTTTATTCTGAACTATACCACTAAGGCCTAAGTGTGCAAGCCATTAGTTCTACATGTAGGTGCTGTTATGTTGCACTTTTTAAAATTTAGTATCCATGTAATTGCATAGTTATTATGGTAAATCACATACATTCTGTATTACAAAGCAACTGAAGCCTCTCTACCTGGTCCTCAGCAGTTAGTATCAATATAGCTATCTTGAAGTTAATATGCATAGTAACTTAGAGGAAAAATTGAACAAATGTACCAAAGTTTGCTTGCCTGATTTTTAAAAAATGGATAAAGGAAATACAAGAAGCAGCAGATCGGAATAATGCTGCTTCTGTGATAAGTTACATTCTGTTAGATTGCTGTGCTTTACTAACCATATTTGAACCAGCCTAGAGATTTGTTGACTCTTCTCTTCTGACATAGGTGATCTTTTAGATCCCAATCATCTCTTGTTAAAACGGCATAAAAAGAAGATTAGCATAAAGCCAGCAGGGCTCGTGCAGTGGATTCTCTTGGCTCATCTTGAAGTGCTCCAGTGAGGTCTGGCTTGTTTTGCACTGTTCAGGATCATTTCTTTTGCCACTCATGGAAGTCTCAATGATTTAAAAATAATAATAGCACAAATAGAACACATGACCTCTAACCCATTCCTCTTTGATTAAGTCTCATTTTATAACAAAACTATGACTAATGTCTCTTCCTTTGCCTTCAATAAACTATCATATAATCTGTCTATTATTCTTAATATCCTCTTGCCCCAATAAGACATTCGTGTTTTGTTTGGATTCCCCTGAATGGGGTGAATATTATATCTATAACCTACTGGAAAGCATTTCTTCTTAGACATATTGGCAGGGCTAATTTTGTTTTTACAGGTGTTTGTACTTGGAAAGGGGTTAGCCACAGTCTTGAAGGCTCTACCGCACCGGTACATCACAGGAGCACAGTGTGCTGTGGGTCCTTGAGCTGTTAACGGGAGGCAGGGAGGGAAGGTTAAATTAATCATTTATGCTTTATTTATACTTTCTCTTACTTGTGGAGTTGGACAAGCGGATGCCAGTTTTCCTCAGCTAAGGGCTGTCTGTGTGACATGATGTTTGATATCTGGCAAAGCATTATTTATGCAATTTATATTATAAATCAAAAAGAAGGAAATACATAGGAATTGCTGCAGTGCTGCACCTTTGTCTGTCAGCTGGACAAGCTAATAAAATCCCTAAAACTTGTCTTGAGAAAGTTTTTTTTAAATTAAGCAGAAGCGTCAGCTAGAATACTATTGCTTTTCTTATCTTCTCTATAATTTCTCTTTTCATTGTGTTCTGAAAACTCAGTAATGACTAATTTAAGCAGATTTCTTGTGGAATGACCTGAGGAAGATTATTCTGAGATGGTGGTGCTTATCTACCTGAACCAAGCCACCAAACAAGAGTAGTCAGAACTTTGTTTATTTTTTTTCTTTTATTTGGGGGGTTTAAAAAAGTAATTCTGAAGTTCAGATTATCCTAACTTATAGAAAATATCTATATTTAGCAAATTTAAAAAAAAGCCCATGGACTTCAAGAATATGCTTAAATTCCATTCAAGGAATGGCCTCAATGTTTTGCTGAACTGGAATGGATTTAAAAACATGCTTAAGTGTTTTCCTGCATTGTGGTCCCAGGCTGATGTCACCTTCTGGAAAACTCTGTGCTCAGGTTAACTGAGCTCACCAGACCAGCTCACCGTGTCAAAGGGTTTCATGAAACACTGTCAGATGAACAAAGCATCTGTCAGACTTCCTCACTCAAATTTACTCCGGTGCACAAGAGGTGCTTATCTGGAGCAGGAGAGAGCAGAGTCAATCCTCGAGCTCAGCCTTAACATTAGATGTCTCTCACCAGAGACTCTTCAAAAGGAAATTTATAATGACTTGTTTTGACCATTACTGACTACAGTACAACCAGGCAGAGGCATGTACCAGACAGGGTAGGTCCCACAGTTACAGGTGAGAGGTGTCCTAAAAAGTCTGCTGCCATTCGAGAAATAGTGGCCAGGGAAGGAGGTGCCACATAGAAGCGAGCTGCGAGGAAGTGAGTCATGGAGAGCTGATGTACCTTGTCAGAGGGTACTGCACAGCTAAAATGTCAGCACTGGCACCATAAGTCCTGTTCCAGTGTTTTAACTCCAAGGCAATCCTTTCCAAGAGGTCCTCATTCGGATCTCAGATAATGTCAGTGTAAAGCAAGAGCGACTGCCGTGCAGCATAATAGCACTGGAAAACTAGTCATATGACAATAATACAGAGGATGGCTCCCAAAATAGCTATAGATGCAAAATTAATGTGGGTGCTGGTTTCGCCTGAGAAACAGGCAAACAAGCAGCTTGCTGAGTTTCAAGGCATCTTGTTCAGAAGGCCTCTGAACTCAGCAGTGTTGGTCTCTGATGGAAAAGAATGAGTTAAGCCCTTGGGGTTAGACGTTGCTAAGAAATTCCAGTGGGAGATAGAGTGAGCTTTGTTTTATGGGCATATAGGCTAAATTCATTATTTAGAAAAAATAATTCAACAAAGGGAGTGCTAGGCAACTCATGGTAATATGCACCTGTGGTACAGAATATGTAGTGAACTTATCTGTAGATGACCACATGAGCAGGCTGCATGACTTTCAGAGGACAGCTTTTCTAGACTTCTTAACCATATCTGACCTGCTAGTCTCAGAAAATCTCATTGGTGGATACTTCTGAGAAATTAGATTGCATAAGAATACTATAACCTTCCTGGAGACCAAGGGGACCTTATATAAATAAGAGCAAATCCAGAATTGTCCTGAGAAATTATTTCCCCCAAACTTATCGCTTTGTTATTCTGAATCATCTCAAGTTTAAGGGAAAGCTAAGAGATACTTTGCCACCACACACCATCAAATACGTGTGTTCTACATGACATTATAACTATGAAAAAGAAACAAATGATACTAATAGATTTAAATTTGCTATCAAGAACAATTTCTTACAGATACTGCTATAAAATCATGGAATAATCTTTCAAGGTAAATAACAGAATCTACCAGTATTTCAGACTTTAAGATGAGTGTAAATAGAAGGAATGGAGAAAGTCTTCTAAGGTGTATTTTCACTTTGGCTTTGTCAGCAGTGGTTTGGGTTTTGCCTTAGGCTATTAAACACCATGGTCTGGGTGTACATAAGCTGCCAATATGCTGAATTTGAAGGACAGAGAGGGGAAGCAATACTCTATATTTATCACATTTCTTATAATCTTTCCTTATGTCTCTGTTGCTGGCCACAGCTAGAATTAGTGTACTGCAAAGTGTGTTTTGATATGACTATAATCCTGCTCTTATCCAAAAGAACTCTTTTTCTAGATGAGAAACCAAATTCTTAATGTTACCATCTAATTTCCTCTCAACATGTATAAGTAAAGACTCCAAAAATGTCCAAATTTACAGCAACTACAATTAAAATATTACTCCCTGTATCCATATTCTATGAGGCTATGCAGTATTCTACTGCTGAAACTTAGCTGCTAAGGCATAAGGCTGCCCACTGTTTTCTTAGAGAAGTTATATGGGGAACAAGAAATCTCTACGCCTCTTAAAGCTGTTTTATCTTCACACTTGGTAAACTTTGTTGTTAATCTGAAATGCAATCTCAGGATTTCACTGTGTCCTGGTGAAACTGGTATGAGTATCTCCACCACCATCACCTTGCTTGTGCCCTCACACACCCTGCAAAATCATGGATACACAGATTAAAAATCATGGACTACAAAAGTCATAGATATTTTAAAAGCAAACAAACAAAGGGATCAGGAACCCAGGACTCCAGTAACATCTTCAACACACATGCAGCCCTATTTTTATTCATCTCTATTGACCCTGGATGCTCATCARTGACACCATTCCCATTCCTCTGCTGTCATGGGGTGGTCACACCCCGATCCTGAACAGGATGGTACCTTGGCATCTAACCTGCACATGTAATCTGTGCCCCTCAGATTTTGTCCTGTGGCACAAGCCACCAGCCACATACCCTTGAACAATGTTTGTTTGTTTTCTTCTCTTTGTGGTTCCTAACTACAAAACCAAATAATATACCGTTCCAGATATAGATGCTATTTTATTTGTAAAATCAAGCACTTAAATATAATTGTGGAAGAAGCTTTGATTCTGCTCTGTTGCATGTCAATCCCTTCTACCGAATGTGGAGGGATCCCACAAAAAAAGCAGTGTGTGATCATGTATTGATATACCACAGGACAATTGTAATCTGGCATTTCCTGACTTTCAAGTACTGTTTTTTCCAACTGAAATAATACTTTTTAACATAGGTTTTTGCTTGCTTGGGTTTTTGTGGGTTTGTTTTCTTTTTTGAATTTCCGAGGTTTGGGGGGAGGAAGAGTTTTTTGTTTTTTTTTTAGAAAAAACATAAAGCTGCAACTATAAGATGACCTTGACCTACACTACAGATTTCTGCTATTTGAGCTACAAAGCATATGACTACATCAGCATACAACAGATGGTCATTTTCATTAGAGTGAAAATGATTTGTTGGGGTGTGAACAGGTTCAGAGTATCCGAAAAAGGGTTAGTTATGCTTATTTTCCTGAAGATCCCGATTAAAAGAAGGCAAATGGTATTTCTTTTTAGTAACAATCTTTCATTACTGTCAGGACTGAGCTGAATTTTATCTGGCAAAGAAAAGATACGTCTTTTATCTAAGGTGTTTCTCTCTGACAAATATTAATAAAGAAAGGTGATGGGACCTCTTGAAAAACATTGGCAAGTATCTGTCTTAATGAAAAGTATCAGTCAAGCTAAAAGGTGAGGTTGCTATCAGCTCCCCTATAATAATCACTGACTTGAATTCTTCTCCTGCAAGCTACTTGCTTGAGAAGAATACACAAGATTGAGATGATGGATGCACAGCACAACTCCCGCATCCTGATGATGAGAAATGAGAAGGGACTATGTACAAGACATATGTGGGATACCACAATTAAAAGCTTTAAAAAATAGTCATGCTTTCCTATGGACTTCTCTTGAGAACTCTGTGCAAATCACAAAGGAGTGAAGAGGATTGTAATCTAGAAATATGAAACAATTTTCTTAGACTTATAGACTTCCTCTGATGTTATGAGTTAGAGAAAAGCAATAAAGAAGTCCCTACATGACCCTGCAAGAGATGAAGGTGAGTCTGTTTATCCCACTGAACAGTTAGTATTTTCCCCACTGTTTGATTATTATTATGACTATTCATTTTAGATCCAGTGGTATGTTCAACTGTGCACAGTACACAAAATAAAAGACAAAACCTGCATAGTTTACTTTTTTAAAGTATACATTTAGGATGTATACATTTGTGAGAACCAGAGGTGGAGAGATATTATGTAGTATGGAATTATTTGAAGTGGTTATAACTAAATCACTGAGGGTCTTTATAGGAGTATGTTGGTCAAACAGGTCTGAACATGGGATAAGTTTATTTTAACCTCATTTCTCATTCTTACACTTCTTACTATTTTCCATAGTCTCACATGGAGTGCAAAATATAACACGTATATAGTGTAACTTATATGCAGTATAATACATTGTTCATAATAATGTCCCACGTTACTTCTTTTTAAAAACAACAGTCAACTTAGGGGACTAACGAATTAGAAATTAATTTAGTGTCCTCTCAAATTTTAGACAATATCCAGTCTCAAAATGTAAACAATATGCAGTGCCCTCAACTATGGCTACTCAGCTGGGTATAGCAGAATAACTCCAGATCTGCACCCTCAAAACTAAGGCCTACTTTTGTCACAGTGAAAGTAATATGCACAGTGTGATTTTGAAGTACTCATAAAAGCCCATAAGCTGGCCAAAACAAATCCTCTAAAAAGAATAAGAATCAGCTTTCAATGTTTAAGAACTATAATCCATTATATTTTAAGCCAAGATATAAAAAAGATGCCAGAAACTGTGTATTTAAGAATCTGTCAGCATTTCCATAGAAAGTCTTACTATTGATCCTTAATAACGAATGAGTGTTAAACCCTTCCATGAAAAAGTATCTGGTTCATTTAGTCAGTAGTTGGTTTTATAGCTCCAGCATACATTACAAACCAGTTTCCTTTCAAACAATTAGATCATGTTGTAGTCTTGTCCTTTATTAAACAAATACATCTACTTACTGCAGGAGCAGAAAAAACACTTGAAATCAGTAAATGACTATTTTGTTTTTCCTGCCTGCACTGAAACCTTTCCCAGTTATGGTGTTACATCAATTAAAAACAAATTTATTCTGCTCAAGTCCCTGAATGCCAAATCTCACACTGGAGGGTGTGTTTTTTGTTTTTTTTTTAATGAATGATTTTAAATCTCTGAAGTTAGGTAGCTATAATAGAAACTCTGACTGAGCCTTAACAATACTAGGAATACGGCTGAATTTCTATAAAAGTTGGTGTTGCATGTTCCTGAGTTCCAATAAAAGATAAATATGAAAAGGAATAAGGCCTTATTTTTGATGAGACAGAAAACTGCTGCTGTATAAGGACTGCAGGCTGCTCCCACAACCATCAGTTTTGTGCTGGAGGGTGCAATCTAACACCCGTCACAGACAGGCAGCCATGAATGAAATCTCATAAAATGTCACATGGAGACACAAAAAGGGTGAAAGCCACCAAATGGCCCTTGGGTCTTCTTCTAGCAGAGTGTGGCATATATATACCGGAAAGCCAATCCCGCCTCAGTCCTGAGGTTGCATAGCTCCTCAGGTAGCGGCAATGAAAGGATTTTGTTGCTGATACAGAGGAGGTGTGAGTACGGCTGTAGATGTCCCTGGAAAGGGCGATGACTCCTATGAAACAGCTCACAAGTTGTAGGTCTCCTTACCCACTCCTCACTGACCCAAGACCGATGGATTGGGCCATTTTTCGGAAGAAAAGTAGACATCTGTGATTCTAGATTGGTGCCTCAAGGCAGCATTGGAAGCCAAAGGAGAATTACTTACTAGAATTTATTTTGCTTTGGGTAGGATCAGTCCCTTCATTTGCAACCAGGCTAGAAAATTTGCAGCTAAACTGATTCATATTGGCATCAGAGGAGTTGGAAATTAATTACGTCCACAGTGGGAAACTGTAGAACTAGTGGGAAGAAAACCAGTAAGTTGTTTTCTGAGTGGCCTTGGGGAAAACAGTGGGAAGTTGGTAAGTGGAGCTTTTCAAGAATCAAAAGGACACTCAAAATCCCTAATTAACTTTAGAGCAAATATCCCTGCAAGCGTCAGTTTCCTTCTAAGAAAATGAATGATCCAAACACTTTGTCAGGTACTTGCCATTGATTTGGTTAGGACACAGAAAATTTAAGGGAGGCACAGATATTGTGCTTCAGGGAGTTTTTACATCAGGCACACCTTTCATTTGTTGATGGGAATTATTATGTACTTCCCGGGAATAAGTGTGTATAAAGTCTGATTTCTGCCTACAATGAGCGTAGCAGCCCTTTACAGTCTGCTGTAGGCTCAGCTCTTTCATGCTCTCAGGCTGAGGCTAAACCTGAGCTCGAAGAACTGTCATTGGGCCCAGCAGGCACCAGAGCAAGAAATGCTGGGAAATACTGTCTCTTCTCTCCTGACCTCCCAGTTAGGGAAATGAGTATGTATTAGAATATATCCAAAAGGACACCACTTGTAAGAATTTAAAGGGCGCATGAAAAGTGCAGCTCTCTGCCTCCTCCTTAGCTTTGGTAAGCGGTAATTTCCTGTTTCATCTTCCTTTCTGGACAAGAAATTTTCATTATACATTAATCTCATATTATACTGTAATCACGTAACTAACTGGCATTTCTAAACCAGCAGTAGCAGCAGAAGATGTTAGCTGGTCACGTCTCACTTGTCCTGCTGACAGCTGCTCCAGTTTGTGCCTGACTATGAAATCAAAATCCCCCACATGACAGGGCTCACTGGGAAGAGGACAGAGTACATGCCTTTTGAAATTAAGAGCCCCTTGTTGTGCTCTTAATGGGCTTTCAAATAACTTCTGCTGCGTGCAGGTATTACGGTCATTCAGCTTTGAAAATGAGGGATGAGCAAATCTGTGAAAGGTTAAAACAGTATAGCTTTACAATGATTTCATGATTATTCATAGTGCTCCTGCTAATGTTGGACATTACAGAGGCTGCMGCCTTGATCAGCTATGCAGTAGAAGTGAGGGGAGCTTTTGGAAAATGCTACCTTACTTGTATGTGAAAAGCTTAGGATTTTAATACTGTTTTGAAATGTGTTAATATTACAGCTACACTGTTTTCAATACATCTGCCATTTTGGAAATCTTAGCCAAAATTCTCTAAAATATTCAAATGGCATTTGAAATTCCAGTCAAATTTAGTGGTAATCCTCCAAAAATACCTGACTACAGTCACAGTAAAAAAGTGCACCTGGTGTCAGAGTAAATGTTCAACCTAGGATATATCTCAGTGGGCCTATACATGTGTATCTTGGGTCTAGCTGAATGTGTTTGCTCTTAAATAGCTCTTGTCAATCACAGAAGCCTTGAATTGAAAGTACCAGACTGTAGGGCTATCAAATGCCTGTGACACATTATCAAATTAACGATTCACAATTAATGATGATGGAAGAAAGCTGCTTCAAATATCCCCACTGGGGATTCTTATAGACTGCCAGGATCTGACAGATATAAATTGACTTTAATAAAAGTCACAACAGGAGATCTTAATTGCTGGTATGCCAATGCACAGTGAGTTTGAAAGATTTTGGTCTGAATATGAAAATATTGGCTTTCCTATTTTTAAATTTTAAACAAAAAAAGGAATGGAAAGAGATTAAAGAAGAAAAGCAGAGATTGTGGGAAAAGGAATAGAATGGAATTAATTATAATATGTATGTTTATGTTTTTATGCATGCTTTTTGTAATAAATGCCTGGTGAGGAACATGTCCTCCTGAGACAGACTTATTAAGTCTTTCAAAAGTGGTCACTTCCAGTTTAGCCTCCCTTGCTCAACTTTGTATCACAGACTTGTCTTACTCTCTTGATTTTTTTTTCAGCCATGCTAAACAAGTAACTTAGTGCTTTTCTATCCTTTATTCCTTGCTGAGCTTAGCTATGAATATGCCATGCGTGTGTTCAGGGTCCCCATTAAAGACCTGTTGTGTCTGTGATAAGTCCTGTTAACTTGTATTAAAGTCACCTATGCTTTTCATGTTTTCATTTATTTTCCTTCTAGTGACTATTTATCTGTTCTTAGGTTGTGCTCCCTGCATAGGAAGGCCAGGCTTCCTGAGGTGTTTGAAAACTATCTGTCACAAATACATTCCTAAAAATGTGTTTTTCATGATTAGTGAGGTCAGGAGTCTGTTACACAAGATACCACAAGCAAGGGTTAAACTAACTGTTCAGTACTGTATCAGCATACAAGCTAAATGCATCATATTTGACCCAAGTTTTAGGGAGTTAACTTTTTTTTACTTCACTGTATTTATTTTTAAAACTTCTGAATTGTAAACCAGGATCTTTGAGTTACTCTAACTCTGCCTTTATAGGGTGGTATATTGCTATGAAATCTGTCTTCATGGTGGGCAGCATTGTCTTCCAAGTCCTTAACTCTATGAAAAAAGGAAATCTCATCCTAATGCAGGCATCTAGTATTGCAGGATCCTGGTTCTAGAAAACTTTTTTCCAGTTCATAAAACAAATTACCAGTAGCATTGTGGTCTATATTTTTAAATAAATTAATTGATTTTAGAATTGACTGATTCCAAATGGGCTTACAGAACTATAACATATATCTAGTGGGACTTGGGAAAATATCTTTTAAGACTTAAGATATGGTTGTTACAGTCCCTCAATACTCAGAGCAGCTTCTTCATCAAGGGTTCCAAGAAAAGACATAAAAGAAAATCATGAATATAGAAACTATGATTTAATGGTGAACTTGAGACACTTTTTTCATTTTGTCTTTTGCAATCTATACATGCAGTCATGTAATTACACCATAATGAATCAAAAGGTTTCTGTAAATAGTTCTTATTAACTATTCATTTTAGCTATATGGACATGTTTGAAAGGACAGCAAGATCCTGCTGAAGGAATCTGGAGATATGAAACAGTGTGGACAAGTATCAAAGTTAGCATTCATTAGAAAGGGTGCTTCCCCCCCCCCCCAACAATTAACAGCATAAGCTCCCTTAGCATTCACTAAGCTATCTCAAAACACTTATATAAAAACCTCCATTAAAAGGACTTTAAATTACCTGCTGCTCATGTTGCAAAGCATAGGCGAATGAATTCTGACCATGTACTAAATCTTTCTCGAGGTGTTTTTTGTGCCAAGAGTACAGATTTGTGATTTGATTTTTCTTTTCCTAGTCAGATTTTTGCATTACTGTATCTATGCTGACTTCTGGTAGTCATTTTCCCCCACTAATTTAAAGGCTCAAACAAATCTAGGAGAAGTTGTATTAAAGAGAGATTTATTTATTTATTTATTTATTTTTTCCTAGACCGCTACAGGATTTTCTTGATGAAGAGAAAAGTAAATCTGTATGTCATCAACCCAGAATAGCAATTTAATGAATGACTTTCCCCAGAGGCAAGGTGCGCACGCTAAAAAATATACAAAGTACCAACAAACCTAGCTCAGGTCCCTTTGGGACTTTACAAAGTGTAAAGTGTAATAGCAAAACAAGGACGCTACTTGTAGCAAAAGTGTCTTGACATAACTACCAGTTTTTAAAAAGGCTTAAAGGAGAGAAATTCATCTTTTGCTGTGTTTATACCCTTTTCTTCCCCCCAGCCCTTTTATTCTGAGAGCAGGTTATACTTGCTATTGACAATAAGATAGATACTCTTCGGGGCTTTTCTTCAGAGGAGCACTGAAAATCAGCCACTGATATGTTTATTTGAGAGCTGAGGCTGGGGCAGAGAAAATAAACACTGTCAATATGTTTGGTGTTAAGGTGAATGGCATCAGGTCCTCCCAGTTTGACTTGCAAAGTCTCAGCAACTCTGTTGCTGTGCACCGGTGTTTTAGTAGGCCGCAGACTGGCCTCCAAAAGGAAGGGAAAAGTACGTGATGTTTGTACAGCTGAAAACAAGATGAAAAACCACAGGCCCCCTCTCACACTCCATTAGACCCTAAAGTCCATGGAGTACTGCACTCAACACATAAACACTCAGTTTGTGGAAAACTTTCTCAATGTGTGAAAGAAGGGAACAAAGCCTCGAGCCCGAACAATGAACATCTATGTATGAAGTGAACAGTCGGTGCAAAATGCAACAGTAATACTCAGTTAAACAAATATCTGATACAGGAACACATTAATCACATTAATAACTCCCAATAAGAACTCTTGGGAATGCGTCTCAAAATTCAGAGCAGAATATGATGTGCGCAGTCTACCGATCGTGCAGTTATTATTTTCTTCTCACTTTATATGAGTGGCAGTAAGAAATAGTGCTTCTGATGGATGCTGCGCTGCCTTGGCATAGACAACAGACAATTGGCATAGACCTGATTCTGTTTGTACTTTACCGGTAACTCTTCCACTGCAATATTTCGTAGGAGTATACTTAAAAAGAAATAAGTAAACCTACAGTCTTAGTCTTGGTATACAGTTGTGTATATTGGAGCTCTGCTCCAAACTGTCTTCATGTCCACTGTCTTGTGGAATAATAAGACAATATTGTCCTGTGTCTTTATTTTGCAATAGGAAACATAAGATATAGGGAATATGGGAAGCAGGAATGTTAAATTCTATCCTGGTCTAAAAAAAACCCAACAGCTCTATTTCATAGAGCAGGAGGGACTTTCACTGTTGCTGGTCTGTTGAATACTCTGGGGATATCTGGCTACAAATCCAAGATATTTCCAGATCCTCAGCAGGTTATGAGTCAGATGTGTAATCAAATTCATGATATTAAAAATTACCTTGTACAAAATCGTGATTTTAGGACTCATAGGAAGGTAACAGATGCGGTGTTTTTGGAGTCTGCAGCTGGATGAACATTCTGAGCAAAATATGATTTTTCCACCAGATTTAAGAATAGAACAAAAATTTAATATACAATTCAAGTGTCAGGACTGTTTCAGTATTGTACTTCTAAGTATTTTAGAGAGTGCTGTATGTCTGCAAATAGATAAGATCTTATTCTCTCAGCTAGAAAATGTATTTAGATAAGGAAGATCAGCTGTTTAACTTGAATGGTTAGATTGTGTCAGCAGAGAATTTTCTTAATGTACGGCCTCTTGTTCAACTACAGTACTTTGCCACCACACTCTCGCCCTTTAATCTGGGTATAAGAGTTAGAGCTGCAGCAAAGGCAGGGTGAAAGGGGCATGACAAAAGGGAGAAAATATGCCTAAGCCCTACCAGCTGCTGTGAAGAAAGAGGGGCTGAAGGTTAACAGGAGTAGACAGGCAGGAAACAGCCGCAGTTGGAAGGAATCTGAGAAAGATCTGAGGAAGAGATCACTGGGTTTCAAAATGCCCCACTATTACCCTGTCGTGCTCCACTAATAACAGTATAGCTTCTGATTAGTTTGGGAACAGATTAAAACTGATATAAAGAGAAAACTGGACTTCTAAACCTGCCTGTTTATAGTCAGTTAGGCAGGAAATTTGAAGTGTGGGTGCTGGGCTGAATTCCAGCTGAGATTTTTCAAGGAAGATCCATAAGCACTTTCCATAATTTACTCATGTCTTAAATTGGCTTTTCAAGGCTGTACAATATTCTCTTTAAACAGGATATTTTCATGAATGGTTTAAGGTTTGGTCTCAAAGAATGTAATGTGACTCAGACTTCTACTGGTTAGCTCCAAATGCTAGACCTCTAAATATACTTCCTGACTTTCAGAAGTCTTGAAATACACCTCTTCCAGTTACTTCAGTAAACTCTGCATGGTGCCATGACAACCTCTAAAAATCAAGCTGATTTTCACTGGTGTGTGTGGGTTTGGAGGAAGATTTGAAGACCTTGACTGTAGAAAGTCATATGAACATCTCTGACTCCTTGCCATGATCTTCATGCAGCTGTTCTAATTTCCATCAAGAAAGGCTGAATTAATTTTGTTTTAGACTTGATTCTGGAGGTGATCCTGTCTCCAACCCTTTCTTCAGTTTCATGAAAGCCAACATGCAAAAATGCGCCTTTTAGATTTTACAGTTTTCCCTGACTGGAAGCTCAGCTCAGTCTTTCATCAGTATCAGGTAGATTGGCTAGAATTATTTGTGCACAACCTGAAATGTGAAAGGGCCTTGTACTAGCTACCACTTTACTTCAGAGTAGGAGGCTCACTTATTTTGGAGTGAAGACAATGAAGGGGGCACGGCAGCATTGTTATGCCACTTCTTCATTGGTTTGGACTCTCTCGGGGTCTGTCTAGGCTGTGAAATAAGATGAGAGAGGAGCAATCACTGCACCCCTGATAGTCCATCCTGAAAATTACCTGTTTCTTGACTGGATCTGTTTTGGAGTGCTCCAGTGAGCTTTCCCCAGGGAAAATCCTGAGCAAGGTTCGGGGGATAGTTCACTCCCAATGAACAGTATGGACAAGACTGCATTGGGATTAGTTTCCTCCATCTGACGCAGTTTTCAACGCTATGCCAGCAGGCCATGTACCCCAAACAGCCTCACGCTTCAGGGCATATGGCACATACCTTCAGTTTTATGTCATAAAAGCACCACGTTGGTGGGCTGCAGCAAAGCCCACAGGTTATTTCAGGTGCACTGAACTGTGACCTCCTTCCCTCACCCCCCCCCCCCCAAAAAAAAAAAAAAAAGGTCTGTAAAGGGCCCTTGGGTTCCTCTGAGGCCATGTGGACAAGTAATATGCAATAGGGATGTGGCCAGTGTGCTCTAGAGGGATCTAGCACTAAGCAGTGTAAGCCCATGGACCTCGGGGTGCCAGCTGGCTGATGATTACTCAGATACGCTACATGTAGAGGCTTTATGTTGCTTTATGGGCCAGTGACCACTGCGAGTGGCAGTGGGAGCAGGAATGAATGGCCCTTAGAGCAGGCAAGGTCACACTGTGTCTTCCCCTCCTGCTCTGAGCATATGCTGAAATGGATACTGCTTTACATACTCACAGAGCTGTGACTTTATCTCAAGTCTAATGACATAGCTTGTTTAGTTAATACTGCAGCAGTTGTAATAAAGGGTTTCTAGCTGTTAGGGTTTCAAAGAAGTTTCAAAGTATGAACTAAATGCTTATAGATAAAAAAAAAAAGTGAAATATTTATTTTCATATTTAATTTTTTGAAACAATCTCCCTATTTGGAGATGACTCCAGAAACAAAGCATGATAAATGTAATAAAAAGAAGGAGGTTTTAAAATACCCTTTAGATTTTGCTCTTGCATTTAGTACTTCCAATTTATAATGTAAAAGACAAATTAGCAGCAGATGTCTGAAAGGCTACCTTAATTTCCTAATATAAAAAAGTCTTGAAAGAGAAAGAAATGTAAAGCAAATATTATCTGAGATAATATACATGAATTCACATCTCAACCTATATTTTTACATTTTGCAATTGAAGATATATATTTTTGTTTAAGTTCTCTGTAGAAAAAAAATGCAAAGAAATGAGTGGCATTTGCTGAATAATGTTTAAACATTTTTGTAACGTACCTCCCTCACTGCCCCCCCTCCTTCTTTCCCTGACAGTATTAAGTCTGTAATACAGAAATCCTCACATTCTCCAGATGGTAGCATAAATTTTCAGGTCAAGTGATATTAAAAATAGATAATAGCCCAGACCTCATGAGTCTCTACAGAAAGACTAAACAGTCACAATAGGGAATATCATTGTTTTGGTTTTCTTTATGAGGTTTTATGTACTCAGCTGTTTCTTCGCTGTGCTCTCAGTGCAGAGAGACCCTGATCATTCTGAATTCCAGTTCCACCTCACTTCCTACCCTTTATAGTTTCTAAGCCCCATGCCACACAAGTCAAGGGAAATATATCCACACAGCTGCACCATCAGCTCCTAATGTGTTCTCCACTGCCGATACTCCCACTCTTCAGAGTATTTATAACTGGCAAATGAGTTCTTGAATAACCCGCTCTTACAGGTTCTTTAGAGGAATACAGTACAGCCTGTGGCATTTCTGTGTTCTGATTAATGGATGGGACCTCTCTAAAAATCCACTGCTAACGAACTGTTTTAAGCACAGGAAGTTTTGAAAGTGTGTCATAATAAGATGTACCTTTGAGTAAACATATTTTGTAGGCAGAAAGTAGCTGTCAGCTGAAACGATGAGCTTCTGTCAAATGGTCCCCCAGCGAGTCTATGAAGAAGGAGCTGAAGAACTATTAAGAAAACGAGAGTGGGTTCAGGGGTGACATAAAGCTCCACCAGCTATTTGTTCTTTTATGTCTGGTTCTACTTGGACCAGGGCTTAAATAGATTCTCTCACATGGCCATGGCCATTTGCAGTTCAGAAATATAGCTTTTCAACCATGAAGGCTGCTTTTCACACCCAAGTGGAACTGGCAAATGGCCAAATCATGTGCAAGGTTCATATTCACACAGTAATAATATTTTGGGAGAGAAAGAAGCTCTGTGGCTTATCAGTTTCCTTTGACCTGTATGCCTAGTACTTAGGCAGATTTTTTTTTTTTAAGTCCACATTTGGTGCTTTTTATTTTTTCTTCAAAAGTCAAAAAGTAGTGGTCTTTCTCCCATAATGTTCCCTTTCAGTGGAACGGATCTGCCATTCATAGTTCTACTTGACATCTACTTCATAGTTACTGCCTCTCCAAGAGAGAAATACTGCTGGGCAAAACAGCAAAGCGTTTGTACTCAGAAATTGCAGTGAGGAGCTATTTTTAAGAACTAGAGGTAGGCTATGTCTACATTAGCAACTACTGTACCCCAACAGGAAGAGATCTGAAGGGCAGAAGAGTTGATGCTCAGGACCTGACATCCATAGTGTCCTTATTTCAGAGGATTTACTTCAGCTTCAGTAGAGACTCTGATTGCTGGACCGAATGCCCAGGAGCAGCTGGAGGTTTAGCTTCGGTCTTGTGGTTTAATTTCATCTGAAAGGAATCGAGTTTGTGTGTGCTGAGGTTGCTCCACAGTGCAACCCCCGTGTGGTAAGTGGGGGCGCTTAGATGATTCTCTTCAAAAATATTCTCCTGGTCTAAACTACGGCACTAATATAGATGCAGTCCCCATGTAACAGAATGGAAATAATGCTTTTTCAATTTCAATATTACATTCATAACTTTAAAAAATATCCATTCTGTGGCTTCGAGGGGTGGGAGAGGACGAGCACGTCAGCCTTGAGAAGCGCAGGTGCAGGATGCCAGTTTGAGGGGCGGCAGGATCTCTGCAGCACATCCTCATTGGCTCGGCAAGTGTGGACCTGCTAAGTGACAGCAGAGGACCATATCTCTGAGCAGCAGGACATGCTGGGGCCCGTGTGCTTGCTGTACAATTTCATGCCCATGAATCATGCAGTAATGCCAAAATGCTCTCAGTGAAGGATTATACTGTGCTCCCAGCTGCAATAGCAGCAGTAGCCCTGTAGAAATACAGTTGCAGGATTTGTCAGTATGTTATATATGTTATCACTGTATGCCACTGTATTGCTTCCCTTGAATTTCCTTCAGTTTAAAGCTCTTTGAGTTGGAGTTTTCCCTTAAACATTTTTTATAGCAGCCAGCTTCTTTTTACTGTTAATTTTCCTGTATCACAGCGATGATTCCAGTAGTAAGAGCCTGCTCCTAAGCGCATGTTTTTGTTCCCCCCTCCTTTGCACCTACTCTTCAGTTCTTGTTAGTGGTGCCCAAAGTGGCATGCAGTTCTCCAGGTGTGGCCACATCGGCCCTTTGTACCAGAACACACTTATCTGTTCAGATCTGTGCTCTGTTCCTCTATTTACACTTCCCTGTGTTTTGTTTGCTTTCCTAACTACTACCAGACATCAGGTTGCTGTTTTTAAGTGTCTGTCAACAGTCATCACCAAATCCTTTCCCTGATCAGTGTTTTGCACTTTGTGGCTGAAGAACATACTTTCTACTGTTTTTGTCAACACATCTCTTGTTATTTTCTGTTTATTTAATAGCCTGGTTAATCTGTTTCCCTATCCACGCCCCCCCCCCCCTTTCATTCCAGGTTTGATTCATCTCCTTCCCAAGGGCAGAAGCAGCCCTCCCAGATTGATAGCTTTCCTGTATGCCCACCAGCTTGTATGTTTGTTCTTCTAGAACACACAGAGTAGGCTTTGCATTAAAATTTAATAGCAGTCACTATTATACAAATCAGCTTGGTCTTATCAAGTACCATTTTCCAGGTTATTTTATGTTCTCATCATCCCTGATAGTTTGATGTTTCTGTTTCTGCTAGAACTATTTTTGCTAGCCAGTGAAACACTTGAAATCACCCTTGGCATATTTAGTACTTTAAATTATCCCTTGCTCTTAAGTAATGGGATTAGCAAAGGAAAATAGCTCCAGGTGAGCTATAGGACTTTGAGATGGAGAAAAGGTGATGCATCTGGAAAAGGATTTAATTTGTGTGGTGCTGGGGAAACACAAGGTATGGTGAGAACCTCTGTAGCATTAGGAGGTTTTGAAACACGCCTAAGGTTTCAGATGTTTGTGCAAACAGAAATCCAGCTGCTGTGAAGTTCTTCTAGTAATTACATTTTGCATGGATTAACAGTTCAGGTCACATGTGAGTCTGCCACTATCAATTGCAAATGAACATCAATACTTTTTCTATGCAACACTGCAATGAGGGAAAACTGTATGTGGGAAATTTATAACAGAAGTTTATCATCAGCATTAGCATGGTATGTATATCTCTTGATCATTGCACTCCTTGTTATATGGAAGTGAATACATCAGAATTGATCACGCTGTACATAAGCTACCTTAAAATTTTCTCTGTTGCACTTTTTCCTTAATGACATCAGAAATTTAGTGCATGTTTGAGAAGCTGCTGGAGTAACAGTTTGAATGGTAGAGGAAGATAAATGCAGATATTCAGTTCAGGATGGACTTTTGAAGTGAGTAGGACCTAGCTTTGAAAACTGACTCCTTTATCAGTATTAAGCTCAGCATTTAGAGCAATGTGGTTCTGTCTACTGAACCAGTCCTCAAGATGTTTTTGTAACCTCCAGTTACTTGATTTTGTTGTAAAGCAACAGCATTCTGTTTTGCAAAGGGGGATAACATCTAACTGTGCACTAAACTGGCACAAAACCTGGAACATTTAACATTTTCCAGAAACCAGACTTCCCAAATGTCTTATTGCTTTGGATTGATGGTTCTTCATCTGACAAAATGGAAACATTTAATTTTCTTATGGTTTATGTGGGATGGATTTTGATCATATGTTATATGAGTATAAGGCAAACTAAGAAAAAGTAAACAAAAAGTTGTTTCAGAATAAAAATTGAAATATTTAATTGTGTAAATATACTCATGGAGTATTTTTAAATTGTTGGAAGTATTTTCCCCCCCCTGTTTTCTTCAAAATGAAATTCCGGTAAAATGAAACCTCACAAACCATTTCTGTCAAAACTGCATATTCTCACGAAAAGGATATGTATCAGAATTTTTACTAATAAGCTTTGCAGGTTTTAAATAACATTCTTTCATCCTCAAATTCTGACCATTTTGCAAGAAGTGCAAGCTGACTTTTAAGAGAGCCTCCTATCACAATGCCCCAAACTGCATCCCAGGCATAATTATTTCTGTCAGTATCTGAATGAAAAAAAGATGATCAAGTTGCTTTTCTCATATGCTTGACAACTTGGTAAAACAGGCAGTAAAATAATGATAGACATGCAAACCAGAAATAAACTGGTAAGGGAAGGCAGAAGAAACATTCTTATGTTAAAGATCATTTGCTTGCTTACTTTTCCCCCCCTTTAAGCCTTCCCCTTTTTACTTACACACATCTCACCTCTCATAATTGATGTCACCGGACATCTTTCATAGCAACTCCAAACTTCATTTGCAGTCCCTTAAAATGTGGCCAGATTTTTCTTCTGACTTCATTAAAATCTACAGAGTTGTAATATTCTGACTGCTTAACTGGAAGTCATGTTTAAAGGATTCTCTTAAAGTTGCAAATGCAGACTTCACTGAAAGGAAATACAGAAGTCATGTAGGCTTTAGGAAGCACCTGCTGACCCTGACAAGTATAGCCATGCAGAGAACACTTTATGGCATATTCACAAAAAGTCAGATGACCCTGAAGAATATTTTGAAAATTAGTAAAGGTCATAAAGACGTAATAATTTGTTTCAGAAGTTGATTCAGTTATTTAGCAAATAATAATTAATGCAAGAGTTCACAGCCAGATAGGAAAACACCAACAACATTAAATGTCTTCAAAATAAAATCTCCAAATCCTGGGGACAAGAGTTGACAGCAAAGCACATGAGCAGAAGCGCAGAAGGACGCTGTGACTTGCGCAAAGGCCAGGCTTGGAGAGCCCTGCAGTGACAGCGCTTTGTGCAGAGCACGCCAGCACAGCTCCTTCAGAGTGCGTGTCTCTGTCAAAGGGGTTTGAAAATACCTGTCTGAGCACCCAGCTTCTTCGACTGAGTGTGGTTTCACTTGTACCATTTCCACTCAGTACTTCGTTTAGTTTAATCCATCCTGGATCCTTAATACCTTTTGAGAAGAGAGGGTTAATGAGAAAGATTTAAGAAACTCCCAAGCGAAAACATCAGTTGCTACTAGTGAAATAGGACAGGGCAGGATTTAGCACACTCTCACAATACCTGAAATGTAACCATGCACTAGGGATGACCAAGCGTGTAAGCAGTTACCCCCTATTAAATATATGTGCAAAGGATGCATGTGTCTCAGTTTAGCTTAACATTTTAAAAGCCATGGCTGTCATACCAAGATAGCTATGAAGCATGTACACCTCCCCTTTAAAGACAGTGCACCACAGGCCATGTATTATTCCATATGTACATGATCTAAATACTTGCATCAAGTTTTTTTCCTTTTTTTTTTTTTTTTAAGAAGCTTGTGGTACAAGAAAATACCACCTACAGTATATACACAGAAAAGTTTACATCTGCTTTATGTTTTGATATGATAGTCTATATTTTGACTCCAGAGCGTGATGACTGTATAACTTTTCACATGAATTTCATTTTTCCTGTCAAGGTACATTATTTTAAGGGTGACAATAACTTGGCTTCAAATGAGGTGAAACCATCACAGTGATAAATGAGTTTCTTGAGGAGGGAGGTTATACCCTGGGAATACACTTTGAAAGACCACACACCTCTGCTTAACCAAGCTTGTTAGCTTTACAACACATTACAAATACTTGTTCTAATGCATATGGCAGTGAAGAGACCTGAGCACTTGACTTTTGAAAATACAGTGTATGTTACATGGTGAGATTAGTCTTGGTTTTCACACTGGCCTTTTGTGCAAGTCTGCTGTTTAACAGCTAAAAGCTGCCTTTGCTCCCTGCGTTGTCCTGTGGACTTCATTTTTTTGATGTCAGATTCAGAGTAGACAGGTCAGATTTTACATGCAACTGCTCGTTGCAGCCATGAGGGACAACTTAACTTTATTGCTGTGAAATTCATATTGCAATACAGGGGAAAAAAAACAACAACATGCCAAATAGTGTCAAATCTTTAGAAACATTTCTAGGCATCCCTTTAATAGTTAATGAAATAAGTTGTAGACCTTCAATGGGCTTGTGGTCATCTTGCTATGTCGTTTTTGTATTGCCACCCTGCCATTGTGTATGGCATAACTGAAACATGGAGAAAAAAGACCCCTGGACAGTCAGGAGCACAACTGTCCTCCTCAATGGCAAATGTGCATCATGCTGTAAATCTTACTTCTGCTCTCCCTCAGATATTCCGCGCTTTTAGGAGTAATGGCTTGGTAAATCTGAGGGCTGCATTAAATAATACCTATGATGTGAGGCATTACTCCATTATACGCTTCACGCAATGGCTTTAAATAAGTTAGCAATGTAACCGAAAGATTTTTTACCCTCATTTACTCCTTTGAAGAGTTGCCTGAGGGACAAACTGACTGGATTTCTGGTTATTAGATACCACAGAAATGGCAGAGATGGTGCACATGGTAATATGTTTTCAGTTGTGTTCTTCTGCACAGAAATAGTACGTTAAAAGACAGACTTGACAGACATACTAAACTTCCTGTTCCCACAATGCAACCTTTGACAGCCAGAGACTATCTTCTCCCTTCTCCTTTTCTTATTCACTTAGTCTCCCTCTATTTTCATGTCTTAAGAGAGTACGGTCAGGTCTAAACAGGCCTAAATGCAATTTAAAGGTAGATCAACTGCCATGTGTGGTTTTTCAGTGAAATTCAGTTGCACAGAAACTTTTTCAAGCATTAACTATGGTGGGTTCTGGGAGCCTCACGAGGGGTCACTTCTCCGTTACAAACAGGTGCTGGACCGCATCGCGAGCATTAGGACATCTCGGCACAGGCCACCTTGAGCCCGGCGGGACTTGCTACCCCGCGCACTTCGGCCCAGCCGCTCGCGGGTGCTGCGTGAGGCGGGAGCCTCCTCGGCATGCCCAGCCCTGCTGCGTGCGAGGGCTCAGCCGGGAGCCGGGTGGCGGGGTTCTCTGAGGTTTTTCTTTGTCTGTGTTATCCCAAACCCACATTGGCCTGGACTATAGGGAACTGGCTGTGTTTGGAGCCAGGAGTCCCAGTGCCAGGAAAATTTGGAGGAGGAGGAGGAGAAGGTTTCTCAGTAGGTCATCTCACTTCTGAACTGGAGGATGTCACCGTTTCCAGGAAAAAATGCAAACACTGTGGGTTATGCAGCTCTCCCCAAACCCTTTCCATACCTTTCCACAGATATTTGTGAAAGGGATGGTATTGTGAGGAGGGGAAGGAAAAGAGCCATTTCACACAAAGTATTTATGTTTCATCTCGGACTGAAAGGGCCTCTCATTCGCAGTCCTTGTTTGCTCTGACACCCTAATTTTGCCTGCGGGAACCGCTGTCTCTGAAGTCAGATTTGCAGAGACCCTGGTTAGTGCAGCCGTATCTCAGCTGCCTGGGGGTGCTGCAGGTACAGTTTGCTTTCTCGAGAGAGCGTCTGTCGGGAAAAGCGCGCACAGCACTCGCGGGCGCCCGCGGGCCCTTTCCCCAGCCTGCCCTGCCCCCTTCTGGGCACTGGTGACACTGAGAACTTATAGTACGTATGCTGTGAAAAACGTGGGCTCCCTTTTTTTATTTACGTCCAGTGAACATACATTTTCAGTTTGAAATCTCTGAAAAGGTGGCTTGGAGCATCTGCTGCTGTTCTTGCTACCTCTCTAGCGCAGGCTTATTTGCTGGGGAAGCTGCAGGACTGAGCCTGCTGCCCCGCAAGAGTTAGGAGGTGCTCTCAGGCAGGCAGAAGTGGGAAATCGGAATTAGCCCAAACACTTGCTTCCCCTTTTACACAAGCTATATATATATTTAAAAATATAAACTGTACGCAAATTTATGCTTATGCAAGATGGGGCCCAATAGCAGCAAGGTGTGCCAGGCATAACAGAGGCAGGTGCTGTGCAAACTTCCCACTGCAGCTCAGTCAATGCCCCTCAGTCCGGGCTGCTTGCAGTCTCGGGGCTCGCACGATGGACAGAGTGGTGTTTTTACGAAGTGCGCAAACACTGACTATGACTTGCTCCCATTTGCTGGACACCAGAAGGCGAGAGACAGGAACACTGAGCCATTCTGCCCCGGCCGTTCACACTAACCCCAATCAATTAGCACCTGCTTTTCAGAGCCCGGCTTCTCCTTTTGCCCAGACATACCTATGCAAGCACTTCTGGGCCACTCACACCTGCTAATGCAAGCCCTAAAATGCCACACACAGGCAATAGGTGAAGCTGGGTTGAAAGTTAGTGGTAAATCAGGCCCTTCTTTTAGCTGGTTTCATCCCACTCTCACTGAAAAACAATTTTCGTATTGGCAAGAAGGCTGAGTTGGTGGCCACCAATATTTGGAGTGAAAGTGGCATTCATAAGGGCCTAGCTACCGGCTGGGAAAGGCTGCTGGGAGGGAAATGCCGTCTTGCCTGCCAGAATATTTTTTGGGCTGAAAATGAGAGCTGAAATCTAGAGCTGCTCCAGCAACTATTTCCTCTTGAAACGCATTGTTTAGATGTGGTGACAAGTGTCTTTCTAAAGAGATGTCACTGATGCAGTCTGGAAAACCTCCACACATTTGGAGGGTGAGGATTTTTCCTGGAATTAGGTCTCTCCTTTGCTGTGACAGGGAGTCCCCAGGCACAGCTGGGCTTGGAGCACTGCTTTGTAGCGATGGCAGATGGAGAGCCTGGGTCTGCAGGGTGGCCTAAACCCGGGTCTGCAGGGTGTCCTAAGCCTGCATTGGTTTGCCAAAAAGCCAGGCATTTTTGGCACCGCTTGGCTGAGTTTGAGTCCAAGCTGGTTTAGTCCTTGCAGGATCAGACCCAAAGGCTCCTATGCCATTAACTTCAAAGCACAACAACATATGTTTAATTAGTCTATCTGAAGAAAATTCAGTTCACATGCTCTGAGACTGTGCCATGATGCGAACCAAGGTGCTGCCAGTGGGCACCGTCAAAAGATTCAGTTGCAAAGCGTACTCCTGACCTGAACGAAACCACTCGTGTAGATGCACCCTCGGAGTACCTCTAAGGCTGTTGGGAAGATTAGCTTCCTATATTTAGACCGTGTGAGTACCCCATCCATGACTCAGTTTGACCTCTTGATGTTTTGAACAACCTAACTTTTCATTTTAGTCCAAAATTTTTATATACACGTGCCCTTTATCCAGCCTTCAGTGCCAAGTGTGCCTTCATTCCTCCCTCCTTCACTGAGATGATTTTGCTGCTCTATCCACCTTTCTTTATATATTTCTCCAATCTACATCTTTTCCTTCTCTTCCATTCCTCATTTCTCCCTTTCCATTCTCTTTTTCACTTCTGTCGTTGTCCTTCCTGCTCTGCTATATAATCTTTAGTTCAGGACTGACCTTTCGAGATACCTAAAGGGTTCATACTTCCCTGATAGATGTAGCTTTAATATTTTCTACTATTCCTGATAATTAGTTTTTGGAGGTGTTCTCTTCTTTTCTTTTAACCTATTTTTAAATCATTTGACTTTTGGGCAGGCTCATCATTTCATTTTACTGTTTGTACATGCTTGGACTGATAAGTATGCGCAAAATACTATGCTAACAGTCATCTGTGTGAACCTGTAAGTTTGTATTTGCAAGTCTAGTTCAGGAAAACATTTGGAAATATTGAATGAAGATGCTTGGTTACTTTTGGTCAGGAAATATTTTTTCCTCTTTCAGGAGAGATGAGAACAATAAGGCTTTTTAATCATCTAAGTACTTTTTTGGTTATGCTGAAAAAAATCAAAGCCTCTTCAAAACAACATGTTAGCATTTACAGGTGTTGTTTTTATAGAGAACTTCCTCGATAATTTTTTCAAAATGGATACTATTCATGAAGTTTTCCATTTCAACAAAAAGTTCCTTTCCATTAAAAACTTTGATGGAAATTCTTGACCAGCTTGAGTCAAAAAGTTCAGCCTTTTCACACAGCTGCCAGTGTGCTTATTGGTCATTGTGATTTTACAATTTGGTCATTAGATGGTGCTCAAGAGATTTAATCTACTGTTTAGATCATCTTTCTAGTTTTTATTTTTAAGAAGCTGTAGACTACAGATAGTTTCTGTTTCTATCTACACCAAACATATCTAATGTGTGGCTTTATACTAACTAAAAATAATGGAGGATTTGCTATTAACCTCAACAGGAGCAAGGTCTCTACCAGTTAACTGGTGTGATGGAGGATAGCTGCTGAGAATTACTGTATTGTTAGACACAAGCTGAAAATGTAGCCACTGTTTTGACTATTAATTAATTTGAAAAATTTCTATTATTTTTCTAACATTGGTGGGATTTTTGATGAAGAATTAGCAAGTGCTTTAGCTATAAAAATAAACATGTTGTGAGACATATATGAGTTTTACTGCTATTATTTAAAAACATAAATGTGTTTAATGATGAGAAAGTTTCTGCTGTGAACCAACCATTCCCCAAATAGTTTGTATTTGATGTGAGACTGGAAAATGGATTTTTTTTTTAAAATTACCATTTTTAATTAACACCTGAAAATGAATGCATCGTGAAGATGGCTCCCTTTGCATAATGCAACTGAATGCTAATACATTTGTTTCATTATTGTGAATATGCAAGTGAATGAGTGTTTTAGCCACCTTTGTTCTCAGTGCTGCTCATAACTGTGCCTTAGGGTGTTAAACACAGACTTTCGATCTCTTTATGGCTCTTTCTTGAGCTGAGTTCACTGGAGCTTCTCAAGGAGGGAGTGACCTGTGTGCCATGCAGACTCTGAAGGACAAGGTAGTACGGATGGAGAGTAGGAGAATGATGCCACAAGGCATCATGCAAGTACCAGAATGGGTTGAACTGGATGATGCCAAACAGGGAAATATATCCTGCTTACTTCCTCTTCTTTACATCTTGATTAAGCCACTCTTGCACAAAAGGGCAGTTTATTCCTCAGTATGTCATTGTCTGTACGGTGTCTGTGAGCAGCAAAGTCAAGAATTCACCCATTCTTTGTTCTGCCTTATCTGTATCTGTAAAGCCTGTCCTCTGGCTAATGTATTTAAGTAGTAGAGTGCTCTAAGGAGGCTCTATTTGCACTGTTTGCCCTGCAATTTGGTTGATTTTGTTAATTGTGTCAGCACTTTCACTGGTGAATCTGGAGATCTGACAAATAGTGTTTAGCTAATATTGTCACACAACAAATATTTTAGCAATTGCCCATTACTACTACTTTGCCACATATTTTTTGCTTTTGCTTGTTTCACATTATAGACCTAAAATGATGTTGGAATCAAAGTACCAACAAGATAGTTGTCTCCACAGTAGCCATGAAAAGGTGTTGAGGTGGATGCTGCACATAGTCTTTTGTCAGGATGGAAATCCACTAAAGATCACGTCATCTGGTAAGGACCTTTCATTGCACTAAATAAAGACTAGAGGAAGGATATGAGGTAGGGGTTTCCTCAGCTGACCATCATAATTCGCTGGCAGAAAGAATTGACAAGTCTTGAATGTGTTTCCATGCTAAAATGTTGAACACAAGGCTAACCAGGTCAAGTCTTGGAAATATTGTTGAGGTACAGAGCAGTAGGAATATGTTACTGACTCTGTCCATGGAGGATAAATCTAGTATCTCAGTGAACAACGATGCTGTACTGAAGCTCATCTTGAAACCAACTCTGAAAATTCCCAGTTATTGCTGTCACTAAGGTGGCTGTTCCCTGTAGTGTTGTTTGCAAATATAATAGTGGAAAGAGCAAAAATACACACAGTTTGCATTTTTATTATGCTACTTATCACCCCTCTATCCAAGAACCTTCTAGGTAAAAATCAATGGAAATATAAAATCTCTGTTGATTTCTAAGGAAATGCTATGGCATGTTTCCTTAACCAGGAGCTAGAACTGAGGTCAAATTTAAGGGGAGCAGGGGAAAGAGGTCCAACAATGTTCTTATCATGTCTATTCATACTGTGCACATCTGTTATGATGGAAAGTCTTTTCAAGAGAAGAAGGTATTGAAACATTTCCCAAAGAGGTTTAAATTCTCAACTAACCTTTTGGAGACTGTTTCTGAGTATGAGTTTCACTATCTGCGTTATTCTAGATGAACCTAACTGAGTTGGTGGTTCATAAGTCAATGTTCAGCTTTTAGTGTCAATGGTGCTTGATTCATTAACGGCCTTGAAATTTAGGACCAAAGCCTAATGCAAATGTTTCCGTGGTTCCCATTCATGGTTGTTTAAGCCATGGCAAAGGCAGGTGGATGCACTTCAGATTAGCTAGTACCTGCAGCTGCTCTTCATGTTCAACTTCAGACACTATAAATTACTGTAATCCAGCCTGGCAATCATAAATATAGGGATTACATTGACTGGTCTTCACTTGGAAATGAAGGTCAACATTTCTTAGCAGTCTAGAGGTGAAGTACTTTTTCATCCTGATAAGTACCACTTCATTTTCCTTTGTTTCAGCTGTTGTCAGTTTGTCATCCAAGGGTATGTAGATGATCTGATATTTAAAGAGTAACAGCTTCATAAACTGAGAATAAGATATGTAATTGAGTGCAGAAAGTATATTTTTGGCAACCAAGTCCATAGCATCTCACTCCCTTTCCCACTAGTATCATTAGATATTAAAAAGAAAAGGTGCAATGAGGATCTCTGTGGGAACTCGACAGACAAGGACATTTGTAAGGGATGACTTGTAATTCACCTCCGTTCTCAGCTCTGCTGGAGGAAGGAAAGTCTGGATTCAGTGCAGGGCTGGGCCTTTTCCATCAGTCACTCCCTGGCTTCACACAAGCATTTTAGCAAAACTTGGTGGTTCATGATCAAATGATCCAGAGAGATCAGGGTTTTTGGACTCATGTTCATAGTGTTTGCCTGTGGCTTGTACTTATTGCATCCATTTTTGATCCTTTACCTGATGATGACTCTACTTTTCCAAGGCTGCCCACATAATTCAAAGAAACACATACCTCCAGGTGGCAATTCAAAGGCCAGTTATGCTTTCAGGAACCCTCCCTAAAACTTAGAGCAACTACAGCCAAACTAGCTGCTTAAGTTAGCCCTTATTAGTTGGTCCTGTCCGTGATGCAAGATGGTTGCCATTTAATATCATTACTTAATGCCCAAACCTGCTATGACTATGTCGCGTTATACCAAAAAGGAGTTTTTAAACTGAGGAAAAGTTATTAGACTAAAAGAGGTATTAAACTAAAAGGCCTGTGTTTGCATAGATCCTAGTGAAAGACCACAGTTCCAATATATAAAAGAATAAGAAATCTCAAATATATTAAAGAGAAGAAGGCTGTGTTTTGTTTGCAGCCCTCATAAGGAAATGAGAGCAAAAAGACAGGGTAATGGAGAAGTCAGAGAGTTTTGCCATAGCTCTTAACCATCAACAGAATGAGAAATATTTGTGTTGTCAGGCATGGATTTACCAGGAGGTGCTAGGAAACCTTAAAGCTCTTGCCCTTTTCTCTTCTCTCATTCCCCTGGTTCCCCTCATTAAATTGGCACTGTCCATTGTGGGGCATACACCCTAAGACCCTAGTCACAGTTGCAGTTACACGCATGCCACAACACAGCTGTGTGCAACCCTATGTTTCAAGGTCATTCACACAATTAATCAGAGTATCAGATTGACAGAATTTGATTTTTTTCTTTTTTTCTTTTTTTCTTTTTTTTTTGAAGGAGGAGGAAGGAATAGAATAACTTCAGAAAGTCAAATTGCATCAGTTGCCAGGACCCAATAACACTCATTTGAGGGCTTTGGAGGAAATACAATGCCAAAGAAAAGAAATAGTGGTGATAATTTGCAATATATAATTAAAAGTAGAAACTGTGTCTGTTCTCTGGAAAGATAACAAGATGAGAAAATTTAAAAACAGAGCTCAGGGGAATTCTGGAAACTACATGTTGAGTGCCTTTCTGCTGTGTGGGTGCTATACAGACTTTATTGTAAATAAGGTCAAGGCAATACCAAGGCAAATTGTATCCTGAAAGCTTTTAAATTTATTGCATTATAGGAGAACAACATTTGGTTCCACTTCCAAAAAATATTCTTGTTCCTATTTGCTCACAGACACTGCACAAACTCTCATGTGATTCATATTCCTCCATTCCAGTAAAAGTACTTACAGACAGTAATGACCTCTCCTAGATGGAAATGTTACTAATATGCATAGCTAGCACACAACAGTGAAAAAAAACCCACAACCAACCATCATTTGGAAAGATAGTACTGTCAGTTCCACATCTCTTTACAATTTCTGCATGTTAAAACACTTCCAGACTTAGCTTCTCTTTATTAAATGATAACCCAGAAGGAGTAAATTACTTGTATTATTTCACAGTGAAATATAAGCAATTATATGTTCAGAGTAACCCAACCCAAGTGAACTACTCTTAAAAATGCAAGCCAAGCTGATCTAAAATCAGGGGGTTTGGAACTGATGAAGAAGGGACATGAAAAAAAACATCCAGTCAAAGGAAACAGGACAATCAAAATATGCCCTGCCAATTAAAACACCCTGTCCTGATCCAAGACAAATTGAAGTAAAAAAACCCAAATATGCATAATTTTTTTGCAGCTTGTTTATCTGTATCAAGATCCATTGTCTTTTAACTCCTGGTCTACATCCAATCAGAACAAGCATGACAGTGCAGATTTCTAGATTAATCATTAGAGACTGAAAAATCCTTAATTTGAACTGGCACTAAAGATTGGCCCAGAAAAATGCTTCCCTGTGGCATGTTGGAAAGGAGAACAAGAAAACAATAGCTGAAGGAAAGTGTGGGAAAAGAGGAAAAGTATCACTTTCAGCTTTAGTGTTTAATGGCAGTTGCCATTAAAGTAAGTACAGATGATATAACACTAAGTTATTCAGACATCGAGTTGGAGGCTGTTCTGGCCCCCTTCAGGCACCTTTTGGGTTCTTGTTACTTCTTAGGTTGGTCCAGTGGTACTTTATTGCCCCTTATAAGCTGCCTGTTATCCTTGTCAGTTTACTGCTGCAGAGACATTTTTTCTTTTTAGACAGTCTGCCATTTATGATAATGAAATATTTCACTTTTCCCCTCAAATTTTATAAATTCAGTATCACCTGCAAAATATGTAGCTCCTTTTTTTATCATAAAATACCACAGATAGTTTTGCTTTTGCTTTGATGCTTTTGCTTTGCTTTGATTACTTGCCATTTTTATAAATGTTTCCAAAAAAACTACTGATGCAATGTAGGTCTTCTTTTTTTTTTTACAGAAGCCAAACAAAAGTTGTACTGTTTGTGTGTGAAACATTTCTACATTCCATGCAAGGTGCCCCAGATCATATTTTTGAAGTCTTTCACTTATGAAAGAGAATAAAATTTTTTCTTCCTCCATTTAGTCTGACCTTGCTTTTCAACCAATAAAGTACATATGGTTAATTCTGCTTCTGTTGACTCTCCACTTCACACGCTGTGCTCTATTGATTTTTTCAAATGACAGTGGAATACTGTATTGATCCAGTATATCTGGCAAGATGTAAATGGTGTGCAGACCTGCTAAAATTGTCAGGATTTCTTAGAGTGGCTGCGGAGAAGTCTAGAGACCACTAATGAAATCTTGCTTGGATAGACATATGTGGAACAACTGAATTTAATCTTGACATTTCTGATTTCTCTTTGACATTAGAAAGCAGCTTTGTTAAGGAGACAACTTCAAATCTGCCTCATTTTCTGGTTTCTCACAATATTGCCCTTGAGATACGGTAATACATGTTTTTCCCATGTTGTCTGTTTAGCATGAGGAACAAAATTCAGGATGCCAGCAGGATGCCACATCTACTTCTCCCAGGGAACTGGTGACTCTTAACAAGAGAGTGTCCCCTTTTTCTTAATCCTACTGCACTTATTCTGCTCAAAACTTTTACTGTTCTGGTTAAAGTCATTTTTTTTTAGGTTCCCTGGAGACTATGGCGTGACTCTTAAAATGGGTAGCTCAGGGTTTTTACAAGACAATGCCAGAAGAGTATTTTGAGAAGGAGCAACTTCATGCATTGCTTTTCTTTTCTGCCTGTTTTTCCATACAGACTCTTACTGAGCTGGGCCCATAGCTATGTCATCACTATAAACCCAAATCCATCAGAACAGAGTATCTTAGAATTATTTCCTTTGACATAATATATTTTTGGATCAAGCTCTACTGTAGAAAAAGCTTGCTAATACTCAGAAATGTTACCCAGTCAAATAGGCTATCTGCAGATGAAGAAGAACTACTATAATCAAAATGACTGAAAAATTAAATATGTAAAAATAGGTAAGAATAAAACCAGATCATCTTCCTCACTAAAAAGACCTTTGGTGCAAATATTGAGAAAAGATTCCTGCTTCACATTGGATTTGAACTGATAATTGCAATCATGTAGACTTTGCATGTTGTGATGGATTTTCTTCTTCTTCTTCTGGCATTTTGAACTTTAAATTATCATAACTAATGAAAAAAAGAATATTAAAGCTATTTATTATAGCCTTATTGTTACTTTTTACAATTACATAGAAACCTTCATGCCCCAAATTTCTTATAGGCACATGACAAAAAGTTAATGCAATGAATTAGATAAATGTCTATTATTATTTCAGTTATTGTTGCCTGGGCTGAATTAAAATAACTTCCACTGACTTTTTAGGGAAATGATGTCCTTGAAGTTTTCTTTACATATAAGGAATAGTGAAAGTTGTGTGACCGAAGGTCTTTTAAAACAAAAACTATGCGTATTCCAAACAGACAAGTCTAGTAAATATTCCTGTGAATCATGAGGCTTAGTTTAAAATCAAACAAACTGTAAAATAGCAAAACACCTCAAAAAATCCTTAAAGCAATAATTTATTTTTGGTTTACAAAACATTTTTTTATTTTGCATGTGCTTCATTAATGGGAAAGCTGGCAAAGCACCTCTTGACTATGCAGTGGGTTGCAAGGCTACAGTAAATGGAGAGCATTGGCATTGAAGAATGTATAGAAAACAACTGATTTCTGCCTGCACCTAAAAAAAAAAGCAAAATAAAGAAAATGGGGACTCAGGGATTCCAGTGTGGCTTTGGCCTTATTATTTTACAGGACGATGTACAGAACAAAAAAATTCTGTGGAGTTTGTGTGTCTGTGTGGTCCAGCTCCCGGCTGTGGTCTGAGTCAGCTGGTTTCATGCTGGAATGAGCTGCCTGTCTCATGTTCATGGAAGAGGAAAAAAGCCCAACCCATGAGTATTCCGCAACACTATGTTGTGACATCTCTCAGGTCACACTAGTTATGTTTTAAGGCAAGTGAAGTAACATAAATTTCTTATAAGAAGGGAAAATTTTGACTTGTGGAAGGAAAAAAGAAACGTTGCAGCTGAAATGAGCTGGAAAGGTCTGTTTGAGTGAATGTTTCAGTGTATCTGTTTTCTTCCTTCAACTATTGACTCTGAAGGATTTTCCACAGATTCCACCAGCTAGGCTTCGATATACTGTACTTCACATTTAGCTTCATTGCAGGAATTGCTTGAGATCCATATGATATGTCAAGATCCAAGGTACCTACATAGGACACAGGTCTGCCATCGTTTACACCAGTGCAATCTCCACTGAAGACATTGTGGGGCAGAAAAAATCCCAGAGGCATTATTCTGCACTAACAAAATATCACTTGCCAGTCTCTGAGGTTCTACCCTCCTTTTTGATGGTTCCCCAAGATTTACATGCCTCATTTGACATGCGAGAGACACTTAGTAGCGTACTTGCAGTTTGCTCTCTTAGGACTAGTATGTTTGCACCTGGGTAAAATTACACAGGCATTTTGTAATTCTTGTAGGAGATGCAAACCACTTTGGCCTCCTCTGAAAAATTTAAAATGATAGAGCTGGAGGAGCACTGTGCTTGTTTCCCTCAAGGTTTTCTATAATTTTTTGCCTTTAATCTAGGAGTGTAATAATGTGCAGTATGACCTGCAGTGATGGTCATGAATGTTATCCTGATGCTTGATTCAAGAAGCTGCCTATGAATCTGTAAAATTTTATCTGCCATTTATTTAGATACAAGATCCACCATTAATCATGTTCACCCCTAACAATTTCAAAACATACCAATGACTGTACCATTTCTCTGATTAACATGTTAGATTTTAGGATTTGCCTAGCTTACCAGCAATAAGAAACTGCAAAGACACCAGTCAGTCTGGCTTTTCCCTCCCTCTCTCTCTCCTGAGTTTCCTTTTATGTAAGTATATTAAAAAATCCTTACTAAAAATTTAGCAGTGCGTATAGCTTCTGTAACAACTCTGGGGAATGTTGAGTATCCAGGACTGCCATTTTTGTAGCTTGTCTCCAATATTCTGTTTCATATCAGTTTCACAGCCACAGAGTTGGAAATCCAGAGACTGTGGCTGGGAAAAGGCGATGAAAGCTTGGGCTTAAGATAAAAGCCAAGAATTAAACAAAAGGAATGGCTACTTCCCACATGTAGCTTTTCAGCTTAGTAATGAGATGGTCCTGAACAGGGATGCTGCTTGCCCAGCTCCCCATATTGTTCAGGAATTATGTGGTTTGTACTGCATAATCCGTCTGTGTCTGATCTCCCTCGGATTTCTTACAGTACTCACTGTTGTTATATCTGCGACCTAACAGAAGTTGGTGGTTCTTTTCTAAGGCTAGATAAAAGTTGGATCAAGTCTTTTCAGTGCTGTAAACAAAAGCAAATTTTGTGGCCAAGATGAGGAAAAAGTCACATGAAAGGAAAACTCAGAGTTTTCCTCTGCAGACTGAGATCCAAGCAGAAGATGGTAGAGGGGAACAGAAAGGCTTGATGGAGGCTCTGTCTGAAAAGAGTTAGCAGGGTTGAAGTTAGAAGATGGTCCTGGGCTTTTTGGGGTGGGGGAGTTACAACTTTTGTTGGAATCATCCCTTTTCTTCCTTCCTCTTTGGCCAATCCTCTCCTCCACCAGTGAATCCAACCTTACCTTCTCCTCATGATGGTAGAAGGACATGATGGTGCTGACATACGTCCGTCGCTTACCAAGCTGTCAGAGTGTACGCAGCTCTGCTCTACCAGTTAAGTGGGGCCTAGAGGATCCTCATCCCTTCTCCTCCAGTCCTTATCCTCCCTCATCTCCAGCCTATGGACCCTATGCCTAAGTCACCCTCTTCATGAAGATGTGGCCTGTTTTGGGCCAGCAGCTGTGGGGAGGGCATTGGATGCGGGCTATGTTTTTCTTCCTCTGTCTTTTCCTCTCCCCAGCTGGCTCATATTTGCAGTGGTGGTAGAGGATGACAGAGCAGGTCCAGACCAAAAAAACTCGGGGATCACTCTGCCTATGCCTAAAATTGGCATTCTTACAGAGGTGGTACAAATGTGACTGCACTGAAATGTAATTCAGACTTACCCTGCTATTTGTCCAGTTCTAGTTGTTATTGGCTAAAACATTACAGTAATGCAATGCTTTAAATATATATGTTGATTCAGTCCATTGTTATAAAGTACTGTTGGTTTTTTGAAATTAATGAAATCTGCGTTGCTGATAAATGGACTTTCTTTATGTCTTTCCCTTTCCAGAACCAAATCAGATGTGTCACTAATTTGCCCACCACCATCAGCTTTCCAAGAGTCCAACCTTTTTGTTTCTTTATGACTGCTTATTAATGCCTTAATTCTTTGTGTCCAGTACTTTTAAAAAAATAATAACTTATAAGTTCCATGCCCTGAGCAGTTCACAGTCTAATCCCTTACATCTTTGGGTGGATAATCCAGGCTGTGAATTGAGCAGACATCACCATTCCTGAGTTTTCCTGCCACAACACTGTGCTGTGGCGAGCTTGAAGGGGAGCATGTCACATGCCAGGCTCCTGGTGCTGTTTAAAGGAGCTCTCTACAGAAGTCTGTTTGCAACATTTTATGAAAATACACTCAACATACTATTACAGCCAAACTTATCTGTGGTTTTTATTATTCATATTTTTGTTTTTTAAACATTTCAGTTCTCTTATTACCTACTAATAACCAGTTGAAAGATGAATAAAGAAATAATTGCACATTAAATAAGATGAGGGAGGAAAGCAGTTGACTAGTAAGAAAAACAACTTTGGGAGGGTTTGCAAAAGCAAACAAGCCAGAAGCATAAATCAGACCTGCTACTCAGCCACAGTAAGTCCCAAAGGCACTGGGAGGAAGAAGGGAGTTAAAATCGGTGTCCTGAAAAAGGAGAGACTAAGGGCGCACAGAAAATATGGAAGGGCATGGAAATTAAGGATGGAAAGAGTACCCCCACATAGACACCCTGAAACTAAAGATAAAAAAATCTGAATGTGCTGGGGAATTTCTATTGGTGGAGAAATCCAAGAACAGCCAAATAACCTCTTTGCTAATTCTTTTCAATTTGGCAACCCTGTCATTCATTACCTATTGTAAGAAGCTCTCTTAAGTAATGTAAGGAAGAATACGGGTGAGGAAACTGTGCATCTGGTGTGTAAAAGCCCATTTTTCTCAAGCTGCTTCCTTCCTGCATGTATTAAATAATGTATAACTCTGAGCAGCAGGCGGAGCTGTGGAATTCCACTCCGTGCGTCTGGGAAGATTTTGTGCTTCTAAAATCCCAGACCTTCTGAGCACTGTAAACCCTCTGAAAGGTTTATTTTATTTTTTTCAAAATCATCCACAGCAGGCTATTTATCCATCACTGTCTCATGCTCTAGTTACAACTACTGTGTTGCAACTGCTCTGGGAACTGCCAGATACAGATGGATTTACTAGCTCTGCTTTTAAATATAGAGGCAACTGAACTCAGGAAAAATGCTTTTTGCAACCTTGATTCAAATCTTTCATAACCTGGTCATAACATAATGTCATCCTGTCTTCCTAAATGTTTGGTACTTACAAGCCATAGCTTGTCTCAAATAAAAAGAAGACATTGCGTGGTGCTAAAACATGATTTTCTAATTTACATATATAGGGATGACACCTAGGCATAGCCACTGAAAGCAGCAGGGGGAAAAATTTCAAAGTCAGTGGCCTTTACACACTATTTCAGTATGCTCAGAGTTAAGCCAATATTAGTTTAAAAGAACTTTCTGCAAAACCTGCTCTTTGTGTTTCTGTAGTTGAAATGGTTGGTAAATGCATAGCTATTGTTATGTGTGGCAGAATTTGTTTGTGTATTTTGTAGGGATTTTTTAGTCCACATTGCTTTGTGTAGGAAGACCAGCGTGCAGAAGATTAGACATTGCATGATCATGTTATTGTCTGAAACAATCAGTATATGTATTTTCTGTAGTCATTGCTTCTTTTGAGCTTGCCAACACTTATTATGCCTCAGGAAACACTGTCTCGCTAAAAAGTACCCTTGTGTCACTGAATATAAAGCAGCAGAACATAGTCAAGAGAATATACCTTTCAAGTCTGGTATATTTTAGAATTAGTGGAACGGGTTAGATTTGGATCTTTATCCATAACCATACTTTTTGTTAGTAGTCTTTTATCTTTTTTTCATTTAAAAAATAAGCCTAAGAATGCAAATTCATTTAAGATTTAATTGGAGAGATGAGAAAACTAATTTTACTGTGAGATAATATATTAGATAAAAAAGTTATAAACACTGAAATGAGAAGGTTCTGTTTGGAGTTTTCTTTATATATTAAATTACATATTAAATTAGCATCCAATATTCCTTGACAGTATAATTGTTGTAAGGACTAATCCAGACATAGCTGAGTCTAAAACTTTTCAAGGAAAAGTTATTTTCTTGCAGTAATTCAGTTATTCAAATTCAGAAATTCAGATATTCAGTCAAATATTCTCAAGGGTAATAGCTATTGGACTGTCATGGGTTTAATCCCCTGATGGGCAGTATTTTCCCATAGCAGAAATTCTGTGCATGTTTATGAAATTGTGTGTGTTTGTATGCATGTAGCAATTACAAGGGAAACAGGCTTGTTTGCAGGGAGGGAATGGAAAGTCGCTTATGCTGACAGACACACAAATGTGTGCACACTTCACAAATACCCTATCTGCTTCTTAATTCTCTATTTTTCTGTTAAACTCTCTGTTGAGCAAGGGAAGTAGTGGGGTGCAGCGGGAGGCCCCGGGGGCAGGCAGGCAGGAGCAGGGCCCCCGTCTCGCTGCCTACAGACTCCCTTGTGCTCACCTTGCCCCGCGGCTCCTCTTTCCCTGCAGTTGGCTCCTCTTCCATCCCTTTTGCTCAGGTAACAGAATAAGACCCCAAAGAGCATTTGTGCATTACCCTGAATGATGCTAACTTCGATTTTTCCCCAGACTAGGAATAAAATTTATCCCCAAATGACTGTGTTGATGTGGGAAAAGCAGCTAAGCATAAAGACAAGGCTCTGGAGACTATGACCCATGAGACATTGTTATTCTCTTGATTTGCTTAAAAATTTTTTTAAAGAAAATAAACAATCTTACAGAACCCTAAGAACATTAAACATACAAATGCCCTTATCGTTAATTAATTTGTCAGTTATTCAATAGTTTTACACTAAGATTAAGTTGCAACCTAAAAATATTTTAATGCATTTAATTTATCCTTTAAATATGATTAAAATTTTTTTAAAAAAACAACAACCAAAGTATAAAGCTATATTTACAACAGGCTTTGCTTGTCACCCAGAAATTTCTCCTTTTCTCATAATTTTACTTGAAGACCTCTTAAATAATGAACCAGTTCTAGCAATTAATGATTCCCTCAGGTAAGTGAAAATGTAAATCATAGCTTGCTCAGACTTCTGTGCTCTCTAATTTGTCTCAGAGCTAAAGAATATTTCTTCTCTGTAAATATTTCAAAAGATTTAATGTTACAATAAAATCTACACTGCAATGTTATTGGCCTTAGAGATCTCATTTTAATCCTCTTGGTATTCTTTGCATTTACTTAAATTACTGTTTTACAGTTTCACTCTTATACCTGATGAATTCCAAGAGATCTATTGCTAATCCATTTGGAAAATATAAATCCACAGAGTATTCTCTTTAATCATGTTAAATTACTTGTACGTGAGGGATGTTAAAGGTAATTTAATTTAAATTAAAAAAAGAATAGACCAGAATAATTTTAACATTGTATTCATTTTCCATACACGAAGAATAAGATACTGTAAGATCAGATGTGAATGGATATTTCTACCTTAACTGAAATATTGAATTCTCTTTATCTGGATTTGTGACTTAAAAACTAAATTTGTTTTCCAATGAATGATTTGGTGGTTAGGGATGTTCAGAAACATACATTATAGGCAGGAATATATACCAAATATATAATTTATGTATAAGCAAAATAATTTGCATAAAAGTCTTGATTCAATGAATTACATTAATCTAGTCAGAACAACAGAGACTGAATACACCAAAAATAACCAATTTGTTAAATTTCATGCAATAAATATTTTGAGTAACTTTTCATGAACAACCCATAAACCAATAAATATTTATAGGAATTGTTTAACCAGTGTTGAATAACAAGTAACTCAGGAAAAAAAATAATACCTTGTGTGTGAATAACGTTCAAAGGAAAAGGAGTTCATGTCACTGCATAAATTATTCATTATAACTTATTCTCTTGGCTGTAAATGCTAAGAAAGAAAAATTTAGGCTTATTTTGCATATTTTGTCCACTGTTTTTGGAAGTGCTTTTAACTAGTGTTATTCCCATTTCAGAGACGGATAAAGCTGAGGCAGTAGGAATTTGTGATTTAGTCACAGATGTAAGTCAGTGACAGGATTAGGAATAGAAATGAGATTCCTGACTATTATTTTCTATCTCTGCTCAGTAAATAATTCTTCCTGATTGATTGTCCACTGTAGGAAATAAGAAGATGGGATGGCAAGAGTTTTGATTTAAGCACAGGAATAAGAATGGGATCAGCTCGTACTTTGTTTCAAACTTTGCCACCAATTCATAAGATTTAGTTTCAAAGTGGTAAAACCTGTCTTCAGGTTCTCTTTCTGCCAGTTAATGGCATTCACAACCCCACATTGCAGGACTTAGCTCACCCAGGGATTGAGAGCAAGGTGGTCAAAACAGTTTCCTGAAATGTAAGAGAGCTAGACAATTCTCCTTTGTGGCCTCATTGGCCAAGATCTCACATCCTATCCTGGAAAACATCCTAAACTCCTGGATGATGGCATATGATAGAAATCATCTTTATCTATTTAAGGTATTCCTCTTCCTCCACTATCCCAGCTCCCTCCTTGTCTCTCTCCTGAGGAAGTGTGTATTTCCAATGGTTTCCTATGGAGAATGACTTGAACACAAGAAAACACTTCTTTACTGTGAGGGTGGTTGAACACTGGAACAGATTGCCCAGAGAGGTTCTGGAGTCTCCATCCTTGGAGATATTCAAAATCTGACTGGACATGGTCCTGGACAACCTGCTGTAACTGATTCTGCTTTAGCAGGATCTCCAGAAATCCCTTCCAACTCCAGCTGTCCTGATTCTGTGAATAGGTGCAGGAATCTCCATAACTCCAATGCCTGCTTGAGGAGAGAGCAAACATGCATTCCTGAGAAGCACTGAACTGCAGGTTCAAAGGCAGCATCTCAGCCATCTTCATCCCCCATGCTGGTGACCCGTGCACTGGGCAGCAGGGAGGACACTGCCCTGTTCTTTGCTCTGCCAAGAGCAGGCAGGGCATGGAAGAGGAGCAAGACCACCACTCAGGCTGTGCCACTGCCGGCAGTGTCCTCCCTGCCTACAAACAGATGAGAAGGGCAGCCTTACAAAGTGAGCAGGGATTAGAGAGCTACCAGTCTCACCTACACTGAAACATAAGTGGAGGCTGGCCCAACTCTCAGTGAACAGCAGTCTGGCATCACAGAGGCATGTTGTGTTCTTTATGTGCATCCACTGGTGAAGCCAGTAGAGTCACTGCAGGAGGAAGGAGCTTTCTAATATTCATATAGCATCCATATTCTCTGGCCTCCAGCACCCAATTAAAAGGTTCGCTTTTGAGCTTCCTGGCTGTTTTGTACTAGACAGGCTGTTTTAAATACTTCCTGAGAATATCCATTATTTTCCCTAAGACTTTGGGGCTGTAGATATCCTAGATGTCAGCTCCTCCAGAGTGTGCAGGATACTTGCTGTAGGAGCCTGTTTCATTCCTGCGCCATCATTTTCATTCATGCACTGTCTCCCCATCCATTCTGCAACACAACCCTTGCTTGTCTGAATTAGCATGCCTAGTCCCCATACTTCCTCATGACTTCTTTAAATGACATGCTCTTCCAACCTGTCTCTGTCTAGTTTCTCCTGATACCTACTCCAGTCTAATCTAAATGGCCCTTGGCAGTCAAACCAACCTCCCTTGTTCATTCTTCAGTCTCTTTGCTCACACATTTCACCAACTGCCAGGCCAGGGTAAGTGAAATGCCTTGGTGCTTCCATAGCTGTGAAAGAACCTTGATGTTCTCATATAAGAACTTTTTGGTTCTGACTGGGTAAGCCTTGGTTTTAGGCATGACTACAATAAAAGCTTGCTTCCTTGCATGTGCAGGTTTCCTACAGCTAGCAAGAGACAGATGACTATCTCTCAGGCAAGCGTTAGACAGCACTGTTAGCAGCGGGATGAACTTTGAGCAGAGTAAAGGCACATCTGTGCATCTCGATATGGACTGTTGGATTTAGGTGTGTGGGTTAGAGGTAGAATTAAGCTCAGAACAAGACTTAGCTCCATAATTGTCCCCTCCTAAACTTCTCCTTCTCTATTTATATGGGTAATTTGGGACTTGTGATTCAGGGGAACTCTCTGTGTTATGAACTACAGGTTCAAAGCCCGTGTGCTGCATAGCAATTGCAACTGATTTCCATAGAGCAGGTGAGTGCTTTAAATACGAGGGCTATTGGTTAAATGGGATGCAGCTCACCCTTGCTTAGCTGTGTTTCCTTTGAAGCTGGGTGTGATCAGTCACATTAAGATACTCAGGATATGCTGTGCAGTGAATTAAAAGCAGAGCTTTCTCAGTTGCTGAGACCTGAGCAGTCCTACACAGAAAGAGGAGCAGATATAAAATACTCCCATTGGCTACAAAGCTGGCATTTAAAGGATATGAAGTTAGATAAGATTTTAAGAATCGGAAAGTCACTATCATTATGTTTCTTAAAGGGCTGCCCTCAACTTATATATAATTTGCTTATTTGTCTCCACTAATTTTTCTAATTGCAAAACTTGTACTTTCTACAAGTAAAAGTGCAGCTTTCATAGCTCAGAAGCTGTATTCTGTTTCACTTTCCAATTTGGATAAACAACCCCAGGAATCTTTCTAGGAATTTTGTTTACGAAGATTTAGGGAAAGGCATCCCTTCTTGTCTTAAAGAGAAATAATATCAACCTGAAATCTTGCAAATTTAAAAATGAAATACTTAAAAAGCAGTATAGTATGACGTTCCTACCTTTTGCTAAGCTCTTGGGATCGCATTAAAAGTGTTTTCTGTCCTGCTTTGCTCTTGAAAGATCCCCCCAGACATCAGGAAAAAGTGGCCAACTTATAGACGTTCCAGACGAAGGCTTAAAGGAATATATGTAAAGTACTGTCAAACCCCAAAAAGTAAATAGAGTAAACGGTTTGCTATCCTTCATCCTGTAGTCCGGAGAGAATTTTCTTCCAAGTAACTGCTTCTGTTTGATCACATATATTCCAGTCTGGATAAAATGGAGTGAAGAGAACAATCCGTAACGGATTAATCTGATCTTAAACTATTCTATTTTCTGCAATCTATGTTCTACTTTGCTTCTTATATCTTGCCTATTGCTGTGGCATCTGAGTACATTTGTTAAGCGATTTAAATAAACAAATAGCAAAAAACCCACAAAACCCTGAGGAATCATGGAGAAATTGCTTTTCATGGAACACTTGTTTATACAATGATGTGGAGTTTTGCTGCATATTTGTGGGTGGTTTGGATGCTAGTTAGAGTGAGCCGCCTAGAAAAATCTAATGTATGAAAAACCCCTGTAGATTTTGTTGTGATATTTAGATACTTAAATATCTCTAAGTAATCTATGAAGCTTATATATCCCTCAGTAGCCCCAGGTGAGCATGATTCAGATGGGTACTTTGCTCATAACTCCTAGTTTTCCCTAGTTTACTGTGAACAGTAATACAGATTCTCATGTACTTAAGTGCTATAGAGAAAGGCCAGATGGCTGGAGAAAAAAAGGAGAACTGGGATTTGAAGAATGCAAAATAAAAGGAGGAAAATGGAAAAGCAGAACATCTGAAGACAAATGAGGAAAGAAGGGTGAAATAATGCAAGGCATTTATTAGTGCCTGTCCTTCTGATTGCTGTAGCTTTGAGGAGGTTATTCGCATCTGCAGAGAGGTTGTTATACCACGCATCTCGTGTGGGATCTTTTATTTGATTTTGAAATTTAGAAGCAGCCCAGGGTTGTTGAGAAGAAAGACAGCAGAGATAAAAATGGATTGACTGAACAATATGTTTGCCCTCAGCTTCAGCTTAAATAAAGAAGTAAGCCTGTAACTACAGGCTTTTTAGAGTATAAGAATTTACCACATAATAGAGCCCATTTTCTGTCTGTGTTAGAATAGTGCCATGGCCTGTGAACCCGCTATTAGGCTCCTTAGCATGTGTGGAAGGGCTGATTGCCAAAGACCCTCTATTTAACTTGGATCTTAGTTGTTAACTGTAGTCTTCATCACTTCACAGCACTGAACCTCGTGCTGTTGATTCCCATCCCCCTGCCCCCAGCTTCTTCATTTAAGTAAAAAAAATGGTCTCACTTCATCACTTTTGATCATTTCCAACTTTTCCCCTCCCAAACACAATAAAATATTCCTAATGACACATGAAGGGCAATTTTTAAGCAGAGTCATGGGTAGCTGTAAATGTAGATGTCTGTGCAAATAAACTACTATTTTTATGTAGGCAGCTTTTGTCTCTCTCACTCTCTCTCTCTCTTTTTTTTTTTCATTAGAGAGCAGAAGGGAGGAAGCCCAGGAACTGTTCTATTACAGAACAAAACTTGTTTGCTGCCCTGAAACAGCAGTGAGAGATCCCTGGGACAGCATCTCCTCTCCCGTTCCCACTGGGTGGCAGTGCTCAACTATTCCTGCAAAATGTCAGTGCCTTTCGCTGGACCAGGAGTGGGGGTCAGTTTTTACTGTCATTACTGTAACCCAGGCAAGACTTGGTAGAAGACAGTTATTTGGTGTAAAGAACATTTTGGTAGCTATTTTAAGGCTAGGAAGGGTTTTGGTGAGGATTCAGGTCATAGCATTGCTCTGCGTGATTAGCACTGTTGTGTGATTTACCAGGTGCCTCCTGCCTGGGGTGGAGGACAGTGTGTCTTCTAGGAAGACATCAAATTTCATTTCAAGACTCCTAGTGACAGAGAATCTACAAGATCCCTATGTAAATGATGCCACTGTTTAATTACTGACTTTCTCTGAAAAATTTACACATCTTCTTGAGAGACAGGATATTAATACGTGCATTTGCACTTCAAGAGAGATGTACAGTATTTGGAAAATAGGAGAAATCTAGCTACCCTAAAGCACCAGGCCCTACTAGTAGCATTTTTCTCACCCAGAAGATTTTTATTTTAGAGACCTCAGAATATCTCAATGGTAAGTTTCTCAGCTGAGGATGCTGTCAGCCTATAATTTTTACTTTATGGACCCATTAACAAAACCTGACAGCAAAATTATAGGTTCCAACTCTGGTAACCCCAATAGTGCTTGTGAGTAGGCATGAATGACTGCAGGCATTTTATTTGTGGATCCAGATGATCTCTTTGGCTTCAAATACATGCTGAAATGAATATGCACAGCAAACAGAAATGTCTGTTTTTTAAATAGAAATCCATAAAATGGAGAGTCTGTGTGGCCACAACAGCATTCCAAAGCAGTGTGTCCCAGCACAAAATCATATTTTGTGAATCAATGCAGTTTGGTTTTAATTCACTCAAATCCACAGAGCTATCTAGTTTACAGTGACTGGTGATCTGGCCTCTATTTTGCTCTCTGTCCTTCATCAAGTTTTTTAGGAGCATTGAAAAAATATATAAACCAGACAAGGCACTTCTGAGTGTAGAGCAATACAGCCAGGGATTTCTGTAGTCATAAACAACATAGCTAAGTGCCTGGAGCTGAAGAACAGGGAGGAGCAAAATAACAGAAATTCTGCTGAGAAGAGAGGAGGGGGAAATTTCATGATGCTGTTGCGTCAAGAATACATCCATTATCTGAGACGTTGATGGGAGTGTCCCCCACCTTCACTCAGGCATATGTAGGTTAGGTCTGTTGGAATACATGGCGAATTCCTTGGAAATTCCCTTTGTGCATCAGCAATGATGCACTCAAGAGAGGATAATGGCTAAGTGTTTATATTTGAGTGCCCAAACAGAACCTTACATGATCACCATAGACCCCCTTAATAAAACTTATTTTCAGAAATAGTGAGCAACCCTACAAATGTTCAGTCTTTTTAATAATCAACCCTGCTAGAATAAAGAAATATGGGTTTAGGTATCAGTGAGTAGAGAGCTAAGTTTTAACATTTTCATTGTAATACTCATTGCAGAATCAAAATCATTCAGAGAACAGTATCATTATTCTTGCAAAGTGCTGGAGAAAAAAGATGCAACCTTTTCTGTATGTTGAGATTTGTCTTTAGTTAACTGATACTAATCAGGTAGACCCAGCTCTCCTCTGATGTTAAAGAACTGTGTGTGCATAAGGCTATGGGTTTTGTTTTCAGTTCATCTTCAATGCACTAGAAATTTGATGAATCATTTGGTACAGATACTGGGTCATCTCAACTAGATATGTAATTAATCATTTAAAGGGCATCCTTCTTTCTCTGTTCAATTCAGTCTTGAACTTAATGATAACTTCAAAACAATAATTGCATGACTTGCAAATAGATTATTCATCCTTTGACTTGGCGCTCACTTGTTTATCATGTTCCATTTTCCCAAGCAGTCTTCCCTGTCAGGGGAAAAAATTACTGTCTTGTGATAACAAAAGACATTACAGCTAATTGAATTCCCCTCATCTTTTTTCCTCATGAGATGGCTTCTCCAAAGCAATTATAAATCCACTATGGTTTGATAACATTGCATTACAAGAGATTATCTTGGGCAGGATTACTCTTAATTTCCAGCAGCAGAACCGAGTTCAGCGGACAAGCCCAGTGGAGTATTTGGCAGTACTAAACTTGGCTAAGGACTTTCAGGCACTCCCATCGGTCCTGTGCTTGGCCCAGCCAGTGTGGCAGACTGTGCCCTTCTGAAGGATCCTGGGACATATTGTCCACAGCGTGCCCGGTCCTTTAAAACACAGTGCAAAGAGCATAGAGCAAACAGGAGTCAATCTTCGGGAGGCCCAGTGTTGAGAAATGTGCTTCCAAATAATTGTATTAAAAAAATACAATACATTTATATAATAAAAGCATAAAAATAGTTATTTCCACTCACTTCAGTAGGCTCCAGGGCATAATACATTGTCTTATTAAGTATTGATGTTTTATCTTCTGTCTGATATAAGGAGGAAAAATGTCCACTCCTACTATCAGTCATCACATAGAATATTTTCTTTGTATTTAAACTGAGAAAAGAATTATTATTCTAACTGTACTATTATGAAAAGTACCAGTAATTATTAGTGTTCTTATAGATGGTTTCCCTCTCACAGAGATCTACAACACCGAATAGTATTTTAATTTTTTGCATTGGAAACTAATTAGCCATCCCATTTTTTTCTTTTAGGAAATTTCTTTGTAGAGTCTAGTTGCTTGTGCCCACAGGTAAGCCACTGTTCATAGGATGGGCAACAGAATCAGTCATTTCTAGAGTCACTGCTGTGCTCACACACTGGCCTGAATTCCCCTACGGCAGAATTACAGCTTTGTGGAGTTTGACCTAGTTAACATCCAATTTACCTCTAGCTAATATAATACCTTCAGACAGATTCACTTTCCTTCCTGCAACTCCAGCAAAGCTGTTTCACATCTGGGTCACAGAATAAGCCTTAGTCCTCCCCCCATCTTTTTGCCTTTTCATATCCTCTCATCCTTCCTTTTACATAAACTTACAGCTTCTGAAAGTAGGATACTTTCATCTTGAGTAAAGTCTACTGTATTTGCAGTAAAAGAAGACTGACTGCAACCATTTCCATGGGAAAGGATGTATCCCGTAGTATATTATTTCACATTATACAGTTCTTTCAATCAATTCCCTTATTTTCCAGGGAGAAGGAACCAACATTTTCATAGATTGACAGTAAAAATAACTAGTCTGTGTTTCTCGAGTAGGACAAGACTGTGGTTGATGACTATTTTTTTAATATAGCTTCTCAATATTCTGTAAGCATCTATCTCCAAGTGGAGGCAGAGTACATAAAGAATAAACTTCTTTCTAGGCCTCAGGGCAAACCCAAAGCATTCAGGTTGGATTTGGCTTCATATTCATCCTCTAAAGCTCAGTGCATACTAAAATCTCCCAAAGACACCAAGGTTTTTTGTTTTTTTTCCCCTCTGTTTTCCTTGGCAACCAAAATACATTTTATATAACCACATTATGTGCTTCACAGTAATATATGAGATTTCATAAATGATATAAATGGTCTCATACAAATTCAAAACAGCACAAGAGTCAATAAACTTATATTGGAAGAACTCCAGACCGCAGCAGGGAAATATCTGAGCCTTTCAAAATTGGTTCATTTTTTCCTAAAAAAAAAAAAGAACACCCTTCCCTCTAACTCCCCTAAAACACTGAAATGTGGGTATATTCAATTACTTCACTGAATGGGTTCCCTAGCTTCTTACTTGCTGTCTTGGTCATATTATTTTTTCCCCTCATTTAACATTATTACTTATACATATACATATCCAAATAGATCTGAAATTGGTTTTATAGGGCAAAAGATACGCTATAAAACGTATTACTTAGGGGGGGTACAAGCTTTGGCTATATTGGTCTGAAAATAATTTATGGAGAAATGTTCAAACCTAATTAATGTAATTCAAGTGGTGCTGAGAGAAAATTTTTGTCCTACAATCATATCTATTATAGGTATACATTACTGAATTACCTTAATGTTTATCTGTGATGGCTCACTTGCCAATAGGGTGTTGGGTGATCTGGTTGTTACAGTTTCTGTTTAAAAAAAGACAAATTCCATTATTGTTTTTAATATACTTGACTGTGGTTGAAAAAAATTTTATTGCTTTGTTTTTCTGAGTGTTTTTGTATAACCTTCATCCAGAAGCGAAAAGCTGGTTCATTTCAGATTTATTCTCTTTTGTGTTCATCTTGGCTATGTGGCTGTTTACTGTGTTCTAAGTGACTGTAATCTTAGGAAAAGTCTTCTAAGCATGAGAGAACTAGATTTTTTTTTTTTTATTGAATCACTTTAGGACTGTACATAAGAAACACTTGATATTTTGTGGCCTGATCCCATGCCCAGTGTGGTGATGGAAAGAATCTTATTAGCCTCAACAAGCATTGGATCGTGCTCTTCAGTTCTGTGATTTTAGATTTCATAAAGCAGCCCAGAGTGAAGCTGTAATTTTGCTTAACTGAGCCCTTTAAAAACTGATAAGCCCCACATTGTCCCCTTTCTTCCCGATCCTACATGTATGTAATTTAATAATTTGTTTCTTTCTAAATAAAAAGTTGAACATAATGATAATTTCTTTGAATTAAATTATACTGAGAAGTTATCTATTTATAATTTCTAGTTTTTAATTCAAAATAAAGTGAAATTCAACATTAGAGAGCAGACTCTTAATAGAAATCAATGGTATATTGAAAAATAAAGTGGTGGAAGTTATTTGTACCAGTTCCAGATTTTCATATATGTGAACACTGAAGAAAATATGTAAAAATCCTTTGACAAATGTTCTTTATGTGTGAATCTCCCAGCCTTGAATAAGGGAGAGGCAAATGAAATTTATAGAACCAGTTGTCTAAATCATCCAGGTAGTATTTGGTTTATCTTTTGATTTATTATTCTGAGGCAGAAGGGCTGTAAAAGCCCCAGGACTTCTGTTATTCTTTCTAAACTTTCCTTAAACAGAGCTGCTGAGTGAGGGGTAAAACAGGCATTTCCTTCTCTGGAAGCAACAAGTGTATCAAGTGCCATCTCGTATCTTTTGCTTATTTTAATTTATATTTCTTAAAATCTCCATTGTTTTAATTCGCTCATCAAGTAGACCCAAATTCCATTTAGGCCTCTTCATTTCAAGTACACTGTCTTCTTTAAGCTGATTTTCTGAACCAGCTGGAAAATAAAGGTTGTTCATGAGTTTACCAAAGGGAACATGCAGCTATACATGAACACCACGGAAACTTTGGATGAAAATATTAAACAAAATCAACAGATTCTCGGGAAATTCTGTTTCTTTCTGACACTACCTGTTTTTCCTTCTGCTTCTCCTTTAATTACTTCCTTATTCATCCTTTGCTACTCTCCATCGTGCCGAGCTTTGTCACAGTACCTGCATGGCACTGCAGCATATGCCTTTGCTAACACCCAGGTAGGCAGTCGGACATTTCCTTTGACTTGGAGAAGATTAATAAAATTCACAGCCTAGTACTTTTATAGAAAAATCTGCCTTTTGGGTAGTTTAGTAAGAATGAAATCTTTCTGGACACCTGGGAGACATGGAAGGGGAGAGAGAGAATGTATAAGCTTGTTATTCAAAAAAATTCAAGCAACCTAATTCCTTTTAGAAACCCTTTACTACAAATTGCAATTGTGCTGAACTGGACAGAAAGAAATCACTTTGTAAAAACAATTTTGCCTCTACTGAAGAATTTGAATGTGTGTGCTGTAATGTCTCATATTTTACTAGCATACTCATTTTTGTTATAGCAGCAAAAAATACAAATGCATTTCAAAGCAATTTTATTCTTGACATTTTATATATATTTACATCTGTGTGCATATGGATGTGTGTAGTCAATGCAGTACTGAAGTGCTGCTAAGCGACCACCTGTTGAATTCAATGCACTAAAATACAGGAACGCACTTTAAAAGTGCCAAAGTTAATTCAGCAGTACCGTACAGCTTTGGCATAATGACATCAGTTATATGCTAACTTTTTAAAAAGTAGGTCCCTATTTCTGTATAGTTTGGGGGGGGGGGGAGAGGGGGGGAGAAGGGATTGTTTTTAACACTTAAACCAGGCAGTTTTCTGACTGAATTTGCTAGCCTTTCAACCCTAAACAAACCATTTAGATATTTTATGCAATGTATTTTATGTAATCAGAGAGCTTGAGGTTATTGCTTTCCAAACACAGCAGCTGGACACTTTGCTTGCTGGATTCCTGGCTGTCCTATTGCTTCTCCTCATCTCGCCTACGAGCCCAGAATTCTATATAAGATGTTTACAGTCCCACGCTCCTCTTCTCTCTCAGGGTAGAAATAGAGATTTAATGAAAGGAAGTTGCCCAAAAGCTGCTTGGAGAGGATGGTCCTTTGACAATAAGCCTTTGGATCAATAATAGCAGTGTTTTTTCCTCTGTATAACTTCAACAAATTGTATTCCAGTTTTATTTCTGAGCTTGGGAGTGTGTGGCATTGTTTATGATATGAAGCCCAAATTTAATTAAAAAGCTAAAAGGTTGTCTCTTGTAAAGCTGGATTGGACTCACAATTCTATTTTTGCTGAGCTGAAAACTAATAGAAGGCAGATTATACATGCATTTAGACCTCCTAAAATACAGAATAGGGTATAGAATGGGGGATTACAAAGAACCTAGTGTTTTTTCTAATTCTCATCAGGTACTTATGTGGATTTTTAGTTACCAGTGCACCTAAAATTTTTATGCATTTCTTTACTATTTTTAAATTAAATTTATGATTTTTAAGTCTCATGGTAAATCCATCTGAGAGCTTTGCAATTAAAGAAAACAAGATGCATATGACAGACAATTTTACAATCTAAGAGCATGTTCCTGCAAGACAAATCATGTGAATAACTTCCAAAGTTAATTGGCTTATTCATATAATTAAAGTAACTGAGGTGCTTAAGCTTTGCAAGATTAGATTTGCTGAGGGTAATTGTCATTATAATAATTATTAGAAACAGCTCAGCTGAGAAGTGAAACAATAAAAAGTGAAATGACTTAGTAATGATGTTTATTATGCAGCATATAAATCCCATGACCACTGCTGGATTACTTTAAACAAGGGGGTACTAAAGTGAGTTCACAGGATTACTAAAAGGAATATTAAACTGCTCTGTTGTAGGTTGAACTCTTCATTTGTACTAAATTGTTTCCAGCTTTCTTAGAAAGATGGGGAAAGAATGAGTAGATCAGAGGCATTTTTCTATTCATTTATATATTATAGAATGACATTTGCTGTCTTTGATATGATCAGTCTGCTGAGCCTATATGCAAACATTTAGCTACTTTTCCCCTCAATACTAAATTCTGTCTACAGATGGCACTGACTTCTTGCTGTTTCAGAGAACCAGTAAAGTGCTTCTTGACATACCCAAAACACTTCTTGCCAGTTTGTATTCTGTAATCCAACAGTGAGAGAATGTCTGTTTTGTAATCTGCTTTAAAACTGTAAAAAGGAGCATATTTATTTCTTTTAGAGCATAACTGTTGATGGAAAATAAGATCAGAATATCAGCTGTAATTTGTAACAAATATTTTGAGTATCTTTCATCTTTAGAGGCTCCACCTTTTAAAATGAAGTGAAACACACTTTAAAGAAAGGAACCAAAATGCTGTAAAATATTGTCTTGTGCTGACAATGTGAGTATAATAATAGAAATTGTCCTTTCTAATACTTCCTTTTAAAAATTTAAACTACATCATATATTTTTTCTTCTGTTCCTACAATTGCATTCATTAGAAAAAAAGTTTTCTATATTATGTAATCTGCAAAGTCTTATTTAGATGATTAATTTATAACAGTGCTACTGAAGCTAGTATGTTCGTACATATAAAAATAAGCATATACCTCAGCATTAAGATATGGACTTTATAAACTGTGTACAATAAATAACAAATATCAGGCATTTTAAATACTTTTCACAGTATATGAAGTATCCTGGCAATGTAATTCCCATCATTAGCACAATTATTTCTGCTATTAATCCCAAATTAAATTAAGCCTGTTTACATGAATCATAGCAGAATGAGACACAGAACTGTCAAGTTATCATCTTTTATATCGTAAATGCAGTTATTAATTCTGAATAATCTGGCTTATTTTTGAAATTATAAATAATGAACAAGAATGCCATTTATTCACTGACATTTGATAAAATCCTTGCATATCATTGTTTTTCAAAAGATCCCAGACTGGTCAATAACATTGAATACATGTCTGTGCTCTCTGTGTTGGTATGTTGTTACTTTAAGTAAAAAGTTTCTTATGAAAAAGAAGAAAAAAGAAAAAGTAACTTTCTCTATGTCTCTAGAATTATTCTAGCACTGACCTTTATTTGCAAAAAAATCACTGTTTAGTTCAATATTCTCCCACCACTTTTTGTGGGAGGTAAACCAATCCTTCCTGACTCTTGTAAAATGGAGTAAGGAAAACTTATAGTTAATATTCAATGTAAAAGACCTCAGTACTCAAACATTATTAATCTTTTGTGGTTCTGAATTGCAATAAACAGCTGTGGTTAAGAATATAAGACCTAAGATTCTTCAATATTGACGATATTGAAGAATATAGTTTTTCTGGCAGAGCAAACCTATTAAGGACTAACACAGAAGAAAATATATTGAATGTATTCATTTGTGCACTGATGTAAAGACCTCCAGAACATATCATGGATCCAAAGAAAGTACATGAGTAATATATACTTTTTTTTCATAGTAACACTCATAAATATCTGTTTATGCAGCCTGACTTGTCGTGGTTATGAATACAGCATGCGAAAAAACCCATGTGGAGACCCCACTGAAATTTCAAATCCAAATTTAGACACAGAATTTGGAAGTCATGTCCATCCCTTCTGCCTTTAGCTATTTTTCAAGGAGATACGCTGTGTTAGAATTTCCACTGAAATCCCATTGCTTTTTTCCTAACTGCAAAAGTTTTTTTAGAACATTTTTGATAACTCATTATATTGTTTTAAGTTTAATTTTCAGGTCAGAAGCTTCAATAATGCTGCTTGCATTACTGTTCCAGTAAGAAGAGCTAAGACAAATGAATAATTGCTAGACATTAAAAGAATTCTAATGAAAGCAAGCCAGTGAACAAAGGGGAATAGAATTGATTAGCAGGGAAAAATCATGTCTTTTGTATTAGGAAGTACTAAGCTAAAGCAAGAACTGTTAAATGCAAACAAACAAACAAGCAAAAATTTATTTAGACTTTTTAAGGAAATGAAAATGAGCATCAAGAGATCCTTTATCCACTTAGGTACAAACAGAACAAGAAAAGAAGTAGGGTGACTCAACTGTGAAGATAGAGCCAAGACTGAAAAGAATTTAACACTAGCACCAGGACTGGATAAATACTTTCCCTTAAATTAAAGATGATGATAAAAATGGTACAAAGGCAGAATGGCTGGTGAAAATAGAGGGATGGGGAATGGAAATTTTGAGGAGGAAGCAAAGCTCAGAGCTAAAGGCACTCAAGCAGGGAAGTGGTGACCAGATGTCACCATCCTAGAAGACTGAAAGATTTAGCATGTGAAACCACAAGTCAGGCTGCAAGGGTCTCAAATAACTCTATTTATTTAAACTGGTACCATATGACTGAGGAGTGACAAATAGAGTATTTGTGTTCAAAGTAAGGTAAGGAAGCCATCAAGGCACTACAGACCCATTAGTCTAAACTCAGTAGATACAGGCTACAGTTTAAATGAAAGGATCTTTAAGGAAATGGATATAAATGAAAAATGGAGATAAAATTCATTACAGTTTTACCAGACTGAGCTGATGAGTATCCTAGGTAAAAAATGACTTTCTATCCAATGGAAATGCTGATCTGAGCCTAAGCCTGACTTCAGACAGTAATAAGGAAGAAATTATTAGGGTCAGCACAGAGATACAGATTAGCAGAAAAACAGGAAGGACAATGAATTGTAACACTGAGGAAACATTAGCCTCACAGAGTTCCTCAAAGTTCATTTTTGGTGCTGATTTTTTGTAATATTTTCAAAAGTGAAATTGGCACAAGTAAGAGTGTAAACTGCTGTTTTTCATTGGGTGACTAAGTCTAATTCATTTCACATGCTTTTCAACAGGACTTAAACCTAGGTTTGAATGCCAGCTACTCAGACCTTGTATGTACACACAAAATAAAAACATATAAAATCATGTTTCTTGAAAGTTGTGAAAAGATAAGAGATGATGTTTCTAAAATCTACCAACTTATGAAAATGATTGTGATGTTCTTTAAACTATTGTCAAAACAGTGAGAAATAATGATGAGTGTGAGTTGCATCACAACTGTATGCATTAAAATTGTATGTAAATATCCAAAAATCTTGCAGTGTTGTAAAAGAAAGTCAACTGATCTTACTGGATATGTATTTGCAATAGATAGGAACACTGCGTTCAAGGCCACTTTCTTTTGTCTTTATATGGGTTGTAATTAAATAGTTCTCTTTTACAGAAGAAAAGAGTGATTTGAAATAATGTCCATGAAAGACAATGCTGCTAATGTCTTCTCAGAAACTGAAGCATGTATTGATAAAATGGAAATGCTCTGGGGAAAATTTATTTCACTTGCAATTCATTTGCTTCCTGACATAACTGGACAAAGGAGTTGAGTAGCTGCCAGAGAAAATGAGAAGTTGAGCACTCAATCACTACCTCTGCAATTCCAAAATTTTAATTGCATCTTTCACTATGAGACTTTGGGGGAAAAAGTTGTGAAGACAGAACACGTCATGAGTATTGTAGTGCTGACAGAGGTTTTTTTCTTGTTCCAGACATCTCAATCACTGCCAAGCAGAGCAGACACACTTAGAGGAGCGTACCTTCAGTATGGACAGCTCCTGCATCAGTCAGACGGCGGGAAAATACAGGCGAATTATGCAGATGAAGAATGCGATCGTGTGAATCTTCAGGGAAAAGGTAGAACAATAACATTCTTCAGTTATGTTTGAGCATTTAAAATGAAACCAAACCTTTCATGTGCACAAATCACAAAAGTGATATCCTACTATCTCATTTATAAGTATTTGATTGAGATGTTGGGAGCCAGATTGACGGGGGGCTAGCTGCTCTCATAGACACTGCTGGCATGAACACAATTTGTACCTAATGCCACAGGTTCATAAAACTTCCTCAGTGTCAGTTTTCCTCTGGGAAAGATGTTGGCACATCGTTCCTAACCACTGAAGTCTTGACAGCGTTGAGATACTTGGCATCTCATTAACAGCTAAGCCCTGCCAAGGTTCACAAAATATTCACCTAAGCTACCTGCCTGAAGGTCTTGAGCCAGTAGATGTGCTCAGAAATGAAATAATTAACTGTTCACTGGCCTAGAAAAAGAAAGTGAAAATGAGCACGAGTCTGCTGCTTTCTGTTGGGGATAATCACTTGCAGGGTTGAGAGCTGGCTTCCAGGACCTGTGCCAATTAATATTCTAATCACTAAATCCATATTTTCCAAATTGTGGGGTGCACATCTTGAGGGGGAAATGGCAGGAAGGGAGAAGGCACAAAAGGGGAAAGTATATAATATCCATTTATAATTAAATAGGAGGGCTAGCTGGATTTGGAATAGGGAAATGTAGAAGGTGTGGAGTTCACTTACAAGAAATGAACATTTTACAGGAGAAAGTGACTCTACACTATCATCGTGGTGTCTCTGCCTATCCCAGTGACTCCTTATTCTGTGTGCTTTCTGAAGTGGAATATCTCTAAAAAGCTTAAGTGAGAAATTCCCGCTGCCAGAATGCTATGTAGCTTGGAGTTTGCAGCAGTTTCCTCCCGTGTTCTCCATGAGTAGTCCCACTGCTGAATTGTTGACTAACAGCTCTTTTTGTGTTTTGAAACAACCTGACGAATTCCTGGAATTTGAAAAAAAAAGAGTTTAGGGTTGTGAGTCTCAGAGAACATTAGGATCCTAAAAAGAAATGCAGCTTAAATTACCGCCCCCTGCCCCCACCTTCCGCAATGTCTACCACCCTGGTAAGCTAAACCCCTGTTCATGGAATTTTTGAGTTTCCAGTTTTTAAGCACTTAACTGTCCCCATGCCTAGAAGGCTAACTTGAATGGTCTGTACTTCACTATGTGGAAGGTCATCTAAAATTTAGGTCACTGAAATCCCCAAGGTCCTCCTATGAATGTATTCTTTTGCAGTATTTTAGGAACGGAACTCAGCATACTGAGCATATTTGTTAACAGATGCAAATTTAAGTGCCACTGAGTACATTTTTTAAGACAAATAGGTGTTCTTCAGAATAATTTTCAGTCAAAGTTGGAGAAGTTGCACAGGAAACTGAGATGAAATTCAGTAAGTTACAATATGATAGACACATAAGTGTCCTAGAGTTTTACTAGTACATGACAGATGTGTTAAAACTTGCACAGTCTAGTCTATGTTTGAAATAACTTAGTGGTGAAGAGCTATTACCATTAGTGATGTTCAGAAAACCACTTTCCAGGTTCAAAGATGATTGATACCTGTGACAATTCTCATGTCAAACAGACATTCAGAGACTTTTGCATCAGTTATCAATATTCTTAAGGCTGAAATGATGAGGCAGAAAACTATTTTAACTCTAACTTTGGGATTCATTAAAAATAAACAATGAAACTGGGCACACTTTGTCACAAGAAAAACTATCAAAAAGAATATGCACTTTTTAAATAAAGAATTTTTACCTCAAAAATTAGCATTATAATTATATTAAAACTTAATTACCTTTGCCGCCCTCCCATTATTGCCTTAAAACAGTGTTTTCCAAGTAAATGCAATGACAGACCTACTTTAAAATGTTCCTTAGTTTTTTTTAAACCAGGAGCATAAAAAATCTGTTTAAAGTGAATAGCAAAGCAATAAACTAGTCTGTGAAGTAGCAGCTTCTAAATTTCTCATGAAATGCTTCCTCTGTTTTTCTGATAGCTCAGATTTGAAGGCATTTTGCAAGAGGCTCAGCAACTTAAGGCTATGTTCTGTTCTGGACACAATATGTAGCTCCTATTTCCATTTTTTTCCCCCGAAAAAGTGATGTTCAGTCAGTATGAAATCTCACAAGGAGTTTGTTTGTGTAAAGTCTGTATTCTCTGGACAGCCTTTGTTTGCATTCTCTTAACTTTTAGTGTGAAATCTTTGAATTAAGACCTTGGCTGAAATATTTTGGTGTCAGTCCTACTTTTTACTTTCAATTGCCATTTGACTAGAATGGTGTTAGTCTCAAGGAGAGGTGATGAAAAGGTGGCTCCTGAGGCAAACTGGTAGAGCACAATGATTTTTTTTTAATTGCAGAACCATGTTCAGCTGTTCTGCATGAATAGAAGGCCATGCACCATGCATGTTTCATATATATAATTTGATAGAAGTGGGACACTTACTAAAACCTGATTAGCTGAAGGAGGTGAGCCTTCTACCAGACCAATAAATGGATGATTTGGGCTCATTTGAACCTGATTCATAAAGCAAACTAAGCACACTGAAATCTGTTTTATGCAGAGAGAGCCAGACACAAGCAGGATTGATTGATTGATTGATTTGGGTGGGATGGGCTGAGTACACCCAAGCCTGATTATCAAATGGAGGCAGGACTCATATAAAGGTGTTTCTGTGTGATACTGCCATATTTCATTCTCAGAATTGCTATACTTATCTTCTACTGAACTCCAGCTGTAGTAAGTATGAGATACTCATGCTGTAGGTGAAAGAGAAAAGTGTATGAAGTATCATACAGACTGGTGTTTTCTTTTAGTGGAGCTTTGTTGTGTGTAGCAAAACTAACTGCTTCCCATCTGAGTATTGATAAGTAACAAAAGATGAAATTTTGATGTAATTAGAGTTTAAATGGACTGTAATAAATTATTCCCTTGTTAGTCTGATTTTAATCTATATTGTATTTTATTTTCTGTAATTGGCTTGCTTCCTGGCTTGTTGTTATCCTTTGAAATGATACACAAAATATATTCAGCCCTATAGCCAGCAGAGGTCAATATAATTTAAAAATATGCTTTATATTTAAAATATGACCTGTCTACTGTTCCCCAGAAATCTGGCAATTTTTTTTTTTTCAATCTGTGTTTTCTATATAGATATAAAGAAGTAGGTAACATGCATAACTCATTAAACTTGCTGAGGTGATCTATCTATCTATATATTTTATTCCTATGGGGTTTTTTTACAGTTCTCTTGGGAGAGCATAGCTAAAACAATTTTGTCGCTATGAATTCCTCTCTGTCATAAAGTCATTTATTCTGTTAGTCTGTGCTCTACTTAAGAGTTGTGACTGTGGTCTGCCTTACAAGTGGTTTCCCACAAGCAGATTTCAAATGGATTTTGGGTCTGCAGCTGGCTGATATCATGTTCTGCAGGTGTGCTCTTATCAGTGACACTTTGTATTAGTGTGAAGCTCTAATGAGCAATGAAAAGGTAAGCCAACAAAGTAAAAATGACCTCAGTGATGCCAAACATCTCTTCTTGTAGTTACTCATTCCAGTTGTCTTTGTGGTGGTGAATTGCTTGAATAACCAGTAGAATTAATTGTTCACCTGAACACACAGCTTGACATCTGGGCCTCAGCAATTTTCTTTCCTGATGCAGTGCTATTAGATTACTGAAGAAGTTAACTACACAAAAGTGTGTGTGTGGGGAAACCATTGATATAGCATTTAAATTTTCCTATGCAAGAAGGAGGAGAATAAAGAAGTAAAGCTACTTCTAGGTCCATTGTACTCGGTATCTGAGGCTTTCCTTTTCCTATCCTGCTTAAGGTAGCTCCACCTGACTGGGTTCACTGAATGAATCCTGCTGGGCTTGGGCTGTTGGCTCCTCTGAAGTCAATTTGTGTGGTGCAAGGCTGGAGAGAAATAAAAAATATCTGTAACTGCTAAGTCAACTAACAGAGAGCTGAAACTAAGACCAGGACAGAAAGTGTCTAATGCCTCTCCTAAGCAGTCTTGACTGGGGCAAATCCTGCAGTGTTTGAAGCTGTGCTCTCCTGGGAGAAGGGTAGCAGTAGAACAGCCCTGATACACCTTGCCATGCCTCCACGGAGCTGGAAAAACTTTCTTTCACAAAAGCTATTCTCAACCTTTGCTTAGAGAACTAGTGATACACAAACAAATGACTCTAGCTGTAACATGGATGCAGATATCAGTACTCTGTCACTGGCTGGCAGTTCTCATGGATTTGTCTTGAAGAAGAACAATTCTTCTATTAAGTTATTGTGGGTTTGCTGCAGACGCTGTAAAGTAGGTTGTGACTAGTAACAACTGAGAATATCTTGCTGTTTTAGTGCTGTACAGAAAAGTTCCCAGACTGTTCTGAGCAGTAACAGAAGATCTCTGTTGTGAAATCACAAGAAACTTCTTCTGGCATCCAAGAATCTTGCACTGCAACTGTTTATATGCCAAATATGTCTCCCCTGCAAACATATAATTCATCTGTGTTTTATTAGAAAAGCACTACCAAGCTCTGACAAAACGTACTCTCAGTAGGCTCAGTTGTTTGTTCCCATCTTAAAAAAGGAATGTTAAAATCAGTTGTGTGAGCTGGAATTCTTGGCAGGAGCGGCCCCCTTGGGACACTGGAGACTGGTCTGTTTTTCTCAGCTAATAAACACTGCATGGTCTTATTAGACTAGTCTGGTGAGCACCAGGGCAACTGCCCCAAACTTTGTGTTAATTGCCAAAAAAGCAAGAATAGCATATGCCCTTCCTACAGAAAGGGTAGCACACCACTTTCTCTTCAAGGTGCACGTGCCTGTAGAGAGATGGGACTGTGTCCAGTACTCACAGCCAGCAGAAAGGCTCCCTTGGAGTCAGCAGTTTTTGAATGCATCCCCCTGCCCCAACACACACACACATACTCTTCCCTACCGTAATGAAAATATTGGACTCCCACAACACTGGTATTACTTTGCAGAAAGTCTCTAAAGTAACACCTAATCCTGAGCTGTTTGGAAGTTAAGTGCCTCATGGAAATGGGTACTTTAGCACGTAGGGAGTGCAGGAGACTGCTCTCTGTTCTGAGTTATTCTGGATGAGTTGCACTAGTGTACCTGAGATCAGAATCTGTCTCTGTGGTTTTTCTTGTTTTTGTTTGTTTTTGTTTTTTTTTTTCCTTTTTTCCCCCTCCACTCTCCCTCTAGAACTATTAAAACTACTGGCAGGTGCATATAACTATTGAAGGGACTGAAGTCAATGGAAGAGGTAGAAACAGTCTGCTCAATGTCACTGCAACCTTTAATCAAAGTTAAGGATAAATCTAGTTGTATTTCACCAGTATAAATCCAGGCTAATTGCTTTGAATTGGTGCTGCAGATTTGTGCTGGAGTATTGAGATGAAGCCTGTACCACAGGATTCAAGAGAGCCTTTAGTTCTAAAAGAACCCAACATGACCGTTGTGAAGGAGAGACTGGGACTCAAATGCCGTTGTCTTTTTCAGGAAAGACTATACAGTAAAATTCCAATGGAGTTTTTCTTAGTAAGAATGACTTCTGAGGGACAGCTATTGTATAAATCCCAGCAAATTCTTCTCATAAAAACAACTTGTAAGGAACACGAGTGTTCATCTTTCAGTGGGAGCAGAAGTATTCGTCTTTCAGTGACTTTAATGCATTCAGTAACTAAGATGTAAGAGCAATTCCACTGCAAAACACTGGAATAGCAAGGGGCTTTTTTCCTGCAACATAGAATAGGTGCAGCTGGGGTACTCGAACAGAACCAGCCTTGTTAGACTATCTTATGGTATTGCTAAAATGACATTATTCTTACCAGGGTTGTACAGAGAATAGTTATTTTCTCCACAAAAAAGCAAAGATTTCAAAAACTATTTTAGCCTCATCTTTATGAGAAATGAAAACAAATTTGGGGAAAATCTTCTGAGAGAAATGCGAGAAGGTTATCACAAGTTTAAAATACAAGAAAGAATTGGGACCCTGGGCTTCAAAGCCTTGTTCTGAACCAAACAAAGTGGGGCTTTAGATATAGTTTTCCACCTACTTCCATGTGGTGTAAATACTTGGGTACAGACTTCTGACTGGTTTTGGTAAACTTCTTCCTGGACATGATCAATATGACTCTTGGAAGTGTTTTCTGGTACTTGATATTTTTTGACAAAAACCAAAGTTTATTTTAAGAAATCACTTTTTTCAGTGGAAGTTTTTCTTGAGATTTTTTTGAGAACAGCTACGTTCTCTACCTGAGTTAACAAATCATAATGGAAAAATGTAGATATCTAGCAATGAAAGCAAATCCCTGGGTTAAAAAATAGTGAATTCTATACTTCTTTATTGCTAAGAGTTCTGTATATAAATCATATGTGAGTAGAAAGCCATAAAAGCAGCTACTTCATCGACATGTGAAAGTCAGAAATATAAAAATTGGTTTGGGAAAGCAGAGCAGTATTTTGGGAGGAAAAAAGAAGGAAAATAAACACTTCTACTTCTGAAAGCATGAATAAAACCCATTTAGATCTGTTGGACTAAATCACTACCCATGGCCTTTTGCTCCATAGAACAGAGTTTACATCAGAACCCCAAGAAATATAAAGATGTCAAATTCCGTTTTTCCAGAGGAAAAGGATGTTTTTGTGGAGTGTTTAAACTTTCACAGCCTGTCACTCAAACGATGCTATTGGCAAGCTAGGTCTGCTTTCCCAGTGCAAACGGAAGAGTGCCAGGTGGCAGCTAAGGATGGGAAAGAGCAAAGAAGAAACTTAAAGTGGTAACTAGAGAAGTCTGTGGCTGAAATCCTTCCACCATGCACATTATTTTCCATAACATTTAAAACTCCGATATTTCTCAGTGGATGGAATAAAAGATTGTTCTGAAAAAATCTAACTTAGTAGAGGAAAAGACATATAGGCAATGCATCCTCTAATATGTACTTAATTTGCAGCTTGGCATGAAATTGCTGCAGATGTGTATACTTTATAGTGTTGTGTGCTTAAACTTTGTTTCTGAAAATGTCCTTACACATGGCTTAAGCTCTTTCCAAAACTGGGAGTCATGCTGTTTTAAAATTATCTGAGAGATTCACTTCACAATTTTTTTTTTTTTAAATTTCTTCAGCTTGGTTCTTTGGGTTTTTTTGTTGTTGTTTTTTTCCCCCAATATGGTAGCTCTGGTAACAGGTCCTGCGCAAGAGTAAAGGAAGGTATCAGTGAGAAGTGTTGCTACAAAGGGGGAAGTGTAATCAAAACCAATACCAACATTTTCCCCCTGAATAGGCAAACACAAAGAATATCCCTGCTGTCTCCCCCAGCAGTGTAACTTCATCCTGATTAAGGAGGGAAGCTGCTGGCAGCAGGGCTGTCAGTGTGGCTCCCCTCACAGCAAGGCGGTAGAGGTGGCATCTCAAGTCCTTGTTAGCTCTTTGGGTAGTGTGCCTATATATTATCTCATGGTCAAAGCAAATCTACAGTTGTGCCAATGTCAGGAATAACTAAGAGAATAGTGGACTGCTTAAACGTTCTGCAAAATGTGCACACACATACCATATATTACTTTGAGGGTGTCCATAGTACTTCTCTGTGCTTTTTATTTTTTTCAGTCAAGCTAAAAACATTTTATTGGCAAGAATGCTCATAGAGATAGTGTTTTGAATACATCTGTGAATAACCACTTGCTGAGATCAATGCCAGAAAAGTTTGCGTAGGCATCATCAGTGCTTCTTGCATGTTCAGAAGCTGCTTATTCAGAGAATAAACAAGTTGGTGACAAGCATGTAAATAAGAACTGTCTTTGCTGAATATATTGTGAAGAACCTGTAGGTTGAAATCTTTATGTGAACAATTTTTTCAATAAATCAACTTTCATTCAAGAAATAACCTTACAATAGGTAATTCAAAAATAGGTAATAAATTATATCTCTGAGATAGGCTTGGGATCCAAAAGATGTTGAATATAATAATGGGAAAAGGCATAAAAAGGCTGAAAACTGAATATTGAAGCTGCACAAATTCAACTGAGAAATCAAGGACATAATTTAGCAATGGAAATGATTAATAATTGGAATAAATATCAAAGGAAGTGGTAGAACTTCTGTCTATTGATGTCTTTGGCTTCAAAAAGGATTTTTTTTTTTCTTCAATATTAGCCAAACACAGGCTATTGGGCTTACTAAGGAAGTTACTGGATAAAGTTTTATAGCCTATATAATGCAAGAGGACAGGCTAGATGGTCTAATGATCCATAGTCTTAAAATATATTAATGCAGACCTCTGCATTTACTGAATACATCTATTGAATAAATAGTTTTCAAAGAAACCTATGGGAATTAGGCACCTAAAGCCCCATAAAATTAAATCTCATCCAGTGCATCTTCCAGTCACTTCAGTCCAGCTCTTCTGCCTTTTCATGCCATAAATACAGAATAATACTCTCCTGGGGAGAAAAAAAACAGTATAACATTTAGCTATCTTACACTTTCTGAAACTCACTGAATTTCTGTAGACTTAAAAGCAAATGCTGCTTAATGTAGGATCAGCAAAGTGAAATTAGTCATATTTCCTAATATCTACAAACATGCTTACGTTATATATTGGAGTTTCTTGTCTTCAGCTTTTAAACTAATCTAATCCTGACACTATTTGCAGGAAAAAGGTTTACTGACTCCCTTTTCTTTTTTTTGGCCTTGAGTTGACAATTTAATAGCAATGCTGTAAAATCAAAAGCTGAAAGTGGTGATTTCTATCACTTCTCTGCAGCTAAAGAATATTTCTACATTAATATGGCAGGAGTGGGAGGCATTATTCCTGTTATCTCATCCGAATTCCTGGATTTAACCCTTTGTCCACTTCAGCCACCATTTGCCTGTGGTTTAAAGAAAACAAGGGTGATGTTAGAATTCCCAAAAATTCTTCAGTAAAAGCTTTAAATGTTCTGATCCAGAAAGTGAGTTATGAGCTGGGATTCTGACCAAAACTTTCAATCCTGAAACTCTCTCCTATGCTAACACCTACTCTTGAAAGCTTTTGGTCTTCAGGTTCTCGGGTGCCTAAAGATCTGCTTTGGCACATGCCTAGAAATGCTTCAGTCATGAGCCTGGGCTCACGTAAAGTCCTGTCACAATCCCCAGGCTGAGATCCATCCTTGCCTGCCTCCAGGGCTTGGCTCCGTAGGTCTTCAGAGCCCTATTAAACTGGGCTCTGCCCAAAAGGTAGTGGGGGTTACTTCTTATTTAAAAGTCTCAGGTAAGAGTGCTTGCATACAAGTCAGGACAGGATGCTATCTACTGCTGACTCTGAGCTGGCTGGAGGGACACTGTCTGCTGCAAACAGATGTGGGCTTAGACATGCACTGTAAGAATGTAACCCCTTATTGCTACAGGTCTTGGAAAATATTTTGAGCCTTAAGTCCAAATACTGAGCATGCACCTGCTGTCTATGAGGCAGCACTTCAATTTTAACAAATGGCTGTTTTACCCGTGTATTTAAGTGAAAAGGGATTGTGTAGCTATAGCAATTCCTAATGCGTCTTGAAGAGTATGTCACCATTGGGAAAGGGAAGCTGCCATACCATTTCGCTCTAAACTTTAACGATGATTCTCGAGTTAAAAATTAAACAAGTTTCTCAGCACTCTGACTTTCTTTATTGTTAGTACCCTTCTTTTTTTAAGGGTTTTGCTTCCCAGCCACAAGTCAGAGAGTGAATAATCTTTATCATAGCCAGGAGCATGTCTTTGAAGGTTACACACCTGCTCCAGGCCGTAACCACTTGAAGTGAGGGTATTTTTCAGGTGTATTTTCCCCTCTGTTGCCCAGGACAAATCTCAGGAGCATTGTGGTGTGACAAATTAGATAGGGTCTATGTAAAATTAGCTGCAGAGGTTCCAGTGAATTGATTTGTAGTTTAAAACAAACGAAAAAAACAGAACCAAAAAAACCCCCCAAAAACAACAGGCAGCACTGCTCCCTCTGTCACAAGCCCAACCTGACATTAAAAGCATTATACTATTGAAAGAATTTTTCTGTTTTATGAAAAAACAGGCACCTGCATCCTACTTGTATCTGGATGCTTTAATGTCTGAAGGAAAATAAACATTATATATATTTATATATATATTTTTAAGACATAGTACAGGGTGGTGGCCTTCCTAAATTCCAGTGTGAATAATTGCCTTCTGCTTACCTAAACTGCCTTATGCTTTTATTTGGGTATGATGTGTCTGGAGTGTTGCTGCTTGATCAACAAGTTGAAAGTATCCTCTCTTACTATCTCTGTAAAGTCTTTACCTCAAGTTGCAAGGCCACTCTATTAATGTAAACTATAATTACAACTAAATAAAAAAAAAATCATCATTATGTATGTTAAAGACCGTCAGTTAAAAATAAGGGTACATCTGAGACTCTTCCATTTTGTTTTTATCCTGATCTCATTGGGCCAGACTTGAAACAAATTAAATGATTCATAAGTTCATCCTGGCTGGATATCAGTGCTTTTCCAATACAAAAAGGTTAATGAGCTGGAAAGTGGTGAAGAGGATATTCTAAATGCTAAGTCTGTTCCCAGCAGAAGTAACTTTCGTGCCAGCAATTTCCCCTCAGAGCTGCTGCACTCTGTGGTGTCAACAATTACTTAGGGACTGATTAGTGCATGGATTATCAACACAACAGGCTGCATTGCACTGCTCTTTCAAAGGTATTATAAGGACTTTGCAGAACACAAATTTTCACATATTTTACCTAGGAAAGACCTTCCTGAGTATTTTTGGTTCTGCCACAATTCCTCTCTACAGCAAAGCTGAAACAAGTACAGGGACTTTAAGGGTAACGGCAAAATTCTGCCAGCTAGGAATTAAACAATTGAGAAAGCCAATGGCAGCTGGCACAGCCTGCCTGTTCCCATGTGTGAACCCAATGACATGAACCCAAGAAGATTCCTGCCATGGGGGTATTTCCAGAACCGCCCTCATAGGTGCTTTGTAGTCTTCTTGAGAGGTGCTACAGAGCACTGAAGTGTTTAACTTGATACTGCATGTTTCATGCAGTCATGAGTTACCCTTCAATGCCTTACTTCTACTGACAAAATAGTTATCTGGTGGGTTTTTCTTGTGAATATTAAATTATGATAATATAGTTGTAGTAACATTGTCATAACGTGTACAAGTATCTGAAGGGAGGGTGTCAAGAGGATGGGACCAGACTCTTTTCAGTGGTGCCGAGCGACAGGACGTGAGGCAATGGGCACAAACTGAAACACAGACAGTTCCATCTNAACATGAGGAAAAACTTTTTCACTGTGAGGGTGACAGAGCACTGGAACAGGTTGCCCAGAGAGGTTGTGGAGTCTCCTTCTCTGGAGATATTCAAAACACGCCTGGATGCAATCCTGTGCAATGTGCTCTAGGTGACCCTGCTTGAGCAGGGGGGTTGGACTAGATGATCTCCAGAGGTCCCTTCCAACCTCAGCGATTCTGTGATTCTGTGATATGTAGATCTCAATTTTAACTTAGCTATCTCTTGCTGTGAGCATGCAGGAGAAAATGAGCAAATCACTGCAAGAAGACATTTTGCTTTTTCTTTCTCAAACTGAATAAGAGATGAGAATATTTCAGTGATTAAACAATGTCTTAGAGTTTTGTTCATAAGTATATGAAAATCAGTAATGGATGCTCAAGTGTAAGGCTTGACTTTCATACCGTATTGCTATTGTATTATTACTTCTTTAGCACTCAGTATATAAAGCATCTCTGAAAACAAAAGAACAAACTTATAATGGGTAATTATGTCATTTACTACTTCCACTGTATAAAATGCCCTAAAAGAACTGGTATGAAATACCTTTGAAGATTGTGCTGTAAGTGTGAGGGTAAAGGCATGAGACCTGAAAACCCTTGAGATGTAGGTGACTGTTGCCTAGGCAATAGGGAGGATTTTTCCCATCTTTGTTATATAGCTTTGCAAACATAATCTGTGTTTCTTGGAAAAGTCCAACCATGTCAGGATGAGAAATGTCAGTTAAAAATACATGTTCTCCCAAGGTAACTTGAACAGACAGGTCTAGCTTTCAGAGGAGAAGCATTAGACAGGGTTTTTTGTGAGCTGTTTTTGGATCCATGGCACATGGGATTCAAATCTAGAGGGAATATGCAGAGATCTGATTGGGGGGAGGGAAAGCACCTGCACAGACACCTTATTATAAAACTGTGGTGTCCGAGCTGCTGTCAGGAAAGGACTAAGAGTCCTTGATCAATACTTTAATTCCTTTTGCTCAAGAAGAGTCATCAAATATGTGTGGGTTTTTTTTTTCTTCTCTCCTCTGGCCCAGTAAAGGAGAAAAGAGCAGCCAAAACTCTTTTCCTCTTACCCACGCGTTTCCCAAGCATGCTCAAAATTAGCTGAGCTCCTGCAATACTAATGCAGCTTTGTATTGCTACACCCTTGTAGAGGAATCTCAGCCCTTTCTCAGGGTAAGACCTGGATACATAAGTCTTAGTTCCCTGAGAAGGAAACACATTTGTATAGGCTAAAAATAAGTGGGGTATTCCAGCTGCGGTCCTCATCTGGACACTTAAGGGATCAGGACCCCAGTAGCCTCAGTGGAGCTTAGTTGTCCTTTAGCTAAAATACAATTTCACAAAACTTTTCAGCACTCCTGTGGTATCAAATATCTTCTCTTCCCTTTAGTATTTGTTTGCCTAAGTGCTTTGCTGTTCATAGTTACAAGGTCTACCTCAGACTTCTCACTAACAGCAGAGATCATGCAACCTAGGTGTAAAGCATGAGGCACCCACAGGGAATTCTGGCCTGGAGACATTTCGGGCAGGATTTGAAAGCTGGAGCTGACAATTATCTATAACTGTGTTTGGAGTCTTGCAGGCACTGTCATTATTTAACACTTATTGCTGTGCATGAAAATGTCTTGTGTTTGCTTCAAGAAGTTAATAATTCATTTTGTATGTCCTAACCCTTAAAATGTTCACCACCTTTGAGGATTAGTTTCAGTATTCACATGACAATAGGCAGGTTTGTTGTGCAGCTAGCTATTGAATATTTAGATCCAAAAGAAACAAAAGAGAAAACCCTGAGTTTGTCAACTTTTTTCGTCACTCCCTATCCTCACAGCAAAAATTACCTGCCTGTATCACAGGGCTCTCCTTTGATAGACACAAGCTATAATATAAAAGCAATTGGATATAACCGAGGACAACAAATAAATGTTTCACTTTTTGTATTTTGAGCAATAATGCAGGCAATATGTATGAAATGCATAGTTCAATCACACCTGTTGTCGTTGGATGTAAAGAAAAGTAAGAAGCCGAGTTGCATATATCATCGCAAAACTGAAAGGAATTGCAGTATAATGTCATCTGCATCTAGTTCATACATTCTACACTTACAGTAACTATACATAGTGAATTCTTATAATATGAACAACCTTCAACTGACTTGGCAGAATACATTTTCTTTGCTGTAGTCGAAAAGTGAAACAAGATTTGCAGTAATTTCCTTTTGAACTTAATATCCAGCTCTCTCCAATGTCTGCATTGTGGGATTAATAGATGAATAACACATGAAAATTAAAAAGTGTGTATCAATGCATCTGTTAGTACTAAAACTTAAGATTCTCAGAGGATGGGAATCCAAAATACTTTCTCATTGAGAGAGCTGTGAAGCAGAAAATTAGCTTAACCAATGACAAAATGGAAAGCCCCACGCTAAAAGTGGGTCTCAAGTGACCACACTGTTGCTTTTGTGAAATAGTATGACTCCTATCTAGTGTTATCCAAACTGTGTTTTTTTAGTAATGGCATAACAACAATAATATGTTATAATCATGTACTGATGTTTCCTTGTGTCAGTATTTGAAGTGAAAAGAATCAAGGGCTCATTCTTGCAAGTTGCTGAGCATGACTGACTTTGCAGAACACTGTAAGCTTGTGATTTAACACCAAGTCCACAAGCTGTCCCATTGACTTCCGTGGTGGCAGGACTACTAACATGGTTTCAATTAAACGTGCTTTCCTGTATACCTGAATCATAGAAAACAGTTCTAGGAATCAAGCCCTAAATGCATAAATCAATTGACTTATGAGTCTGTATTCCTTTGACCTGATGTCAGTAATATTAATGTGCTAATTTAAATTTCTCTCTATGTGATTTTATTGGTAGTTGCTTTTTTTGTGCAACCTTTCATACTAGTAATAAAGTAAATACATGTTAATTGCATAATCACTGGTTACCTGGGCTTACTTACAGCCTGCATCTGTTGTGGGAACTTCAGTGCATATCTAATTTAGATGGTTTTCTACTGCTATTCACTGAGATTTTAAGAGTATAAATTATGTCCTTGGAGATATTAGACTGTTACTGTTTATGCCTCAAGGGTTTGGCTTGAATTCTAGACATTCTAGAAAAGAAACACACACCAAAAAATAAACAAATTATGCAAATTAATGAACAGCAATCATGGTGAAGACTGTAGTCAATTTATATTACATTTGTCCTTGACTTTCAACACAAATTTCTAATTTGCCCGTGACACAGCTTTTAAAATAGATCTCTCATTTAGAAACTTCTGTTAATCATGGAACACGTCCAGGATCCCACAGTGCAGGAGAATGTCTTGGAACGCACCTGCTTCTCTTGATCAATTGTATAACAATTTGCAGGTGCGGATGTGTGTGCGGATGTTTTAGGAGGCCACTTGGTATTTGCGGTTAATCATTCTAGGTATGTAAATAGGGTCAGGCATCCTATTTAACTAATACAAGATGTGAAATAAAATCAAACTTTACCTACTGTTTCATAAGAACCAAAATGTTTGCTTTTATACTGTTTGATCCATTGCTTCATAATTTTAGCTAGAATTAGAGACTAATAATTTTTCACAGAAATTAAAAAAAAAAAAAATTCTGCCCTGTGCACAGTCTTAGTCTTTATGAAAGCAATTAATAAACCCATGGAACTTTCAACATATAATGCTGGTATTTTCTATTAGTTCTGGTACAAAGAAAGATAATTAGTCCTTGCTTAACACTTTGCATCTGTATGTATGAAGATATGTAGTCCAGAGCACCCCAAAAAGGGAAGCTTATGTTCATGAGGTCCTTGTGCACAGGCCCAAGCTCTCCTGCCTGTAGCAGAGAAGGTGAAGATTTTTTCAATAAGCAGTTTCAACAAAAGCAGAAGTTACAGGACATTATTAAAAAAAAAAAAAAAGCTTTACAGCCTCTGAGACTAACTTCCATGAGTAGAGCAAAAGGAAGTCTGGTAGGTCCATCTGGAGGAGGTAATATTGAAGGACAAAGTTTTTATCATTGTCTTCCCTGGATTTCACAGGTGTCCCTGGAGGAGCTCTCAAAGTCACAGAGGGAAGTGTCAATGGAGATGATGGCTCTCTGAGGTGCTATTGCCTGGGATCGGTTCTGTGACACTTCCCATATAAAATATTCTGGCTCCATTGTATCATATGGTAAAATAGCAGGGAAAATGTCCTTGCTGTAAGAAGTGATTCAGTCAAGAGGTTAGCAGGGAACACAAAATCATAGCATTAGCTCCTGTGGATCTGTCAGTCTGTGGTGGATTGGAGGACTGAAAAGAGAAATTTCATGTGTAAAAATGTTTGTCATTTCTTTGACCTCAGGATTTGATGAGGTAGGTGGAACAGCATGCTTTATTCACAGAGAAGTGAGCTAAACTAGTATCCTGTGACTTAAGTTTCTCCTGTAATGAAGATGTAATATAGCTTTCAACAAATCTGCAACAGATAACGCAGCTCATGTATGAAGAACACAGTTCTGAATCAGTGTATTTGTCACTACAACTGATACAATGGGAAATAATTGGTTTTCTTAAGTGATATCCTATTCTTTCAACTTAATATTCATTCCCAGAGGTGCAGTTAGCTAATCATGTGAATGGCATCTCTTGAAGTGTGAGCAATAAAGCTCCTAATGAGATATTTCTTTGCAAAGTCTGACTGCTACAACATGAAAGTTTTATAAGTGATGTAGTATTGGGCGAGTTGCCCACATTTAAAGTCACCAAAGAGGTAAAAGAATGTTCTCAAACAGGCTGTTAACTGCTTCCTTGAGGGAGTGAATCATCAAATGGTGGGATCTTCAGCCTCCCTGCAGGAGTGCACTCATTTTGAAACCCATTAGAAATATGCTGATTTAGCTAAGATTTAAGGCATTTTCCAAAGAATACTAAAAACAATAAAAACCCAAGTAAAGTTTTTCAAAAAGTGGTTTTAAGCAGCAGTAAGATCTGATTCTGAAGTCTTCCCTGGACTAGAATTCAAAGAGCCAATGTTACTTTATATTAGGTAACATGCCGACTAAAATGTTTTAGAAATCTGAAGACAAGATATGCTGCTACACACACCTGTTAGACAGTCCAAGTCAGAGCAGAATTCTCTCATCAAGCAGGTTCATTGAAACATGCTAATTATCACACATACTATCATCACACTTAATTTAGACAATGCCAAAGTGTTTGGAAGATTTCCATATAGAATATGTATCTTTCACGTTTGTTCTTCAAAAGCTATTGTGATTTATTTTACAAAATAGCAGGCTAAATTTTCATTTCTCTAATGTGTACCTTTGCTGAAATTTGTGAGATCTTCCTCTAGCAGAGGCAAAGATAGCAATGTAGGGCAGAAAGAGGAGTGGAGCACATAGGCCTGAGGGTGTCATTAGCTACTGCTTTAGATGTAAGCAGCTCCTGCTTTAGATGAAGGCAGTGCAACAGTGTTCTTCAACTTTCTTTACCTAAGTTTCAAAGAGGCATGCAGGGCTACAACTCTTTCAACTTTTTCCAAATAAATTCCCTTCCAGCCTAGGCCTGGATGTATCTGAATAGTGTTGTCCCCACGCCTGATATGTCATGTTCTCTATCAGGCTGTCAATGAAAGGGCCACACTTCTGTCAGCTCCACTTGTCCCCTCTGCTACATTTTTCCATATAGCTTAGAGGAAGCTTTAGCTGGAAGCCATGTTTAAAATCACATCAATAGAAAGTCTGACAGTTAAACTTCACCATGAAAGCCATAACATCAGCATCAGCAGTGGCATCATGCTTTCTGATTCCCTCTCTCGCCCAATCCTCCACCTACTGCAAACAATAGACTGAAGTCATTTGTGAAGGAAAGCTTTTGCTCTCCTGCACAGGACACTATTCAGTCTGAGTGACAGAACAAGTTTTAAGTGCAGCCAGTCATATTGCAAAGCCATTATGAGCTATGATTTTCGTATGATATGCAACAGTGAATCATCATGTCTTACACCTGCAGTCAAGTACCAAGCTAGTGCAAAAAAAACCCCAGTACTTTCTCTAGCATTTTGATGTACTTCTCACATATGTTACAGTAACAAGTTTTTAGTTTCCACCGAATGAAGTGAACAGTCTGTTATTTGTCTTTTCCAAAATATTAATAAATATTGACAATTATAGGAAAAATTTTGGCATAAAAGAGTAATCAAGGGATATTCTTATTTGGAATGTTTTTATTTGCTAAATTGTGGTATTAGGTATTATACCTACTTTATGTCTTATTCTCTCCCCTGTGGCTGTATTATACACACTATAGAGGAAGATGACTGAATACAGTGGCAAAATTGGCTGGGAAAACAGTGAAAGAGCAGAAACTTTCTTCTTCTCATCCATCTAGGCTCCACACCTCTTTTCTAAATACGGCCAGCTTCATGTTGTGTTATAAAGAAACTTGAAATATTTAAAAACAGGGAAGGGAAAGAAAAATGAAAAAGGGTAGTATATTCTGACATTAGAGAAATCTGGGCATATTTTCATGTCTTGTCATGTCAGCTCTAGGTCAAAAAGGCTATCCACTCATTTGAGATGAACATGATCTCTATCCTAGCACATGAAGAGGAGATGCAGAGTAATTGGAGCAGCTAAAAATCTTGGGCTGTGTGAACGTAGTAGCTGATCCTCAGCATTATGGTACAAGCCATTGTGAGATTCAGAGTTGGACATCACCAGCTTAAATTAGCAGTTTATCTGAGTCCAAAAGGATGGAAGCAGCTGCAAGCATAAAGGATGATGAATCACATGACAGAGTGCAAATGTAACTGTGATTAATGGGGCATCACAACACAACAAAAAAGAGAACCAACTGTGCAAAGAGATAACTACCACCACAAAGAGCAAATTATTGTCTAAGGTGATGTAATTAACTCCAAGCCTCCCCATGGCTTGGATGGCTGATTCCAATGAGGTTTGCTATTGTGCCCACAATAATGACAAGGTTGTGGATTCTTAGTTTAAATACTGGGCTATTAAGCTTCATTTTCACCCATTGCAGGGAACTGATAGAATGTCAAAGTTGAAGATATGGCAATTTGTAATAGTACAAATACAATATATTGTTGTGACTCATTCAACTAACATTCTCTATGCGAGGACAAATGGAAGAAAAGCTTGAGCAGGGTGCCTTGTGATTTATGGGGTTCTTTAAATATTTAAATTCAAGACTTACCCATTGATTATACTTTTTGTCACTGTATGAAGTCAAAGCAGCTCCCAGAAAGTGTTTTGTTACAGTAGCTGTGATGAAAAATGTTTTTTGTTCTTTATCCTCATGAGTTATATTCTGGATGGACAAGTGGTATTTTTCTTGTTCTTTCCAAAGAACTGTTTTAGTCCTGGGAATCTTTCACTGAATTACTTGCTCAAAGATGTGTTGATTCATTAGATATCATCTTCATCTATTTAACAAGACAAAGGCTATATTCAGATCATTTGCTAGCAATTTCTTCTTCTTCCTTTCTTTGAATTAGAAATGAAGATTCATATGCCCCTGAAGGGAATTTGCTGACAATTTAAAAAGTTGGAGTTTCTAAAAATTCAATACCTGAAAACTTGAAATTGAAGCCAATATTTTTATTTTCTTTACTGGCTGTGACACTTCTATGGTTTTTCTAAGCTGTTCTAAGGATAAGTAAGTTAAGTAAGGCACTACCTTTAATTTGCCATCTTAGTGTAGAAAGCAAAAGTTTTCAATTGCTTGTAATTTTACTATAAAATGTAAGTGGGACTTCAGAGATTCACAGGAGTCTTGAATCAGAATAAACTTTACTGTGGCAGCAGCTTAACTTCAGTTCACATTGGCAGTTGTGTCTATTTGTATCTGTAAAATAAATAATGATCACTGAACTGTCGATCAAAATTGCCAAAATTTGAAAGCCTTCTGGGTCATAACTGAGAAAGCTGAAATAACTTGACGGTTGTGACTCTTTCTGGATGCACTGTTTTCTTRGTTGGGTTTCCTGACTTATTTTTCCTTATTGTCTTATTACTCATATTATTTCCTATTGTGGTGCCACTGATAAAGTGCCCTGCCCAAGTGTCTTAAAACCTCTTGACCTCTGAAAACATACTTTTGGTTAGTTTTATTAAACTTTCTGACTTTGAAGTATTCATTACTTTTAAAAGTTTTTCAAATCTTACAAAGCTGAGATGCATTTGGGATTGGCTAAAAGATGATACATAGGTATTTCTACAATTTTTGCTGAGATAGTGTTGAAATAGCACTGTGGGCTAGTGGTAACATACAGCTATTTTGATGACTACAGCTATTATTTTATTATCTCCTGTCAAAGTTTAAGATTTTGAGATTCCTGAGACAGACATTTCACCACTCCATTTGTTTATAAATTATGTTACACAACAGAGCCCAACCTCTCATTTGACCTCTAGGTGTTATAGCTGTCTAAACAAGATCAAGAGTAATCAAGCTATGTAAACAAAACTATGATCTGATGTAGCTTTTAAAACAAATTCTTAGAGAAGAGTTGGTTTTGCTCTTGTAAGTACAAAGCCATTCTTACCACAACTTTTATTTTTTCATGGGAATTTTTACAGAAACAGATGTGATTTCATGAAAAATAAAATAATTTCAGACACTGCAGGTATTTCATTTCAGAATCTCAGAATATTGTTTCAAAATTCAAATTGTCTTGAAGTTTTGCAGTTCACATCATTCTTTCACTTTTATACTTCATGCCATGCACACAGCACTAGTATATTGTTCAGACTGTAATATACACAAAAAAATTATTAAAATAACTAAGAAAAACTACTAATTACTGTTTTTAAAAGTCATTGTCATATTAATATTTTTATGTCAAAATATCTGTTACCTGTTTCAATGAAACAGACGTTTATACAAATCAAGGTGGCATTTTACTGGTATTCTATCACGTGTTCTAATTCAAGGCAGGATCAGAAATATCCCATAATCTGGGCAGAAGAAGAAAACTGGTAACTCAATATTCATTTATGGTATTAAAATTATTGATATAAAAGTTATGCAAGTATAAGAAACCATTACATAATATTGAATATAATATGGAGTTTTGACATTGCAAAATGAGACATGGACGTTCTAAAGCAAAATATCTTATTCATACTTGAAGCAAGTTTTGAACAAGCTAATGTAATATAAATGCCCAGTTTCAAAAAGCTGTTAGGATTGTATCGATGAAACTTCAGCGATTCATGCTGAATTAGGATTTTGGTATCCAAAGCTGAATGAGAAGGGAATGCTTACATAGGCCTTTGTTTAGTTTTGCTTATAGCCGCAGGATTCTCATAAGGAGAAAAATCCATTGCCAGTAAACAGTTTACTTGCACTGGTTCATCACTTTAGTTTTCTGCATTATTAATAGGCAGTAGATAATAAACATGATTTATGAAGGACTAAAACAGCAAGTCTGTAGAAGAATAGTGTGGGTAATGTTATGGCAGGTAGCCATCATGTTTAGGATATGGAATTGTCATAGGTATTTGTCTTTATGCAAAAGTGAAATATGCTTCCCATTACAGAATTAACATGGTACAGATACTTTGTTCATAAATATTAAAAGGAAACAATACTAGCTGGAAATCCAGGACACTAGTACCTGGCAAAAACCCAGCAAGTTCTATGATTCATTCTGGGAAATTGTTTTGGACTCATTTATTTTTGAATTGATGCATTGGGTTGTTTAATAAATGTTCTTCTGTTTCATATAGTATGTGCCTAACAGAAAAATTGTAGCTGGTGCATATAGAAACCAAGCACAAGGGAGAAAAATTTTGTGAAGATGCATACACTGCAGTCCCCGTTAAAAGCTGAGGACAGAGCCATACGTGGAGCAAAATCTGTATCCTGGTGAGGTCAGAAGCAAAACTTCCATTACCTTTAATGTGGCTGGTGTTACCCCTGCTACATTTGGGAGGATTCCTGGGCAGTTGCTTCATACTCTATGGGAACAGTTAGTGTCCTTGACTAGGTGCATTGACCAGCGTGTGGCTCCATTGCAGTTTGTCAAGACTGCTGATCGTTATTTCCTACAGAGTATTTTATCTGGAAAAAAGTTGGAGCCTCCATGAAGTATAATCTCCTCCCTCCTCAATTTACAGGTATTATTGCCATAAATAACATTTTAAATTACCTTTAACAATACAGGCTAGACCACTGTTCTTTTTAAAAGCTTTCCCAGCTTTATGTCCCCAAACTAAAACTCTGACTCAGTTGTAATTACTATTTAGCATCCATTCCCTCTTTTGCAAGCAATGCTGACAACCTACTAAAGAGGGCTCCTAGCTTTCCCCTCTGGAGGAAACTCAATGTGTAAATTCATCTCACAGAATGACCTCTGAGCAAGCCCTGCCCCATGGCCACTGCTGGACAGAGCTACAAGGTTGTGTCCAGTCAGGATCGCAACAGGTTGGGAGCGGCAAACGTACTGATCCCTTCTCCATAGACAGTTTGGGTTGCTGTGCTGGGATTCACTCACGAAAGGGAAGCTGTGCGTTTGTCTTGCATAGCCATTGCAAATCTAGAGTTCTGGTGTTTTCTTTCTCAACCTGCTGGCTGCTGCAGTGAGGGCTGTATTTGCACGAGTGAGCCAGAAATATTTCAGGAAAGGAAAAAAACTGCCTATGGACCATATCCATCTATCCACAGATGATATGTTAAGATCCTTGGGATTCTGCCTGGGGTATCAAAGTTTTAAATAGGGATCCTAATCTTACATTCCTCAGCCTGTATGCCTGGCACATGCATTGTAAGTAATGGGATGTGGGGGTCTCACTTGTGAAGACTCCTGCTGTTCCCTGAAGACAGTGCACACGACAGCCAGCAAAGCTGAGCAGAAGGTCGTGCGGGAAGTCTGGGACAGCAGCACATTTGTCACCTCACTTAATCCCCAAGCAATCTTTCTCTACCTGAAGCTGTTTGGCTGCTTATCTAGATTTCCCAGAGTAGTAGAACCTAATTAAAACTTTTTTTTTAACGTTAAGAAAACAATACTGGTAGAACTTCCCATATTTAGCTTTTTTTTATAATTGAGAGAGAGAGCAAGTAACAAAACATAAAAAGTCAAAGAAAGTAATCATCTTCAGCTGAAAGGCAGAACTCACTTCAACATCAGCTGTGTCTTAAAGTGTAATTTTTCCCTCCAAACAATACTAACCCATTTATTTAATCTAAAACCTGTCAAAGCCTTCCTATTTCTACCAGTGGTGTCTTCTACAGATTTACATATCACTCATTAGCTTTTGTACCACAAGTATTTCTGTTGAAAAGACCCCAAAGTTTTTTTTTTTTTTTAATACATAGTAATAGACAGTAATGTTGTGAATGTCTACTTCTCACAACAACATGCAAGGCTTGTATGTCATGTCTAATGAATTATGTTCTTAATCCTTAGTTGTGTATTTATAGTTTAGTTTATGGTTAAACGGGAAGAAAATCATTTAAAAGTACTTAAAGGAATGACAATAGGTTTCCTGGGGGATTGAAAGTTACCAAGATTAATGTTCTTTTACAGAAATAGATTGTAGGCAAAAAAAGAGCTATCAGATCAAGGTTTCATCTATATGTATTAAGCTGTTCTTGGTTTAGTTGTTTCTGAATGAGTTATTGCTCTTCTCATTGTGTGGCCAGTCTTACTCGGGAGGAGAAATGATTTGTTCCTGTTCAGTTTAAACCATTTCGGAAGCTCCAAAATAAGAATGTTAACAACAGAAATATTCCATTATCATTATTCAGATTAAAGCAGGTTGTTACATTAAATTATTTTTGAAATATAGAAATATATATTGACTGCCGAGCTAAAGAAAAAAGAGAAAATTCCTTTTTTTTCCCCAAATGCATTGCATACCAACTGCTAGCTGTCACTTGCGTCGGAGAATGATTACAGATATGAGTACCAGAATAACTAATGATAACTAGATAACTAGAGAGCATGTGGTATAATGCCACTAATAAACAGAGAAATCCACAGTGTTATTTTCTATCCCTTTTTCGGTGCCTTGTTTCCATTTAGGACTACCGCTGTGCAATTAGCAGATGTTTTCACTGAGCTGTCTGCAGCGACCCTTAGGTCTTTTCCTGGTTTATTGCTACATGAAAGGGTATTTCAAATTTTTTATTCTTGTATATATCAGTTTGTAGTTATCCACAACTAATTTAATTTAAGGATAGAACTGTCTAATCAGGGCTGGAGCTACACATTTCATAAATATAGTAATATGATTATTGGACTTTAAGAAATGTGGAAAAAAAGGTACATAACCTATGGCATTCAGATTTTTCCAGTGTTGCTGTTTTCATAACCCATTGCAGGACAGATAATAAATCATTTGATTGAGGAAAAAAAAAAAGCCCTCAGCTTCCCTTTGGTTGCCCTGGCTTTAGACATCACTAAGACATTGACATTCCTTCATCTATGTGTCTTTTGTGGGTCATGCATTCTGCTTCATAGCATTTTACGCTCTTTAGGACTCCCATTTGAAATTGATTTATCTTATATTTTTAGTTTTTCACATGTTCCCCTGCAATCAGAATTTCTATGTTTCTAACTCAATGGAGATAAAAAAATATCATTTGAAGTGGGCTTATGTATCATGGGGTTTGAGTTCAAAGCTGCTGCGCTGGGGTAAAAATCACTTTTCAGTGTTCCTATTTTTAAAATTTGTTTTCACTGGTTATGGAAGAGCCTGTCACAAAAGGTGTGTGAGCAAACGACATAAAGTCTCAGTGAACACAAGGCAAAGCAAACAATAACTTCACCTCTGTGAAACTGTTGGCTAGTTATGATGCATCTAAGGAGTGGGTTTCAGTTTTCATCACTGGCCATATTCTAGATCATTTCTAGAATTTAGAACTTTGATAAGATGGAAAAAAAGTAATTTTTAAAATATAAAGATTACCATCTCAATTCTAGTTCTTACAGATAAAAATCTTAATGGAGACAGCACACAGGCAGTTTACCAAGCTGCAGCTACTTAAGACCATATGTAGTAATTGGAGTTAACGGTCTCCAACCACACGGAAGTAAAAACTACTTGTGCATTGCTTCCACTAGGTTTTTACATCAAGTTAACCACCCCTGTGTATAACCACTTTTTTTGTAGCACAACACAAGCCCAGAGGATGTATTATTACCTGTACCCATGTACTTTGTTCTCACTAGCGTGTTTCAATAGAACAGTAATTGCACTCTTCATTGCAAAGCGCAGGGTGTTTAGCAGGTAAGCGGTGTGCTGGGACTGGGCACTTTTGGACAACTATCTGTTGAAGCTTCCGGGACTGGCTTAGTAGGGAAAGTTATTTCCTTTTTGTATGCCTCAGACTCTATCTTTTTGCTGGGACTAGCAATACTGTCTTCTTTTGTGACGTGCTTTCAGAGCAGCTTCTAAGAAGCACTATAAAAAAAAGGCTATTATTACTTCCTAAAGGAGGCACAGACTTTGAAGCTTAAGCTCAAAGCCTCTGTGTTGAGGTGAAAAATCACTTTTGTGTGTTCCTCTCCTTCTGAAAAGGTGGTCCCAGCAATGGAGTAGAAAGCTACTTGACAGCAATATGTACTGAATTCATTTACAGAAGATTTAACCTATCTCCTAATTAGGTGGTTTTGTAAACAATCAGTGGAGCATTATAATTAGGCATTACATGCAGCTACAAGCTTGTAGTTGAGCCAAATGTTTTGGTACTTGAAGTAAGTATACCTTAAATAGTTTCAACAATCAGTGGTAAAAACAAGTTACTACTCAAGTCCTAGAAAAACAAAGCAGAATAATGGAAGGGAAATAGGGAATGATTTATCAAAAGCTTTAAAGGAGGAGGTGGAGTCTTGTAATTCACGCTGAGATTGTTTTCATCAATTACTTCCAAAAAAAAGTTTAGAGATAGTCTGGGTCGTGTCAGGACATTCCCACCTTCACCTGCTCAAATATACTACTAAATTCTTATGACTCATGTGCTGTATGTGCTTTTGTTCTTGTACTGTATTTGTTGAGATTCTCTAGCCTTAAGAAAACAGGATGCTTGACTTCTGTTCAACAGATTTTACAAGAAATTGCAGCTCCCTAAAATAAAACACACTAAATCATTATGCGCTAAAACAGGAATCTGTGAGTGACATTAGTTCCATTTATCAACAAGATCTTTCTTGAACAGATTGTTCCCCTTTCCTCTACTACCGTCCTCAAGAGAACAAATTATGTTGTTATAATATTTTGCTCTTACTTTTGTTAATGTTCCCTTAAATTGATATTGCTTTTTTTTTTTCTTTTCAGAACAATGTAAGGAAAGAACTGCTTTTGTTGACAAATTAGGTGTGAGACCTATACTAAGAGCAGTATTGTAGTAGCAACAAGAGTAGTAAAAGTCTTTGAGGTGGATACACAAAACTATTTTTGGTTTTGTTCACACAGCTAAAACTATACATTAAAAATTACAGTGTGTGCCTCCAGCTCTACATAGGTACCATATACCTGTGATGGTATTTTAAAAGATCGTATGCTTTTTCTTTACTGGATTTGTTGTTGATCTCTGCCCAGCTGTGCTTAGGGTGCCCCAAAATCATACTTATGCTTCACTGCTCATTGGGATTTCTTATCCCTGGCCATTTAGAGCAAATTAAACTTAGTTTTAGTTTATTTTAGCTGCCAGGCACACCTAGAAGCTGAAATTCCAACAGTGTAAAGGCAGCCTGGGCATATCTTATGCCGTGAAAGCTTAGGAAGGCGTTTTTCACAGGAGTCACTATGTCAGCTCTCTGTTGCCTGTTTGACAAATCTCATGTGTAAGGGCATTCTCAAAAGGCTGGTTAAGCTAGTTTACAGCTGTTTTGTGCCACTGGAGAGGGCGTAAGGATTGCCGAGATTGGCTCCAGGTAGACTTACTGGACTTGAATGTAAGTCCATGTGTTGCTCTTTTTTTCAATTTCTAAGTATGTTAATGAAGACTGAATATGTTTTTGAAATACAAAACAATATTTAATTAATATGTAAAAATACACTGATAGCTCTGATTGCTTTCTTGAATACCTAAAATGAAGAAAAGTAACACCATATCCATGCCTAGAGCTTAAATTCCCAATGGGTTGTCATACTGAACTGCATCACTGTTTGTGATGTCACTTATCTTGTCCACTGACTTCAAACAAATAACTGTATAGATTAAAAATGTGCTATACATAAGTATGTCCTATACTTATGTGCTGTGTATAAGTAAAGCTGAAAGCTTGTCAGAGCAGCTTTGATTTTTCTCCCTCCTTAAAATTTGAGCATTTTACATACAGTGCAAAAGTTGCCCCATGCAACTGCCATCCTGGTCTACTTATTTCTGACCTTCTTCCCAATGTTTCTCCACCATAACAGTTAGCTTTCTTCCTAATATTTAGCCTAAATCCTTTTTTTTTTGTGAATTAAGTTGACTTTCTTATTGTCTTATACCCAGTGGATGAGGCAAAATAATTGTTCACAAGGGCTCACCAAACTGAGTCCCCACTTTTGTCACTTACAGCCTGATGTTCAAAGTGCCTTTCTGCACTGGTAAATATTCTTTAAGAATTGGTTTATAGTCTTTGGGTGAAGCAACCACTGACTGACAAAGCAAAGGCAAAGCAGAGTAATAGAAAAAATATTAGCAGATATAATTGTGTATCATAAGGAAAGACTTTGCAAAACTTTTTTCTTCCTTCACAGAAGATGAGACTATTCTATACAACAGAAAGGACTAGCTTTTTTTAAAGTGTGGTTTGTATGCTATTCTACACTCTCCCCTTCCCTTGCAGGCAATTATGGCTATCTTGGGTAGTGTGTTGACAGGGAAGAGTGTTCTGAGTGTTCTTCCTTTTATGGGACTAACTGATAGCACTGGGAGCCCTTCAACTCATTAAAATATCTGCTGGATCAGAACTTCAATGTATATACACAGGACTGGAAAATTTGACATGACACATTATTATTGTTATAGTCTTTTGTATATACATTGAAGTTCTGATCCAGCAGATATTTTAATGAGTTGAAGGACTACATGGGATTAAGAACGATATATTCCAGGAGGTGAAACGGTTCACAAGGCTCTGGGTTCAGCTGTAGTGGTTCAAGTCAGGGCTGCCCACTTTGTCCCACGGGCAGGGTGTTATCCCTATGTTTGGATGGCGAATCAACCACCCCAGATTACTGTTTAGCCTACCGGCTTGAACATCAAAGAACTGCACAAAGATTTCTGACTTTAAACCAAGGTGACAGAGACTTGCAAAGGAGGAGGATGGGCAGTTGAGGCAAGTAATGTCTTTAATGACCCAACTAAATCTTTCAGAATTTGTCTATCAGAATTTTAAGCCATCTGATTTACTTCCCCCTTGTGGATCTAGTCTATAGTCTCCTGCATTTAAATTTATTTCAGTGCAGAAAAACTAGTGAGACTGGTTTATCATGCATCACTTCAGTTCCATCACAGTGTTAACTTCATTGATTTCAGGGGAACTACCTTGGGTTAGGATTAGAGTAGTGCAGTTGTGAATAAGGCCTGGTGAGGGGATCACAAACTGAAATAAACCTTCTACTATTTTTATTTTGGTAGGCATTGTATTTATTTCAGTGTGCAGCATTTGAACTATATGCAGGATCATATTAACAGGTTTACACTTCATTTCATTGTTAAAAATTAGCAGAAAATCACATGCTTCAGAAACACAGCATGGAGTCTCAGACTCTCATAATCTCTATTCTCTATTAACTAGTGCTATAGAAAATATGGCTGTTTTAAATAAAACCTTGTTTAAGGTTTTAAGAGAAAACTAGAAAGTTAATGATGTTTTGGACACATAGCAATGGCCAAAATGTTCTTTTAACTGGGTGCAGCTTGGTCACTGAACCTCATCCAAATTTGTCCTTTCCATTTATATTACCCATATCCTCTAAAAACATTAACCAACACGTACAGGCAAGTTTTCTAGCTATTTACTTGCTTATTACACAAGCAGGTCTTTTCATTTCTTATGCACCTCAACCTGTTTATTCTACTAAGCAATTAAATTCCTCATTCTTTTTCTTTTGTGGGTTCTTCTCTTTAATATGGCACTTATGTGTTGTTTGAAACAGCTAGACTTTCATACTACCTATATCAAGAAACCTGGCTGTCTGATAGTCTGTGAAGATAAGCTTACCAATAAGCTTACCATTTTGCATTTAATGAATATTGTCTTTATTATTCTAATGTGTTTTCATGGTTACTTCTACACAAAATTTAAGAGGATCTTTGCTGTTCTAAAGTGCTTTCATGGATACTTGTTTGCAACATTTAAGAGGACCATTGAGAAGGACCATTGGAATTTTGCCCTAAGCATAGACAGTTCAAAATAGTCTCATAATTAATACAGCCCTGTCACCTGAAATAGGCATCCTGTAGTGCTACCTCACATGTCCTTTTCTTTGGTATCTTGACCTGAACCTCAACTTCTAGTGACTGGGAAAAGAAAAGATGCCACAAATGTAAAAGATTTATTAGCTAATAATCACATAATTCCAAAAAGCTGAAATGTCTGCAAAACCATAAACAAACATTTAACTGTAAAATGAATAATGAACATCTATTGAACAAGGGTGTCCCTTGAACACAGGGTATACCGAAAGAACTCCAAAACAAACCCCAAAATGTTCAGCCTGGATAAGAAGTCTTAGATTCTGAGGACTGTAAGTCAGTGAACTAAATAGGATCTTCCTGGTTTGCACCAGATGGGACATTGATGAAAACATTTTGGATTTTGGTCTTCAAAAATAGTGAAATACACTCATAAATGGTTGCAGAAACGGCACTGCTTGTGTTGTACAAAGAGTATAGTTACTAAATAACATTTCTTTTTTACATTTGCTAACTTAAAGGTCAACTGGCATGTGCCATTGATTTTCTTTTTCAGATACTGTAGTTAAACAAGTTCCACAAACAAATTTATTATAGGTGATTCATTGAATGCTTGCAGCAGCACAGCAGAGTTTAATTTTGAATGCAATCAATAGACCTCCATATTTCCAAAACAATGCACAGCTAAAATAACTCTGATATATACAGAGTGGGGCTCATGGTCACTGACATTTTCAGTCAATAATGTTTTGAGAAATAACAAACTATGTTTTAAATCAGCTACAAATTCATTGTTCTTGTGATACAAAGGTAACTACTTCAGAAATAAAAAAATACCCACCAAAAAACAAACACTTCTCCCTTGCCCCCCGTAACAAAACAAATGGTTACAATACTGTTTATTTCTTATGGAGGAAGTAATAATCAGCAGTAAAAAGTGGCAAAGGATGGTGGCCAAAGTTTCTTATGGTAATAGCTTGAACGTGCTCTGCTCATTTCCTTCCTCGTTTTCCTTAGCTACAGAAATTTTTTCCCCAGGAACAGGCGGTATTCAGTGGTCAGCTGCATAGACTTAAAAAAATATTCCTTGGAATAACATATTGATATAATATGGGTATTTTATCTTCTACTCTAAGGGAGCTGATATAATATGGATATTTTAGCTTCTACTTTGATCTTCTACTGCAAGGCCACAAAACAGGGCTACCTTTTTATACAAATCTATTTAAAGGGGAAAGGTGAGCAAATTCTGAATATACCAATGAAAATATTTAGAGATTCCTTGAAGCTGGATCTAACTTCAAAGTTGGATCTGCTTTGACTGGGATGTTGGACTAGATGATCTCCAGAGTTTTCTGCCATCCTAAATTACTTTGTCATTCTAAATTATGCTATTCAGCTGCAGGTCTCAAAGGCTGTAAAGTAAAGGCGCTATCAAAGAGGTACTAGGAGTCTAGTGCTTAAAAGTTAATCCCAGTTTTCCAGATGGTCTTCAAAAGAAGGTAGCTTCTACTTTAGTTGCCCACATACATAAAGAAAGGTTATGATCCCAAATCAATCTGGCTATTTTACAACCAGGGTAAGGGAAGTTGGTTTCAGTTTAACAAAACTACTGGAAAATGCCATATTTACTTTAATACCATGGACTGTCTTACCATATAAATTTTAATACAGGAAATATCAACATTTTCCACTGTTTGTTAATCCCATGGGCAGTGTTACAGAGGGCTTTCTTCCAGATCTCATCACCTACTGCAAGTTCTGCAGCTTCAAATATGAAATGTTTCTTGTTGAAAACTGACAGTTCTTGTTCCACCCTAATCCCAAGAGGATCTTCTAAAGAGAAATGAAATGCGACAATCAAATTGCCTGATAGGAACTGGCAGATTGATTTGTAGCATTTAAAAGACGGCTGCTATTATTATTAGGTAATTTGATATAGTGGAAAAATGTAATTCTCTATTCTACAAACACTTTAGTGCAGTTTCAGTAACCTAGTTGTATTTCAGTTATATTTTATTCATTGGGCGTTTTGTGTCTATTTTCAGGAAAATAACAAATGTCTTACGTCAGAACGTATTTATAGCTCTTTCTTCCTACCCTCCAAATTTTCACACTATGTTGCCATTTAGGCAAATATGTGGAGAAGCCCAGTTCTAAATTAAATGGCATATACTTAGTTATTTTCCTCTCAAATACAGGTACCTGTGTAATAACTCATTCAGTTCCATTCCTCATAAGCTAACGTTTTTTCCACTATGAGATATTTGGTTCCCTTAGCCTATACAAATGCCTGGAAAGTGAGTTTCCTTGGCATATTCTGCAGATTACTGAGTGAAAAATATCAGAGGTAAATTATTTAGCCTCCTGATTTCACTTTTTTTTTTAATTTTTTTTGTAAAATTCATACAAAACACTCCTTCAGTCTGGGGTACTTAGTGACAATAGATGGCGTAGGAACAACCCCTAAATTTCCATGATGCAACAAACTGACCTCCTACAAGCTATGGGATAAGACCCTCCCAAAAAAAGTTGATGTGGGCCACTCAACACACACAACTTCTTCCTAAATGTCTGCCCTAAAAAGATTAAACTGAACCTATTTAAAATCTGACATAAATTACTTGTGATGTGTGAGTCAGTGCAAGACATCTACAGCTGTGATGGATGCTGGCTCCACTTCACTGAAGTCAATAAAAAAACAAATCAGAAAGAAAGAACCAGGCTCATGTGCTGTGTATCTCTTTCCTCAGGAATTGATAATATGCAGTGAAATGAATTAACCACTGCAGAGGTCTCTTTTCACTGCGAGCATAAAGCCTAGTCATTTTAATGGTTTACATCCACTTTATTTCATTGGTTTCATTTGAATTATATTTGGTTTCCCTTGCACGCAGTTTCAATGAAAATATGTTGGGGTTATCACCAGCAGTGTGGAGCACAGTCATTCCTATGGCAAGCAAGGTACACTGAGGTGCATGGCGTATCCTCCAGTTTTTCTAGTTTTCTGATGCTACCTTAATTTGCCACTTTTGGAACAAACGAAACTGCAAAAAACCATGTGGACAGCTGATTCTCAGGCTTCTATTTCTCTTTAAAACAACAAACAATAAATGTCAAAAGAGATGACAAATCAAGGGAACAACCTTTTAGCCATTTTTAATCCAATAGAGTACTTTGGATCACAGCATAACTAAAACAGTGAAGGATGACTGAAGTTTCATTTTCCAAATCAATCATTTTCCTTTATAGGTTAAGAAAGACAATCTCCATCTCACTGATAAATAGCTAAGGTATTGCATAAAGCTTGTAACATTTCCCAATGTTCAATTAATCTTCTTGTATTGAATGTATTTACTCTAATAGACAGCAACAGAGAAAGAAGAAAGACCTGGGAACATAAAAATATATAAAGCTATGATTTGAAGAAAGGGCACATTCCTGCAAAACACAACGTCATCTAAAAGTAAGATACTGCCACAATTTCATGACATGAAAAGCAGCCATCAAAATGGCTTTGTAAAGTAGATTTTCCCATATTTCTTCAAATTAAACTTATGTTCTGTATTTCCATAATAATACAAATGTCAGTTATCAATATGTAGAAACTGTTGTTATTAATTACTACACAAAAACAACTGAGAGCAGAGCCCCAAAATGTATATGCAATATACATAGACATTATGTCTTGGGAAGAAAGGGAAGCTATTGTAGGCAGATCAACTATTGCAAGTATCTGGCTTAGATATCATAACTACCTCGCTTCTCTGACTGTGCAGTGTGTCTGGGAATCCCAGAGAGTAGGTGGCTGAATTTCTCGTTAATTCCTTAAATACATAACAGCAATTGCAGCTAAGCCACAGCTAGCTGAATATAGCTTTTTGTCTCTTCCCGGGGTCCACAGGCAGTCTGCAGGAAAGCTGGGAACTACATTCAGTTCTCCTAAGTGCTAATTACATTTCTCAGTTGCAAGACAAATCTCTTATAAAACTGATATAAACCTATGTAAACCTAAACTTACCAAATGTGTAGTATAAATGTCCAACAAAACAGTTAATTTTTGGATATATTTTCTGAATTTTGATGACTGTGAAAAAATACTTCATTATTCAACAGCTGTGGTGAAAAGCCTGTAGTGATCTTATTATAACATACAGTTCTCTATGCTATTAATACGATTGATGCAATAGTTAAGGGGTTAAACAGGAGATAAATAGCATGACAATAGCTCCAGTTCCAAGAAAATCACAGACAGATTTTTTCTTATATAGACTAGGATATAGGTAGCATGAAAGTAGGCCTTGTTTTAAAAGATCATTACTAGCCAATCAGATATGTGTATATATGTTGTAGCACTTTCAGGTCCGATACGCATAATCTCCAGGCATTTTCATTTGATCTCAAGAGCTAATAGCTGAAAAGTGAGGTCCTTGTGCCTTGTATATGTGGTCTGTAAATTAAAAGGATTTCTTAGGTAAATTTTCTAGGAAGAAAAATAACAAAAACAAATGAGGGGGAATATAAGTAAGCCTGAGCAGAAGAAAAGCTGGTCTGGCACAAGACTTCCTATTTTCTTCCTACAATAGTCCACAATTTTAATGTCATACGTTCTCCTGTTCTCACATTTCTGCATTCCCATGGCAGCAACACAATTCAATTATAATACGTTATGTCAGGTATGCTGCAGACAGTGTTGTGAAGAATGAAGTTGCAAGAAAAGAACAGAGAAAATAAGAATTTTGCATATTATATCTTTTTTTATGAAGGCCCTTTCTAATTGGTAGAGTCTAGAAATTATAAATCTGTTTTAAACCCTGTATCGCACTGGCTGTGTGACAGGAGCATTTAGTGAGAAGAGACCTTTAAACAGGGAAAACTACAAATTTCCCCTTTGTCTCTGTCACTCCACTGATAACTCAGTTGGGCTATAAGGCAGTTGCTACTGCTCTACCCACTTAAATAGATGAGAATATCCATTCCCTTTACCCAAGTAATTACCACAGTAAAGTCAGATTGCAAAGCAGAAAGCAGACTAAATGATCACAGTACTACCTCTAGCCCTCCAGGGCCTGAATTTTGTTTCACTTCAAGATGGTAAAATATAGCCTCAGCTCTTCAGGGACAGAACATAGCCAAAACATTCAAACACTCAAAAGGAAACTATTCTGCATGCAGATTTAAAGATTTCAAAAGTCTAGAAAGACATAAGACAAAATTAACCATAATTTCATAATATTCCAGAGTCAGTAAAAACAGAATGACTGGGACTGTACAAGTAACACTATAATTTGGGCTAATGTTTCTACCCTAAAGTGTCATTTTCCGAACTAAAACACCAGCCACCCGAGAAACATGAAATTGTTCTTGCACAAGAATATTTTCTAACTCAAAATAAAACACAGCAAACTGCCTAATTATATTCAGATCAGGTACCCTCAACAGATGTTACACATAGGATCAATATCAAAGTGTATAGTTACCCTGATACCCCACAACTGTAATTATGATCTAAATAAGCAAAGAATAAAATAAAACACAGTGCCAGGCAGAAAGCTCTATATAAAAGCAATTTCAGACCCTGTCACGTGACAATGATGATGAGCCCACTGCACCTAAGTAGGTGTTGCCAAATAGTTGTGCACCCCCAGCATATGTTTGAAATAACAGTCAAGAATCATAATTTTGTCTAGGAGCTGTGGAGCTGTAACACATAGCACAGGACATTCTTGATTAGGGTGAATACTAAGCTTTTAGGTAGTTCTAAACCAAGAAGCTGAGGGACTAAAGACATGAAAGCTGTATGCTGTTGTAAAAAAGTAATTACTCTTCTGTGACCACATGTGTCTGCAGCAGGTTTTAACCCATATATGACAGCAGGATATCCACTGCAACCAATCTTTGCTAAAAGCACTTAAATTCATAGGACACATTTCTTTGATTTTAAGGGCAACCATGTAGATGGGTGGAGACAAACATAAGGAGACAGAGAAGAGTATCCTATGGCAAATATGAGACAAAAATGAGGAGGAGGGCCAGTCCAATTGTTTATTAGAAATCATCTTTCTAGTGAAATGAAATTTATTTTTATGAATTGTTATATAGGTCACAAGTTCTTTTTCAGAATGGCAATCCTTTTATTTGTTGTATATATATATATAAAATCTAGCACAATACTCTCCTAAGCTTGAATATCAGCATGGCTGGCCGTGAAATCTGAATGCTGACAAGGGAGTTGCCTAGTGATAGACATTTCAAAGCGCTCCGGACGCAGATGTGTCTTAAATTTTCTTCTCTTTAAGGCAATTCCCCACAGTATTATTAACCCAATATGACTTTTCTTAATGTATGTTATTTAGTTTATAGATTGCTCACAAGGGATATACTTAGCATGTTTTCTATAGCCAGCTCACTATATGTATTATGAGATATTGCTCTAAATCACGAGGTACATAATTATAAAAACATAAGACATTGCAAATGGCAACTGTGACAAAATGGCTAAATGTACCCTTTTTTAGGGAGAGATGATCCTTGACTTAGGAAAGTGGTTTGAATTCAAAACAGAAAAAAATAAACGTTCAATTCTCTCCTGACCCTCGTTTGAAGCATGCAGGGAGAATCAGGCACCTCCACACGAACATCCCCTAGACAGCAACAAGCGTAGGAAGTTTCTTCATGTCAGACAACTCAAAGCGCTCCAAAGCAGTACATGCCTTAAACCTCACCCTCTTTTCAAGGCAGCCAGCTGCCTTCTGAAATTTCAAGTAGATGAGCAAGCTTCACTTGTGACAGCAGTTCCCACAATTTATACAGCAGTTTCCACATTTTGTACAGTTTAGTTGCTAAAGTGTTTGCTCAGGAATCGGGAAATTTGAATTCTGTTCCTGCCTTGTTTGAAGAGTCCATATACAGAACCATTAACCATAAAACTTCCCAAAGACTGAAGGAGTTAGTCTAAGCTAGGAAACAGCAATTAAAAATGGAACAAAAACAAGTAAAGAGCTATTTAAAGTTGTGCTTGAGGACGCTACTTTTTCAATAATTGCTCTTGATGTAAGTATGCTGCAACCTGCAGTATGGTGTAGAGCAGCCTGAGCTAGCTGCAGGCAAGCTAACTGTTACACCACCAGCAGTCTAGGAACAACAGCATGGAACTCTGGGCAGTTTAAGTTGTGCGGCTTTTTGCTACAAGCAAATAATTTTGCTGGAATGTGAAAATTATTCTTTTTCATGAGAAGGGTTTTTCTTTCTAAAAGCCTGCCAAGAACAGTGATAATGCTTTTCCCCTAAATAGTGTTTGATGTAGCCCTGGTGCAAGGGGATCTAAAATCAAGGGAAATGCAGGTCATCGTTTCCTAGTATGGTGCTTCAGAGGCACGGAGGTGTCACCTCTGTCCATCGCCATTCATATGCCGCAGGTGAGAGGCAAGATGCGGTGATCTCCCATAGAGATAAGCATGAAGGAGCAGCAGGTAGGAAATCATCAAGTTAGTGTTGCTGCTAAAACTCTTACCATGGTATGAGAGTATCCCGAAAGCTAGGACAAACCAAGCCAAGGAGTGAAAGTAGCAGAATTGGGGACCTTTTCAGTATGGAGCGCTGCGGTTTCACACTCGCAGATTAAACCACGGTGAAACAGAGCCACTTTATTTCTGAGAGCAAGCATCTACACAGGGGTTTACTGTGTTTGAATTTAACTTCCCCAGTGTCCTGATGCCAGCAATCCTCCTCCTAGACACAGGACGTCGTGCAGAGAGAAGCGACACTGGGCTGGGGAAGGAAAGCAGATCCACGCCTAGCGCGAGCCGGACTGGTCTGCTGACACCGCATGAGCATGGTACATGCCACCTCTGATTGCATGGTAGCATTCCTGCTGTTTTAAGAAGACATTTTCTCTTAGAATAAATAACTAACAGCATCACCTTGTGGGTGGCTTTCTCACAGCTGTCAACAATTGACACTTGAAAATGACTTTCACCAGTGACCTAAATTAAACTTAACTAGATCCTAATGCCCACAACTTCCAAGGCCTCCTCTGTCTATGTACAGCTTGACTCCCTTGAACGTAGAAGTGCTAACACCAAATTCGTTCTCATGAATACACATGTACATGGATGCCACTCTTTGAATGCTGAGCTATGTCTGCACTCACTGCTTGCTTGCTGCCTTCATCCCTGAAATAGCACACACGATGGAAATGCAAAGCAATGACGTCAAAAACAGCTATTTAAAGCAACTATAAAGGTAAAGTAATTTATTTTAATGAGATGAGGGCAGAAGAATTGTACATTGCACTTAGCATGATTTGCCTGGAAAAATTTGTGAAAGCACATAGGTGCTACTGATTTACAGTCAGAGAAACTTGGGAAAACTGAAGCTCACGCTTTGTCTTCCCCTGCTCCCATCCTGTGATAATTCTGCTGCCATGCTGAAATCCTTTTAAATTCCTTTTCTCAGCTTAGCTTCCTTCACCTACCTTCTTCTATTTTCCTTTAGCGTATGTCCTGTTTGCAGATCTCTCTACATCCCTTCCACTTGCCCTTCTTTCCCCCCTACCCTTACTTTTCTTGTTCTACTGTATTTTTAAAAGCTTTTTACCTTATGTCACTGCCAATATGTCTCCTGAGGCAGTAAATCAGCGCTTGTGGAAGCTGATCCTCCCCTGACTGACTGCTGCTTCTGCAAGTGCCAATTTGACTCAGCGGGCGGCTGGCGGCCAGATGGCAGCACTAAGACACTTTTAAAATCTGTGATTCTTCCGTGTCCCCGTGGAAAGGGTGGGCTTACCAGGACCAGAGTAGGTGGTTCTGCTTATGTTCTAATATTAAAAATTAATGTCAGGGCAGATTTGTTTATTTGTACTCTTATCAGTACAGTCTGCCTAAAACCTAAGTATATTGATTCATATCACGCTTATCAGAGCTAAAAGTAATGTTTTCAGCAGAAACTGATGCGAAATTTTCTTAGGTTTGCTTTTTGTCAAAAATTCAGATCGTACACTGTGGCTGAGTTGTGTGAACCTCTGAATAATCTGGAGAGAAACTCAGGCTCATCTGTGCTTTGATGTTAACCAAAGTCGCTGTATCACCAGTGTTTGCCTCAGGAAGGAAGGCAACTCGGCAAGTCGCAGCTGCGAACGTGGACGTGTTCAGGCCGGGGACACCAACGGGAAACTCAGAGGTGGAGCCTGCAGGTGGGTTGTAGGTAAACCCCAATGGAAAAATGTGCTCCACTATCAGGGCTTTGGAAAGAAACTGCACACAGGACTGACTAAAAAGCTTCAGTCCTGCAGACCACAGGGGATGTGAGTGTATGCTACAAAGTAGAAGCACATAAGGTGCTGTTCTTTTCGGGAAGGTTTTTGTGAATTGCGTCTGTGGAGGAAAGCTGCCCTACACCTGAAATTATTAACTCATGTTAAAATAGATGCTGGAATTCTGTAAGCTCATTAGCTTATTCATCAGGAAGAATTTAAATACTGAAAAAATATATATATATCAGCTAATTAACAGCAAATTCTTGGTCCTCTGGTGAGTTCTTTCGAGTCAAGAAAAATCTGTGCTCTGACAAGTTTCTAGTGGCATTACTGTGAGAAGGAAATTTCTGATCTCAGGTCTACTAGTACAAAACCTTACATATGACTTTTTACAGGCTTATAATGATTCTAAGCTCTGTGTTATTTCTTGCATGAAAACTGGAAGGACTTGCAGAAAATGAGAAATGAGCGGATTATCCTAGGCAGCAACAATGAATTAACTTAATCTGTCTTTCCTTAGGTTTTGTACATTTTTTGTTGCTATAGCTTTCAACATAGGTGAAGATTAAATATTCAAAGGAACACAATGTACTTCAGGCATATTTCAGCCAAGAGCTCATGCATGTGGATGCTCACATTTACTCTTTATCCTATTTCCAGCCCACACAGTTTCCCTGATCTGCTGCTCAATCTGCCTTTGTTGTCTTTTGTTCACAACCCTTTTACTATTGTAAAACACAACCTTTTTGCTATTGTAAAAAGCTCCCTGGGATTAAGACACAACCTTGACTGTCCCATGGCCTCCTTTGAGTGCTGAATGTACTTTGGCTGGGAGTTTCAGGTGATTAGGTAAAATTATTCTTGCCTCTGAGTTCCTAAGGACTCACTTCAGCACCAAAGAATATGAGATTTTTACCTGAGGTAACCATGAGACGCTCCGGGTTTAGAAAAAAGTATAGTGAAAATACACTGAAAAAAAGACACTTACTGCAATATTATGAGGCAGTGACTCACCAGGTCAGCACTTCACTCTTTCCTAATCTACCTTATAGTAAGTTTGTCTTTGTCTTCACTCACGCACAAGGTAACTCTCATACACTAGCCCAAAAGGAAAAAGAAAAAAATATGTAGCTTTAGGTCAGTGAAGACAATATCTAAGGTGTTTTGTCTAACCCTTCTGAAGTTATGTTGTTTGGACGCTAAGAAAGAAGGAACAGCTTAAAAGACAAGTCAAGTACATTTTGACCTTACTTTGAAATTACAAGACATTACTACCTCTGAGTAGTTATCAGCTGCAAATTAAATTCAATTTTTTAGTATTGAGTAAATCTCATTTTTCTGCTGTTTTAATATGGATAAAAAGTATCTTGGTTCTTTAAGCAGCAGGCCTTTCTGTAATCCTGTGTTTGCTTTCCTGTGTCCCCTGATAACCCATTCAGCTCTACTCTTATCCTCACCCTCTCACCCTCCTTGTGTTGCCCACTTTTTTATACCACCTATTTGAAAATAAAGTTTCATGGTACAAACTCTTTGAATCAACCATTGTCAGTTAGGCAGTCGGTATCCAGGAATCAAGGTCAGACCTCTTAAAGCCATCTGAAATTTTATCAGTGAATAGATAATATCAAGCAAAAGTCATTGTGGAAATATCCTTGAAATTCTATTTCTGTTCTCATTTGAAGTTTTTTTAGATTTGTTTTCTCTGTGTTCCTTGAAGTCAGGTCTCAGTCTGGAAAGCTTTAGTATTTCCTCGAAAGTATAAGAATAAAGTTTAACCAGATTTCTTGTAAGGAAAGAATGCAAGCCAGTTCAATGGTAAACCTGTATTTGAAGCTTTGCCAATTCCATCTCCCTAGACAATTCTAGTGCTCTTATCACTTTAATATCAAAGTGCTTTACAGTAAGTCCTTGATCACCTTCTAGTTTGATCAAAATAAACCTATCTTTGATCCTCTTCCCCATATGTGAGTGAAAATGAGGTGGTCTCTACAAAAAAAGAATTAAATATTTCACCAGGAGGAGAAATTATTGTTTTTCTCAGTGTCCTCTCTGCACCTGGGCAGCATCTGAATTTTCACTGATTTTTTTCAATCAAAAATATAATTCCTTTTTTTATAACTTAAGCTTTACAAAGTGGCTCCCAGATGAGACAAGATTACCACAGCTTTCCTGGCTTGAAAATTACTTTGTTAATGCTAGCTTATGCACATAAAATGGTACATATACAGTAATTCCAGAGGCTGGATTGGGGAAGTCAATGCTGCATTTATAATGAGTTTTATCCTAGGCTACTGAAACCAGTTCTTCCTATTAAATTTCTATGAAAGGAGTCAGGATTTCACTCCATACAATCACATATGATTTTTAAATGTAATTTAAATTTAGGAAAGCCATGCCAAATAATAAGACTTACACTCCCACAGGACTAGCCAGAAAAAGAATAGGAATTTTATCATGTACAGCAAAGAATTAAATCTGTAATCAGAAAAGCTCATCATAAAATAAAAGCAGCAAAACACCATTTTCAACCTTAAACCTTGTCAAATAGTTGGCTTTTGCAGCTGGACTAAAACATCACTGAGCTCTGAAATGTGGGATTGTAGGTCTTATTAGCTGTTGTATAGAGGCCAGAATAATTTAAATTTAAATGATACATATTTCTGTTTTCATTGAAGTTTCGTCTGAAAGTCTCAACTTGTCATCAACAAAATAAACTTTTCAGCAAAACATTTTAGCAGGAAAAAAAAAATTATATGGAAAGAAGCCAACCATTCCAGGGAAAAGTGTTTTATCAGAAAACTGGTATTATATTGAAAATAATGTTGAGTATATTTTTTGAAGTATCCTTTACTATATTCTTATTAAGCTGCAGATATTAAGTAACAACTTGAGTAGCTCTTCTGGGACAGTCATACAGAAGCAGGTAGAGAATGATAACCTTTCTATTGTCACTTTAAACCAAACTTTAAATTTTATAGCAGTGGTATAATTAAGTTGCACAGAATTATTTTAAAATTCTGTAAGAAGGATACCATAGTCTATTAAATTCTGAAGGTTTGTATGGTAATTTCTCTAGCATATGTTCCAATTTCTTTGGAACAACTCTAGGTTTCATTCCAACTTATGCTGTCTTTGCTTGAATTATACTGTAAATCTTTACAGAAGTTAATGTATCTTTCTTTGTGTTTGCAGAATGCAAACTACTGAAATTTATTTTCAGGAAGTCTTACTTCTAAGTAAACTAAAAAAAAAGATGACTGCAGGTTCCAAAACAAGCTTTAGGTAGGCTGTGGATAGCTACCTACACTCAAAATACCAATCTGAAACTTCTCCTACAGCATAGAGCTGCCTGCAGTCAGGAGGCCCATCCTTGTCAGGTCTGGAATTTCCCTGGACACCTGCACGCACACCGGTGCCTGTGCCCGGGCATCCCAGAGCCTCCTGGCTGCCAGACTCACCTCTGCCCAGCACCCACACCAGCAGGAAGCCAAATTCCCACCCCACTGCTGGCTGCAGAGCACAACACAAAACCTCAATGTGGCAGCTGCCTTTGCAGAAGAAAGCAGTGGTGATTTGTGTGGGTGCAGCTAACCACAGTGACAGAGTTTGTACATGCAATGAGCTGTTAGGTCATACACACGCCCTGGAAAGCCTCAGTGGCAGAATTGCATGGAAGCAGTTCTGAGGGTTGTGCAACTGCTCCCAACTTACACTTTTTCTCAACCACTGAAGAACAAGCCTAGCTTATGTGCACCAGGAAAATCAGCAGGTGAAAGAGGAGCTGTGACCTGTGTAAGCAAAAAAACCCCCAAAGCACAAAATTGCTTTGCGAGGAACAGAACAGATGATGAATTTGTGTCTTCTGACTAGATTTTTCAAGTGCAAGTTGCCCCTGCTCCTCCCCTTTGTCCACAGCTCTTACATTCGCTCCGGCTTCTCTGGGCTCTCTGGCATCTAATTAGAGGTGAGCTCCCACTGCAGCCTTTCCCTCAAAGGGAAATTAATAGGTGCTCTCTCTTCTCTGTTAAACTGCCTACTTTCAGTACACTAGTAAGAATTAATGCCTTTAAAATCTTCACCTCTCTGTCAGATTGTTTAAAAGCTGTTAACATGGTATTCATTGGGAAAAACACGTGCACACACACACACACACACACACGGCACAAGATTGTGCAAGTTGTGTTTTCATAGCGAATCTGGTTGCATAAATTTATGATCTAATAAACGTGTTTATTTTCTGTGATGATTTATATGAAATCTTTTTATGTAAAATAGCATGGGACTTCATGCTGCAATACTGCATGTTTCTCATACTGCAAGGAATAGCTGGGGTCATGTCTTCACTTTGATTTTTAGTTTTTAACTCCTTAGATTGTTACAAAGTCAACAACCTTGTCAGCTCCTGTTAAATGTAACTCTGTGCTAAACTCCACGTTTTCACTGGAGGCCAGCATTTCGATGCATCTTTAAATGTCTGTGAGACAAAGGGCAGAGACATCTTAAAAAAACAATGCTTTGATGTTTCTCAACAGATGTGTTTATTAAAACGACTTTGTCTTCTTCTCAAACACATAATCATAAATACAATTTGTCATCTCCAGTGTTTTAACACACCATAGTAGTTTCTCCTTTTTTTTTTTCTTTCAAATGTCATATTTATTATGATTAATTCAGTTTTGAGGTTTTGTACCCCTGTGGGATTTTTTAAGATAATGGTAGTATAGACAGACCTAGTTAGGCTGAATCAGTTTGCAGACCATTTTCGTAAATATTAAAAAGAAACCCCTCCAGATTAACAAGGCAGGGGCACATCCGGTGCTTGTCATTTGCACTGCCTGCCAGTGATATGTTTTGGATGCTTAGGCACAACCAGGCACAAATTAATCAGGTTTGACTGAACTACATCCTAGCTAAATCATTATCTTCTGCAACATTGATTTCAAAGCCTACAGTAGTTATTTCATGTATCTTATCATTATTCAAGGCCCTTTGGGGGAGTACCCTAATTTCATAAACATATTATGCTTTTTTGAAAGGAAAAGTGAAACATGTGCTAGAGGGGGAACCTTTGTAATTTGTTTTGCTTACAGATATGCTGATCAGCTTGCACTTTATAAGCTAAAAAAGAAAAATTCCCAGTGTGCACAATTATTTCCTGGCAAGCAACTGCTATTTTTATTCAAGTAGATAGCCCAAATCTAGAGCTGATCCTCTGAAACTGAGGGCCATTTTCCCCATATTTACTTACTGTTTGGCAGGGATCTGAGCTGATTCTTATCCTTTCCCTGAGCTCCACCCATGATACTTGTGATAAAAGGAGAAGCTGATGCTGGAGAGTTACTGTTTTTATTAAAAATGGACAGGAAATTCTTTGAGCACTGATGAGTCTAATGAACCCTGATGTCGCATGGATTTAAGTCTCAGAACCGACTGACCTGGGTGTTTGAGAAATCACAAGTTCTGATTTAAGCATCTCTACAGCTGGGCTATTAATTTAGCCTGTCTTCAGTGTGGATTCCCCAGTGTACAACAAGAAGTGGGGTTATGCTCAAGGCTTTCTTTCAGTTTAAGCACCTGTAGGGCTTACAGGGCCTCTCCAAATTCCTACTATCATGAAACTTCGTAGAACTTAATTTTTGTTAATATATCTACCCTGTGTTGTATTTGATTGAAATAGGCAGTTTGATTGAAATAGGCTTATTGGCTCAAAAGGTGGGGGAAGGGAAGGCACTGACAGATGCAGACAACATAATAACATAAGCCCTGTTCCCTTAGGAAGGAGAGTCTAATAAAGAAATTCTGTTCTTTCCAAAACCAAGAGCTGTCAGCTCTCCTGTTGAGGTCAGAAACCACAGTCCCAGGATGAGCTGCCAGAGGCAGGAGGGAAAGGACCCAGGAACTAGATATCATCCCTAGGCCAGGAGAATAGTTTAGAAAACGCAGGGAGAAGACAGATCCAGGGAGCTAGGGACAGGAAAAACACTCAAAAGGTCTGAGATTAGGGGAGACAGGAGGTAGGAATTTGGGTAGGGTGAAGTCAGACATTAAAGACACAATGAACAGTGGACAGGGTAAAATGGATTTGTCTCAGAGAGTGGAAAAGACTGAGATCACAGTGATATTTGGAAATGAATTTATATGGGACAGAATTCTTGTTTTCGTGACACAGTTGTGACAATAGAGGAAAAAAATTGGAAAATAAGTACATGGCTCGCTGGAGAAGGTGGATGAGCATGATGCTGAAAGACTGTCTGGATTAGGGAATGCTATCTATTTAAAATTGAAAATGTCTTATTTCATTTTGTTAATCTGGATTAGAAAATTTGTTGCATGGATTTTTGAATAATGAACGTAAAGGCTCATGACTTTCCTGCTGTCTCCTGGCCATATTACCTTGGAGTATCTCTTTCTTTCTGTTCCATTTCGTATTTATGGATTTTTCCTACTTGTCCTTCTAAATTTTTTCCACTGTTCCTGTCTCTCTCTCTCTTGCTTTTTTTTCAATATCTACTGCAGCCTGTTACCTAGCCTCCCTGTTCGTTTCATGCAAAAGGAAACTAAAATGCTATCAAAAATGGAAAAACAAGGTAAAAGTGTTAGTTGATATTATCTTGCCTATTCAGATGCATTTTTCCTTGTGTTTTGATTATCATTTCTCTCCTAGCTTACATACTTGACATGAATTTGATTGTTGCTGTTCCTGTGGTTAATATTTAGTTCAAGTGAGGTAGCACAAGGAATTTATCTATGTTTTAAAAATATTAAGTGACCGTATGACTCTCAAGAAGCACCACATTGCTGGCCTTGAAGATAAGTCTTATGCACAGGCCGGGCACTCAACAAAGCAGCAGAAGTACAGTCTTCCCAAGGATGTTACTGCTGATTTTAGGGAAAGACCCAACAAGCAAATTTCAAGGAAAAAAAAAAAAGTGAACAAGCTAACAAAACCCCCTCTTCTCTCCCATATTCCTTACTAAATGCTCACCTTTTTGCTATTTGACCTTCTCTAGGAAAGAACATGCACAGAACAGGTTCAACATTTTTAATTAAGATTATGCTAGGCCCTTGAGCTTGGTGTGATCCCTTTCCCCTCCCTCTCTTGGTTCCCTGATCATTTGAATAAGGAATCTGTACTTTCTTACAGTGCCCTCCCCGGCGGCTGGGGTTTGCAAGCAGGAACTTACTCATTGAACCTAAATAGCAAACGCCCACAAAAGGCTGATTCCAGATGCTTGTACTGAGGCAGACTCCTACTTCATCATGGGAGGTTTTGCCTGGGAGAAGACAGCGCGCTTTAAATGGAGTGATGGCTGGCATTAGGAGAGGAGCAAGGCAATTTTGAGCAGTGGGCAGTCACAGTTCAGCAACAGTGAGAGAACCAGGGAAAGAACTGTGATTTTTTTGCCTAACCTGTTCCCTGGGAAGAAAGATGCACTGCACATTATTCTAAATTGATAATCTATTCTTCTAAACAGAGGCATTTGGTTGGCTGATGAAAGTTGAGTTTCTATCTACCCAGCGAATGCATGTAGGTCAGAACCCATTATCCACTCTCCCCCTGAGAAATCATTTATCCCATCTCTGCAGGGAAAAATAGTAAGATGCTATCCTGACTTTTTTTTTAAAGAGAAATATTAAAAATGCAATGAAAATAAAGACAAGAGATTTAAAATATTAATTGCCCAATCATTTTCCTTTGCCTTATTTTCATGGATCAGAACTCTGTTTCTGAGGAAACAGGAGAAGAAAGGCAGCAGGTAGCCAGCAGCAGAGAGTCAGAGCTCTCACTTGTCACTGTCAGTGCCTGCTGCGAAGGGAAAATGCCGGTCTGCCAAGAGCCAGCAAAAGCTTCAAGGTGGCTAACTATTCCTAAATGCTTTGAAACTTTAGAAGCAAACAAAAGTACGAAAGGGCAAAAGCACTTCGTTGTTGTTCATGAGCACTCAGAAGGATGTTTCTCAAAAATCTTTGAACCTCTTTTGTTTCAAAATAATTTTCAAAATATTTTGTAAAACACTGCTGTGCGCTCCAGATGATGCAGGACATATCTGCATTTCTCTTGGATTTTGTACAGCAGCAAGGTGTTCACAAGGGCCTGATCCCACCCATAGCCCTATCAGTGGCTCACAGATGTTGTGTGTGGAAGATTTGACTTGAAAGTAACAGCAGCAGATCTTAAGGAGGTCTCTGATGGTGCTAGGCTGTACAAGCAGTGTAGTTAACAGAGGTGGAATGTCCCAGCTAAAGAACCTCAGAAAATTTGGGCTTTATTCAAGGAAGATCGAAATATTATTAAATAGTGCCTAGAGCATTAGAATTGTACTAGATCAGTGTCATCTAGCCCTAGTTCCGCAGCCTCTATCTGACCGTAGCCCATCTCACGTGCGCTGGTGTAAGGCACCCCCCACACACCCAGCAGGCACATACCGCATAATCTGGTCCTCACATCAGTCTCCTCCTGGTCTTTGAGAGACAGAGGTGTCTCTCCTTGGCACGTAGTACAGATCAGTAAATAGCTGACCTTGTGGTGAGGGCCCTTTGGAAAGAAGTACATGACAAGGAGCAAAGTGCATACCACATAAATTGTTTTAATGGACTTTCTGAAGTTTCACCAAACCTTCATTAGGGTTTTGTCTACAGTTCTATGAACTGGCCTAACTCCACTCATATAAATCCACAATTTACTAATGCATTGGAGCAGAATGCATGTTTCCTGACTGCAAACAAATGAGAAAGCTGAAGGCAGAAAAATCTCTCTGAAACACTGATATTTAACCAAATTAGGGCATTCTTGTCTTATTTGGATGCATTAAGATGTAAGTCTTATTCTCACAACGCGGTGGCTCACAGTTATTAGTTCTCACCAGCACTGGCATTGTCTCCTCTTACCCCCAATATATGCTCTCACTTCCCATGCCTCGTAACCAGTTCCCTTGTGTGGGTGGCCAACTGATTTCTTCTGTAGTGGAGCAGGCATTGCAACTTTCTGGCATGTTCAGAAAACAGCAGGCCCACCCTTTCCTAATTTTTCTTCTCAGGTCCATCAGTTAGATCTCATCCTCTTCAGAGTTTTGTAAGATGGATGTGATATGCCTCCAAGACACCTTCTTTGCAGCACATTTGTATCATAAATTTTATTCTTATCTCTGCTGGCTATCAGGGACTTTATTCATTCCCACTTCATCCCTCTGATAGACTCCTGTGCTCTGAAAACTGTGAAGGCCTAATTCTAACTTCAGTGCTAGTGTGAAATTTTAAGTAGCTGCATTCGGCAGCACAGTGGCAGATTGGGAAGTTCCCTCAGTGCAAATTTGACACACAGTGTTACAAGTCTTGCAAAGTTTCAGTTTAATGACATGATTTGATGAGACACAAGAAATGGTTGAAATCACAAAGAAAGAGGGGAAGGTGATCTGGGACTAAGAAGAGGAATCTAAATCAGATGGCAATCTTGAGTGTGAAATTGGGTTGTTCACGAGAGTCTTTTTTTGGTGTCCAGCATTCTCTGTAAGGGGTGATAACAGCCAGACTTGAGATTACAGAAAAAGAGAACTGGTAGAAAATCGAAAGAACATTTTCACTAAAATATTGATGAAAATATGTTTTCTGATTTTCTGTGCTAAAAGCTAGTTTCAATAAAAATTTTCCAACCAACTCTAATAGCAAGCAATAAAATTGGGTGTATTGAACTAGAACAATGGAATTGTTTCTATGATACATGTCATCTAAGGATGAATAAGAAGTATTGGAGTTCACTTGCAGACTGACAATGATTTCAGAACTAATAATGTCACCAAAAAATATTTAAATAAATTGCAGTTGATAAGCACAGCAAGATGGGACAGTGCAAAGTAGCCAAATTATGTGCTATAGTAGAGACAGATGCAGAATATACAAAGCAATGTTTTGTTTTCAAGAAAATGACATAACCTTTTACCTCTTTGTCATTTTCTTAAGTCTGTTTCTCCCATATATACTCAAAAAGTTCCTTAAAGTGACAGCTGCCCATCACATGTAACAAACTCCTGCCATATCGTGGCAGTGATTTTAAGTGGTGATTTTCTTTGGTGTTAAGACTCTACTTGATTTATCTTTTTTTGTATACCTCAGAGGAAACCCTCCATTTTGTCACATTTCCATCAGCCAGAACGATCTTCAAATTTCCAAACAGGTTTGTGGGTGAGTGCCAGAACGAATTAAAAAACAGAGTGTGAAGTATGCACTCTGTATAGCCCACACTTCCTCTAAGAACTGATTACATGCCAATTCACTACATTCTCTCACGGCCATGGGATATTGCAAGGGTGATCAATGGGCAATCATTTTTGATTAAAAACTGAACAGAATAATATTAGATATATTTGTTCTGAAGCAATTGGAATCCGAAGAATACAGTTAGCTTGTATTTCTAAGCAACTAATTATAACATTCAGAATACTCAGATTACAGATTATGAGTAAAAATTAATTAATTAAAAATAATATACTGAATTATTGAGGGATTATGGTTTTCATGTTTAAAAAATAAGTCAGGTCTTTTTAACTGTTTTTTTTTTGTAAAATTTAGCTTAAGTAAGTTTCAGAAATGGCATTTAAATCACACAGTTCTTTCATAAATTTGCCATTCTAGCAACTAAGTCAAATAATAATAAAAAAGTAAATACTGGGAATGGTTCACATTGCTCGCATTTTACAGTTACTGGAGTAAAAACTGAGATTAATATTGTGTAAATAAAATAACACATCCAATACAATATTTGCATTCTTTAAAAACATTGATGTATGATGTTGACATTTTCAGCAACCTATATATTTATTTATTGAGCTTGACATCTGATCTTGATTACATATCAAAGGACAGGAAAATGAACCAGTGTTGTTAACAATTCAGTTTTGAAACAAAGAAAATGAGGGTTCAGTGCTGGAAAAAATGACTGATCAGCACTTCTTAGGATCAATAGAAATCAAAAGAAGTGTTGATCATGAAATGATTTTCTCTGTCACTGAAAATGTCAGTGAAAACAAAACTTTGATTCATTTTATCCTACCATATCAAAATCCAAATGCATTTTTAGATTGTAAAAACAAACAAAGAAAAAAAAGGAATCTATTTTGGGGAAGTTCTTAACTACCTCTAGATACAAGTGATTCATAAGTATTTTTATGATAAATTATAATGGGTTTGGACTTCACACATTCTTTTTCTTATGCCAGTTATGGATTGTAGTGTTGATCATCTCTCAGATGTTTATCCAGTGAACATTTTGAAATATGGTGACTCTAATCCAAGTAACAGGAGAATCTGCAGAAAACATTTGGTTTATGATTTTGAAACCATAAGAATATGTTGCAAAGAAAGTTCTGCATGCCATTATTAACAGAAAACAGGCATATTTTAAAAAAAATCTTCACAAAATTTTCATTCGTGATTGTAAAAAGCCACAGAATGAAAAACAATCTGAATGCCCTTGTATTTGAAATATGAACATTTCTGAAAGGTTTTCCTTAGAACAAATGTCCTTCAGTCTTACTTGTGCAGTAGCAACAGCTCGTTGGATGCCACCTGCGGTGTGAAAGAAGCATTTAAGGAACATGATTTCAAGCATAAGTAATCGTGTTTTAGCCTCACATTCTGACTTTGCCTTTTTGGAGGTGTTTATAACAATTTAGCTTACATAACGTTACACACGATTTTACAACACTATTTGTACATATTTTTTAAAATAGTTTGTACTGTCTCTGAAAACAGCAAACACTTTCTCTAAGATACCAAAGTTGCGTTGAGTGGTTTTTCTTTGCAACTGTGGTACGACCTAGTTCAATTTCTCTTTTCTATAAACAGCTTTCAGATTTTGTGTTTTCCAAGCAAAAGCTTATGACTTTCATACTCTGTCATGCTCGAGCAGACTTAAATTTTTTTTAGTGAATTTTCTTCATTAAGTCTAATCTTGTTTTTTCCCATTCCCCCATTTAAGTATTTCCATCAGAGCAGCACATATTCATCTCTGGTTCATTAGATTATATAACTTGATCACCTGTTTGCAAAACAGCTCAATCCATTGCTAGTGTTTCACTGCAAGAAATGTTTGTGTTCTTATAACCAACTATCTTGCAAATCTCCTGTCCTTATTGTTCATTGCTGTGGCAATTGATGCTTTATATTCATTTTTTTTACAGTGACATCAGCAATATCACATCTCTTGAACTTGTCTGTAATTTTCCAGGACCTGCACCTGCTTCAATATTGCTTTTTTCACTTGATCGATTGCCTCAGTAGGTCTCTTTGGCAACATGCTGCATGTTGTTTTTTGTCGTTTTCATGGTCTGCTTAGGTACTCAAAGCTGTTGGCATATTTCTTTCAGAATTTCTGTCTTGAAAAGAAAAATATTACTTTGTTTTCTGAGGTTAGAATTCAGGTTCCTTCCTTTGGCTTTTTTTTTTTTTTTTTTTTGCCCAGTGAGAAAAGCACTTTACTCTCCTACTTTTCTCATTCTTTTATTTCAGTACAGAATGCCCCAAAGTGTGTGCTAATACAACTGTTTCCCTTGTTCAACTGCTGAAAATATCTGCCAAAAGTATGACTCTCTTTCTTTTTTACTGTTCAGCTGGTGCATAACTGTCTTTCTGCGTTTTCTTTCCAATTTCTGCCCACTACCTGTCACCGTGGTGAAGTGCAGCTTAGTTTGTGAAGTTTTCAGCCAGCATTTCACATGCTGTAGCTGACAGGAAAAGTCATCTTGTTTTTCATAAACTGCGACACAAATTCTCTTGGAAGATGGAAAACAATTAATTGCTCTGATTAAATAAAGACCAATGGGATATCAACTGTCTGATACCTATGTGAGGTGCCCCAAAGAGGAAGAGAGAGGTGGGCGGTGGAGAGGTGGAGAGCTGGGCGGAGAGGAACCTCATGAAGTTCAACAAAGGCAAGTGCAGGGTCCTGCACCTGGGGAGGAATAACCCCACGCACCAGTACGGGTTGGGGGTTGACCTGCTGGAAAGCAGCTCTGAGGAGAAGGACCTGGGAGTGCTGGTGGACACCAAGTTAAGCATGAGGCAGCAATGTGCCCTTGTGGCCAAGAAGGCCAATGGTCTCCTGGGGTGCATCAGGAAGAGTGTTGCCAGCAGGTCGAGGGAGGTGATCCTCCCCCTCTACTCAGCCCTGGTGAGGCCACATCTGGAGTACTGCGTCCAGTTCTGGGCTCCCCAGGACAAGAGGGATGTGGCACTACTGCAGCAAGTCCAGCGAAGGGCCACAAAGATGATTAGGGGACTGGAGCATCTCTCTTATGAGGAAAGACTGAGAGAGCTGGGCCTGTTTAGCCTGGAGAAGAGAAGGCTGAGGTGGGATCTTATCAACGTGCACAAGTATCTGAAGGGAGGGTGTCAAGAGGATGGGACCAGACTCTTTTCAGTGGTGCCGAGCGACAGGACGCGAGGCAACGGGCACAAACGGAAACACAGACAATTCCGTCTGAACATGAGGAAAAACTTTTTCACTGTGAGGGTGACAGAGCACTGGCACAGGTTGCCCAGAGAGGTTGTGGAGTCTCCTTCTCTGGAGATATTCAAAACCTGCCTGGACGCGATCCTGTGCAACCTGCTCTAGGTGGCCCTGCTTGAGCAGGGGGGGTTGGACTAGATGATCTCCAGAGGTCCCTTCCAACCTCAACCATTCTGTGATTCTGTGATTCTGTGAAACAGGCTGCACCCAAATAAGCAGATAAGTCTGCAAGTACTGCACAGATAAACAGAAGGCGAAAAAGGCCATCACATTTTAAGATGTTCCATATCCTTACCTCCCTTGATGGTGAGAATATTTTTCTTCTCAGTCTCTCAAATTTGCACCCACACTGGAATAGTTTGAGAAGGTCACACAGAATACATAGTGGAGGATGCATTTTAAGGCACTTATGCTATTTACTGTATTTGGAGTCAAAGAAACCGTCTTTTCAGAAAACACTTTTTGTAAGGATTTTATGTTTTTATGTATGATGTACCAGGTATTTTTTAGCAGCTGTAACATTTGTCATATTTCTAACTCATGTCATTGATATGTCATTGGTATGATAATTACATTTCAGAATAACTTTCTAACATTTGGCTTGTAATGAGCCTCAAAAGCAAACCCTCAAATTTTCAGATAGAGGTCAAATTCCTCTGAAACCCATTTAAGAAATGAAGCCTAGTGTTGTATGAAAGGTTTGCCAGAAATCCATGAATGAATTAAGAATGCTTTTTTCTGCATTCAAGATCTTGGGATTAAAATGGGTTTCTGCAGTACCATATGTATCATATTCATAGGGAAACAATAGCATTTAGAAAATATCCTTGTATGAAGAAAAAAATAAGTTTGAATGAGTTTTCAAGGCACAGATATGTATTATTAACATCCCAGTATACATCAAAAAGTAGTAATGTTGGGTCAGATTGGGCATCCATCATTCTCATAATTCTTTTCTTCTCTTCCAAACAATGGTGAGAGTAATGGTTACAGAAACGAATGGAAAACAACTCTCTTCTCCTTGCTTACTTCCTTGGTTACAGCTTGAGCATGGAAAAGGTGAAAACCTGGTTCTGCTTAGAGCATTTCTCGGTCTGGCTGCACTGGTGCTTGTGCTGGTGTTTGATGTCCAGCGCAGCCACATGGTGGGACAACCACCCCTGCCAGCCATATGGCAGCTTCTTGCAGCTTCCTTCAGTGCCACTCCTCTGTGCCCATGCAAACACCAGGGTTTTGGCTCTCAGTGCTACGAAAACACTTGACATGCCTTTTCAAAAGGTCTTATGAAGCGAGCAGCTAGCTCACCTGCCCCATCACTCCAGCTGAAAAAATCTTATGAGATATTATGGCAAATATTACATACATAATGATCTATTAGGAAAATATTTTCCTTTATTCTTTTTCATGCGTTATTATATTCTTTATTATTAAGTATGGTTTCAAGTCAGGCCTAAGGATTAGGTGCTTAGTGCTGCAAGGCTGATTGTGTTACTGCTAGGCTATAGAAAAAAGAAAAATGATCAAAGAAGTGCTCTCCAAATAGAGTAAAATGCTTGGGTTTATTGCTTCACACATGGAAGATTCATTCTTTAGAGGGAAGTTCAGATACTTCTTATATAAGCAACTGTAGATTTTAAATATGTGTAAGCAAAGACAAAGCCGTATTTGATTAATAACTCTTAACTCATGTTTCACATGGATCGTATCATTTTCGGTCATTTGAAATGGTTATACAGCTAGTTAATTAAGATGAGTTTTCAACTGTAGGCAATACACATGAAAGTCAATGGTGATTTTTGAATGAAATCAGAGTAATTGTAATTACTATTAATGATGGTTTCAATTTCACAAAAGGGCCCTAAGAAAAGTTAGTATGATCAATTGTTCTGTATTAACTGGATCTAATACAAATTCTTTGAATTGGTAACTGAACACTTCAACAAATTATGAAAATATTTTTGACAGATAACACTAATACATTACTGATCATTTACACAATGATTCCTTTATTTGAGCATTTCATTTGATTGGCTTCACAAGAAGTACTTTGCCTTACAGATGGAAGTGTTTGTCTCAAAAATGATGCATGTTCTTATATGCAAACTTTTCTTCCTCTTGAGAACAGCAAAAATTGAGCCTCCAAAGTGAAGTAATTTTACAATATACTATACAGAGAGGAATCTCACTGCAGCCTTTCAAATACTGTCTTTCAGGTGACTCAGGGAGTGAATTAATAACAATTGAGTGGAAACAATAACTTCTGGATCAAACACTGATAACTAGACTTTGAATGACACCTAACATGAAAAACACTGTGGTGAACTTCTCATGATCTAGTTATTCTTACGGATATATTTTTACTCAAATGGAAGGGGTCATTTTCTCTCTTAACCTAAAATATAAGTTCAGCAATCTTCTCTTCTTGATTCCATTGAAGAAGGGAATAATCTTTCTGAAAGAATTATAGTGATAGGTTACATATTTGTATAAAGTAGCTCAAATAACTTGATAGTGATAAATTGATTTAACTCAGTTATCTCACAGTACCATTTAACAAAAAATTGTAACTTCCATAAATTATGTAAAATGCACACAATTCAGGTTTATTTATATTTCACTTATAAATATTTTCCACATTACACCATTATTTGACTTATTCAGTTTTGGTCAAATATTCATTCTATATATATTTGGCATTATCTTTACGTATTCTTATCCTTTGTACAAAGAAACTAAGAGAACCTATAAATTAAATCAAAATAGCAAAAGCATCTTAAATCTAGTTCAAGAATTTTCCCTATTTTCTGGATTTTCTCTATTCCGTGATGGTTCTTCAGTGATCTATAAAAGTTAATAGACTAGAAAATGTGCTGTGCCATCTGTTCCAACTGTGATGAGTTCATCAGTCTTTACCTGAAAATTTGAATATAGTTTTCAAAGAGCATTACTGTTGACTGTGAATATATCTGGCTCATCTGTGTGAAAACTGTTTTCAGTTTTGAATCAGTCTTACCAGTAGTCCAGGTTCTTGTAAAGAGAGCAATATCAAAATTGTTATTATGCTGAATATAATCGAGGGTCTTGTGAAGAAAGATGAGCTGCTAAATTAAACCAACTATTGGTTGTCTCTCATGTATTTCAAACAAGCTTTGAACACTCATCTAGTGAGATAAATTGCACAGACTTCTCCTAGATGGTAAGTCTCCAGGGAAAGAAACATCGCTCTGCAACTACAATGATGTATTCTTTTTCCTACTATTTGGAAAAAATTCAGCCATAACCAGAAAGTACACAGTACTTTGAATTTAGGGGATCACTCTGAGAGAAGAGAGAAGTAGAAGAATTTGTGAAGTAGAAGGATCAGCTGGAGGCACAAAAGACAAGTTTCAAAAATCTTCTCAATGCCTTTTTTTTTTTAACCAATGGCTAAGCCCTCCCATGATGAGGAGATTGTGAATGCTTTTAAATCAGCTCAGGTGGTTACAGTAAAAATATTACAAACAATAAACATTTTATTTTCTTAACAGAGAAGAAATTATACTGGAGAACTGAGAGCTTTTCCTTTACGTATAATATGTTTATACATTGTTAGTAATCTCTTTATTTTATACATTATTAATATCTCTTTCTCTCTCTCTCCCTGGTTAAGACATTTTAAAGCAGGAATATTATTTATATTTTTTCTCTCTTTTTTTCAGTGCTGGCAGACAAGGAATGTCTGCCCTCACCGCTGGCAGTAAGAACAAAGGCTATCAATCCTGAACCCACCCCCCCTCATGTGGTCTGACACACAAATCTCACATTTGGGGATTGTAGTAATGTTTTAGCTTGTCAGATGCAGGAGACTTTTTGTATAAGGAAGTGTTAGGCACATCCTGACAGCTGCCATATTTGCTTTAATCATTAGGATAAAAGGTTTTACTTACTGTTGGGGGGGGGGGGCGGGTCTTTATGCAGTAGCAGATCATGGACTGCTTCAGTCCAGTTCATATGTCTCCATAAGTCTGTAAACTTACTGTTAGAGCTGGTCACATTTCTTCAACTGAAGCACAACTCTCTAAAAACCATATTTCATCCAGCCTGGACTCTTCCTCCTGATTTTTGGTGGAGTCATCTTTTGGGAAAAGTCTAAAGAAATTTTTTGGCTTCAGGTCAGCATCGCATTAATCTCTGTCTCATGCTCAAATATTGTATCTCTGAGAAACTATGCTATAAAACTCTCACTATTAGTCTTCCCAGGACTATTCCCTGTTATTCAGACCTCATTGCCTATGATTCTTCTCAGACCTGAGTCCAAGACATAGTCCATCAGGTGCTTCTGCCTATCTGCCACCAAGGGCATGTAATGTACATTTTTAAAAGAAGCCTGATGCAAAGATTCTTCAGCTAGGACATAACTAAAATAGCACTTCTACTCAATAAAATGCTGTGCAGAAGTACCAGTTTAGTCCTGAAAGCAGTTCAGTCACACAAGGTGGAATAGCCTGACCAAGCACTGCACTGTGCTGGCACTCATACTGGGGCTTAGTCCAAAATGTTATGCTGATTTCCACTGTATGGTGCAGACACGTTCTGAGAATCACAGCCTGGATAATAGGGACTAAAGGGTCAGTGCTTTTAGAATTTTTCTGGTATATGCCTTCTTAATGAAAAAAAATCACTATTTAAAACACACAAGATAAACGTTGGATTGATTTGCTATAAACCACTGCAAGAATTGAAAATAAACAGTTTTCTTGCTATAAGCTTTGCTATTAGTTTCCATAATTTAAATCAACTTCCCAGAGTTATTGCTGAAGTTTCTCTTATTTGTTGCCTCTTATATTACACCCATCTTAGCTAGATTTTCATTATTGTTGTTTGCTTTAGGATTTAAGAGGACAAGGTCAAAGCATCCAGGGACCATGGAAATCAAGGCGCAACTCCTAATTATATCTGTGTAGGATCATGCCAACTTTTTCTTTAGAGGCAGAGTGACAGACAATAGTGAGAGGTCAATCAGTCAGGAAAGTGGGAACAAAATGGAAACATGTCAAAACATAACCTTTTTCTTCCAGGTCAGTGTTTCCTGATTTTCAATGGCAATGAGGATAGTATGTAGTGCATTGTGAACAACATCGAGATTTTTTTCTCCTTGTTCATCTGGGCCAAGGCTGGCTGTGGGGCCAGGAAAGGGGGTGGCAAATCTCATCTAATGCCAAATCATCACCTTCCAACTGCACCCACATTATGGTCTTATTTTCATATTCTAGGGGCTTGATTGCATTTGCTATATTAAACATTACATTGGCACCTTAACCATGCTCCTGACTCAGATTCCTCTATGGGCGAAGAACATGTCAAAGTCCAAGCAAACACCTTTAGTCGGAGCTGCATGGGGGAACAGCACTGGTCAGAGCTCCTGATGCTGTGTGACTTGAAGGGAAATTCTTTTTTTAAGCTTCAAGCTAAGTCAAAGATCCCCCATCTATCAAAAATACTTAGCTTTAAAATGAACTCTAGTGAGCTGATATCTGTGTGTGTTTAAGGGTCCCAACTCAGGATTTGAGCTAGCATGGCAAATTTAAAGGAAAGCTGGAGGTGGGAAGGAAGGGGAGTAAAAGGATGACTATGGTGGTAAGGAAAGGATTTCCAGGATAAATGGGAAGAAGGAACACAGACACTGGTACGACCACAGTTAATATTATGACAAACCTATTTGGGTCATGTTTATTTCCTCTGGACTTTGCCTTTTGGTACTCTGGTACCAGCTAAGAACCATCAGGACAGGGTATGACTTGGGCACCAGCTCAGAAGACTCAACCAGCCCTTTAGAACATGGCTTTGAATAAACACTGTCTTCTCAGCTGGACCTTGATAGATTTTCTTATCAAAAAAGCTACACTGATAAACAAATACTATGTCATCATCATTTAGTTCACTAACTTTGTCATTTGCTATAAAATAATGCCTAGGTTTCATGAAGTGGGTCCTCTGCAATTCTTCTGGAACTCACAAAAATCCCTTGCCACTGCTATATTTTTAGCAAAGAATAATGAATAACTGATAGGATGAAATATAGTGCTACATAATTGGCAAATGGAGAACGTTTTGCAGAAATCACTCAAACTATTTTGAATTTCATTTCTAGTCATGGTTTATTTAACACTAGCAGAGTGCTGGAAGAGTTTCACAAAAGATTGATGATCCTCTAGAGCAACTCCTAAGCGTAATATTATGTCTTAAAGAATTATGTCACTTTCTTTAAGGGTGCTGAGAAAGATATTACTATGCATCAATAAAAACTCAAGTTTTACCAACCATCTGTATTGCGTAAATCAAGTAGAGGGTAAGGGTTTCCCCAGAAAATAATTATGGAATGGAATGAGATGGCCCAAAAGGCATTTACTGTACTAAAGTGTGTAGGTAAATGTATTATACTGCAGCTACAATGAACTTCAGAATAAATTTTAAGGACAACATTTTCAAGCATTTGTGCCCAGGGCCCTGTTTACATGTGGAAAATGGTGTTTCTTCTCCTTTGAGTCAGGACTTGTTTGCAAGAGAGAGGTGTACCTGCTCAGTTTGAGGTGTGATTTTTAAACTGCTTTAAAGCTGGTGGGAAAAACTCTTCAGCTTTGTTCAGCCATTTGGTTTCAAATGAGCTCAGGCTGATTAGAAATCTTTCAGCTAAACTGAAATTAAATAAACTGAAAAGCATGTATATATGTATGTATGTGTGTGTTCATGTAAACATATGTTTGTACACATATATGCATACACACAAAGAAGAGGTTGTGACAACTAAATAAAGGAAAAATGTTTAACTAAAATCAGTATCATGTTCCATGTAGAAAAGGTGACAATCAGATTAGCTTAACACTGTTAATTTCACATTTACATCCCTGCTAGGAATCTAGGCCATACAACCACTTTAAATATTTTGAAGGGGTTCAAAGAAATTAGACTATGACTGTATAAATACTTCAAAAGCTGACTATATGCATCCTGGGCTCACTTGACTGTGCTGAGGATGCCAGTATGTCCATGTGCAAGTAATATCACATCTAATATGTGCAAGACAGATAGCTAAGCATGAACATACCCATTATATTTGTGTAAAGAAATGTTCTGCTTGTCATCTCCTGGATTATGTCTGAGATTTCTCCAGTAGCTCCACAAACATGAGACAAAGGCACGATTAAATGCATTACAGTTCTTAACATAGACCTAGAGTTAGATCTCTATTTGAAGTTTTGGAAATATAAAAATTTTTGTTTCATAAAGCAAAAAAATTAATCTCAAGTTGAAAATGTTTGTCAAATTTCAACTCCCTTCAGAAATACTTATTGTGACACTTAAGAAAAAAAACCTTAAAGTAAGGTCTTACAATGGAAATAATTGCTGAATCTTTCAAATACAATAAAAAAGAAGCAATATGGGATTGTTGTCTAAGTTCTGATATAGTTTACATTTGTAATTGTACATTTTGAGCAGAATTTATTTTTGTAAAATCTGGTAAGTGGTACAGGTGTAGGCTGTGCAGAAAACAACCTAAGGTGGGTGTCACTTGGATGTGCAAGAATACTAATGTGAAGTCTCTTAAGGGATGGCTAAAATGCACTTGAAGGAAGGCTGTCCAAAGACAGTGAAGGCCACTGATGTGTGTATTACCTGCCCAGGGCCACCAGCATCTCAGGCAGCTGTGTTACCCTGCGCTGTTTCCCTCCCGGGAGACAAGGCTGGCTGTTTCACACCACACCAACACCGGGAGGTGCCCTAAGACCACCATATAATATCATAGATGTTAATGAGCTATTATTTTCAGTCAGTGATGGCTTGGGGTGCAACTGAAACAGCTTACAAGTAGTAAAGGGTTCTCCTGCCTTTTATCGTTACCCCAAAGCACGTCGTTCCCTCTCGCTGTTTATGTAACAACGGCTGGTTGTCAGGTTGCGAAGGCTGTACCTCACTCTTATCAGGTGTCATGAAATGCCAGTCCTTCTCCTAGGTATGTACAAACTGCTTACAAATCTCATTTAATTTCCTGAAAATTCAAGACCACGCTACAGCCAAGTGAAGCATGCAGTGATGTTAAGCAATATTCATTCAGGCTAGATTGCAATGTTGATGGCCCTAGATGGCCTGTTTTAAAAATTCAGAGAGTAGCTCTTGTCAACAGGACTCGTTCTCAAACACTGTGCTTTTTAAATATTAACAGTCATCAAAAACATGTCTTTCTCAAGCTGACACTTCATTACTCACATTAAGTGACCCTGACTTCCACCGTGCAGACCAGTGGCCCAGGTGGGGCAGTGAAGCCACAGCCAGAGATGTGGTCTCCCACCCCAGTGGCGCAGGAGCATTAGCAGTGCATGGGGGAAATAACTGCAGTCCTAGGCTGGACCACAGAGCCACTGCGGGGTAGGCAGGGAGGCTGGTGTTGGGGCTTTGCAGAGGGTATTGCAAAGCAGGGGTAAATAACCTGAGCCCAGCCAGCTCCTGGTACAGTGATGGGCTAGGCAGAAGGTGGCTGGTATGGCAGAAAGGCATGCAAAGTGGAAAGGGATGATTTGTGGGGGAGGAAAGCAGGAAAGTGGTTGCATTGAAGGGAAGGAGTGATCTTAATACCAAAATACCTTGCTGTGACTCTGGTCAGAGGCGCTAATGAATTCCAGATGCTGAGCCAATGTATAATGCTATGAGGAGGCTGCAGAGATGCAGTTGACTTGCCAGAGCACAATTTATATGGCAGAAACTTTCTGGCAAT